>NC_136415.1:72580178-73180178 GCF_051521515.1 Lactuca serriola | reverse complement strand
AATCATAGTTACCTAATCAACTGGTTTCATATCATGTAACAGAATCATGTCTTCACATGGAAATAACCAACCAACCGATGAAACTTCACTCCTGCTTATAGACTCAGCTACTTTTCAAGCTGTGGTCACAACTGCCGTGACAGTCATCATGGCACATCTTCACACACGTAACACTAGTAAAAATGGGAACGATGTCGAAAATTCAAATTTTTGTGACAATCAAGGAAACCAACGAGTGCCTACCTGCAAGGATACTCCAAACCACAAACCTAGTAACACGAAACGAAAGTTCTGGAATGAAAAAAGGAGCAGTTCGAATCAAGGGTCTACCAAAAGACAACAAGATGCACCGATCCTTATCCTCACTCTTGAGCTAACAAGAAGGAACGACTATAAGAAAAAGTCATGGAGTAAGAAAGAGAGACAACCAACATAAGAGACCTTGAAAGGGCAACAGAAAGTTGTTGTTCATACTACCACAACAGCTACCCCTCCAACACCTACTAGTCGGTATGCTGGAAACCTTCCGAAATATAATAAGTGTAACTTTCATCACACGGGAGCTTGTCGGAAGATGTATTGCAGGAACTACAGTAGGAAAGGACACACTACTCGTTTCCGTAGAGCACCGGCACAAACAACCTCTCAGATCCCTAGCTGTTACAAATATGGTGAAACTGGAAACTTCCAGAGGGATTGCCCAATAACAAGAAACTCTGGCGAAGATGGAAGAATATTGATGATCACCGCAGGAGAGACTATTCCGGAACCCCTGTGAATAACGGTAGGTTATAGGAAGCTTAACTTTTTACTGTAGGGATTATATATTTTCATCATTTTCAATTATCGAGACACCCATCCGCTAGTAATCGCTAAACAAAGTACAAGGTTCGCAGTAGTAATAGCAAGGATAAACTAAAAGCACTGAAAACATACACTTAGAATGCACCCTCGCGTTAACAAACACTTTTTCCTAATCAACTTAACAACTGCTACGGTGAGAAGTTCCGTCATCATCATTCGACATGGTCCTCACTATAATAGCTCCATGTGCTACAGAAAGACCCTTCGCGCTAACCACCAACTAATGAATCCCTTCCAATCTATAACGACAAACTCGATACAAACCTCCAAATCGTCTCTTGTTTCAAAATTTCGAAGTAATCGTTTGAGGAGTACTATATCTTTTACAACCTATCCGGAGTATTCCCGACATACCACTTAGGAATAAGCACGCATACAATGAGTCAAGTTCAAACGCAGAGGCTAGGAATGAATACGGTTAACCTATCACTACAAAGTGTGTATCCGACTTGTATACACAAGGCGATGATAGACGGACTAGGTATGAATTCAGCCATGAAATTCAAGACAAAGCTGACATGTATTACGAGTGATCAATGCTAACATTTAGATGAACATAGACAAATAAACCCAAATCCACACGACCTCTACCGATCAAAACAACAGACGAAATAATGAAGGCCTGCTGGAACTCCCACACTAGGATCCGGATTCACTAGAGAAAAATAAGATCAAATGGAAAAGAAGTACACTCACCTTTCTTCGACCTTTGATGCCCCAGTCAAAATGCGAATGCGAATTTCGGGACGAAATTCTCTTTAACGGGGGGATAATATAACACCGGTCAAATTCAGGTCTAAAATAAAATGTTCAAAAATCTCAATTAGTATATATAAAGAGATAGATATCGTGACAAGGTTTTCATAAATATAAAGAACACTAAAATCCGGGTTATAACGAAGAAGTTATGACCAACCAAAAATCTGCAACAAACCCGATAAAACACTGTTAAGCAGAAAATGCGAAATTCCAATAAAATGCTTTTTAATCTTAGGTATCTAACTGAAAGTCATAGATATCCCAAAACCGTAAACATACATAAAAAGAATGCCCAAATCTGACTTCATATGAGGAAGTTATGAATTTTCGAAGTTTCGGACATAGCTGTAGACAGCTAAAAACTCGAAATAGAGATCGAGAGACTTTTAGCCAACGCGAATTAAACAAGAATCGAATATCTCGTTAATTGTTATACAATGGTAAAAAGGCTGACGAAAACGGGCATCAGATGAAGAAGTTATGGATTTTTAACGGACTTGTAACGTCCCAAAATTCAAGACTAAAAATTTCTTTTAATAAAACATTACTTATAGTAAAATCATCAATCCGGAACATAATCAGAGTATTAATTTCCAAAACACATGTTCGTTATCAGAGTAAAACATTCCCAGGCTGTCTAGTCTATGGTGTGTGCCATGCGATCACCCCGAGCTCTTCCCTCAGCTACCGGAAGTACCTGAAACCAAAGCTGAAAACCGTAAGCACGAAGCTTAGTGAGTTCCCCACCCTACCACATACCATGCATAATCACATATTTCACATATTGGGCCACGCCCGCTATCCTGAGCCTCACCCCCTACCTCGGGCCTCGCCCGCTACAACGGCCCCGCCGCTCTAGGCCCCGCCTGGCCTCGAGCCCTGCTCGGATACAGATCTGTTTCACTTAGGCCTCGCCTGTCACAGGGCCTCGCCTGCTAACATATAATAGTACATAAACATATCACAACACATAAGCTAACACATATTGACGGATCCTGTCCTAAGGCCTCACCTATCCTGGGCCTCGCCCTTGTCCTGCTACTGATGAGTTATGGAACCCCATCCATGCTCTTACTGATAGTGAGATACGGGCCCAGCCCACACTCACTCTTTCCCTAACTTGGGCCTCGCCCCTGACCTATTGCTAATGAGATGTGAAACACCATCCACACTCTGCTATTGGTGAGATACGGGACCTCACCCACACTCACCTCCCTACCAGGCACATACAAGTATCACACAGACAACAAGTATAAACTATTACATAAACCATTCCTTGGACACCCGCCCGCTATCATTGGACCTCGTCCGGAATAACATACTAGCATATTGTGCCTTGGGCTAACCCCCGGGTCTTCTTAGTCATAACTACATGGGCCGGCATTGTGGTCGTAGACCCATTCACACAAAATGGGAAACTCACCTCGAACTGCTGAACTTGTTGATAACCTTCTGGATGCTGCCCGACAACTCTCTGAACTCCTGCTCCACTAGCTCCCCGAGCTACCAATATCAATGCAACACTTAGTCTAACTGACCCCCAAAAGTCAACTAAGTTAACTCTGGTTAACGTCAAAGTCTTGGTCAAAGTCAACCTCCCAGGTCAACCCTACTCGCCGAGTCTGCCTACTGACTCATCGAGTTCAAAAGCTCAGAGTCCTTCCATTCGGGACTCGACTCGCCGAGTCAGTCCATGACTAACCGAGTCTACCGATTTCCGAGTCCTGACCTGTCCAACTCACCGAGTCTCCACTCGACTCACTGATTCGAGTCTCAACTCGAAGGGTTTGGGGTTTCGCGACTTGACTCACCGAGTCCAAGAACAGACTCGCCGAGTCCAAGACAACCTTCAACAGACTCGCCGAGTTGTTCTTCCAACTTGCCGAGTTCCTTCCCATCTTCATCCGACTCGCCGAGTCCACCCATGTGACTCGCCGAGTCACTCCAGCTCTTAATCCTTGCAGTGGCTTTTCGAGCCAAACAAGGGCTCCAACACATAGATCCACACTTCCAAGGACTATTCCTCACGTAAAGTAGCAAACTTTACGTGTAGATATGGAGATCTAGGCTCAAAACACTCCAAACTAGGGTTTATGACAACCATGCTTCACCAACATACCAAGAGCTGATACTTTATGGGATTCTAGACCAAAACAAGCATGTACCTGAGGTAGCAACCTCAGATCTGAACTTCTAGCTCAAAATGTTCACTTATCATGCCAAGAATTCCCAAAACTCACACATAGATCTAGGTGCAAAGGAGTCCAAGAACTAGTTTATTACCTCCAAATGTTCAAAAATGTCTTTCCAATCCCGGATCTATAGCCCCTTCTTGCACCTCCAAGATCCTTCTTCCTTCTCCAAGCTTTAATGCACTCTTCAAGGCAATAATTAGCTCAAAAAATGGATATGGCGGCTAGGGTTTGGTGTTATGGGTTAGAGAAGCAATAAAGGAACCCTAGGGAAGTGAATGAGGCCCTTAAATAGGCTCCAAGTCCTGGATTTAGGGTTTTCCTCGTTCAGACCAGACTCGCCGAGTCTCCTTGGACGACTCGCCAAGTTGATCACTTACTCCTTGACCCGAATCCCGCACGGACTCGCCGAGTTCCTCCTTGGACTCGACGAGTCGTCCCTTAAACTTAGGGTTTCCTTTCCTTTCTTGGCCTTCCTGACTATGGGTGTTACATGACTTTTCTAGTCCCGGTCTGTTAAAAATATATTATTAAAAATAAATCAGAATTAGCCAAAAGGAGTCTAAACGAGAGTTGTAGAGCGTTTTCTCACCTACGCGTGGATATAAAGAACGGTGAAATCGGAGCTCGTACACGAAAGTTATGGATTTTACAAGTTTGGGGCACAAAATCCGAGGTTGGTTGAGTGTAGAGGGTTCAAGCAAGAGGCCTAAGGTATCTAAGTCGAGACCAATAGTCCATCTGGACCGAAGTCGCTGCGAGAAGTGCGGCAGGTCGCACAAGGGGATGTATAGGGTGGGTGGTTCTGGCTGCTTCAAGTGCGGTCGGGCTAGTAATATTAACAGGGATTTTAATTCAACCACCACAATCACCTCGGTATATGATCTGATTAGCTTTCATTGCAATCAGAGGGGCCACAAGAAGGTCCATTGTCCGAGTTTGACTGTAGTAGGACCAGTGTTATCACCCGCTCCTACAACTCTTTGGATTACTGACGGCCGCCAGGGCCGGACAAACGCACCTGTGGTGAAGACCAGGGATATCCAATTGATGGTCAAAGAGGCGCATGCAGCTCCTGACGCGGTGACAGGTATGTATCTTCTCATTATCTCTTTATTTATATTGAATTTCTTGCTTATGTTTATGTATTTATATTTTAGGATCGTTCCTTGTGAACGATATTTCTGTTTTGGTATTATTTGATTCGTGGGCTACCCGATCGTTTTATCACTTACGATGAGTAAGAGATTTGTTGGAGCTCCAGAGGAGTTGGATTGTCCTCTAGATGTTGAGATTGCTGATGATAGGTCTGTTCGGGTTGCGAGAGTGCATCGGGGCTATACTCTCTGGTTATTCTACGAGAACTATCTAGTTGATTTGGTACATATTCCTCCGCAAAGGATCAAGGTTATCGTGGGCATGGATTGGTTAAGCCCTAATGGGGCAGTGATCGACTGTGAACAACAGTTAGTTCGGGTTCAGACCCCAAGTAGGGGAGAGATAGTAGTTCATGGGGAGAGATCTCAGCGTGGCCCAGTTTTGTGTTCTGCAGCGAGGGCAAAATGTTATATTGAGCAGGGTTGCTCCGGTTATGTCACCTATATCATGTATACCCGGAATAAGGGTAAGGTGACTGTGGATGATGTGTTGATTGTGCATGATTAATTGGATGTATTCCCTGAGGATTTTCCTTGAGTGCCTCCGAAGAGGTAGGTTGAGTTTAGTATTGATCTGGTTCCAGGTGTAGCTTCGATAGCCAAAGCACCATATCAGTTGGCTCCTCCCGAGATGCAGGAGTTGTCTACACAGCTGCAGGAGCTTTTAGACAAGGGATTTATTCGACCGAGTAGTTCGCCTTGGGGAGCACCTATTTTGTTTGTGAAAAAGAAGGACGTGTCTCATCGTATGTGTATCCGACTACCGGGAGTTGAATAAGATAACAGTGAAGAACCGTTATCCACTTACGAGGATTGATGATCTTTTTTGACTAGCTTCAGGGTGCATCTTGGTTTTCCAAGATTGATTTGCGATTAGGTTATCATCAGATGTGGGTCAGGGATGAGGATGTGCAGAATACAGCTTTTCAGACTCGGTATGGTCATTATGAGTTCGTGGTGTTTCCTTTTGGGCTCACCAATGCTCCATTTGAGATTCAGAGTTTTCTTGGCTTAGCTGGTTATTATCGGATATTCATCAAGGATTTCTCGAAGATAGTTGTTCCTTTAACCCGACTGACCAAGAAGACAGTTACATTTCACTGGGCGCCTGAGCAGCAGGCAACTTTCGAGACTCTGAGACAGCGGTTGTGTGAGGTGCCGATTCTGACCCTACCAGAGGGTGTTGATGATTTCGTGGTTTATTGTGATGCTTCGGTCACATGTTTAGGAGCAGTGATGATGTAGAAGGGTTACATGATCGCTTACGCTTCAAGGCAGCTGAAGCCTCATGAGGCGAATTATCCAGTGCATGATTTGGAGTTTGAGGCCATGGTTTTCGCCCTCAGGATTTGGCGACATTGCCTCTATAGGGTCCATTGTACTATTTACACAAATCACAAGAGCCTGAGGTACTTGATCGACCAGCCGAATCTGAATATGAGGCACCGTTGATGGGTGGATGTGGTGAAGGATTATGAATGCGAGATCGTTTATCACCTAGGGAAGGCCAATATGGTGGTTGATGCTCTCAGCCGCAAGGTGGTCGCAGCTCCGATCAGAGACATATGTTTGAGGATGACCGTGATTAGTCCATTGTTGGAGCGGATTCGTGAGGCTCAAGTCGAGGCTATGAAGGAAGAGCACCAGAAGAGCAAGCGCATTGTGGGTCAGGTGACTTCCTTCAATTATGATAGCCATGGATTGTTGACTTTAAATCGACGAGTTTGGGTTTCATATTGCGGCGGTGTACGCCGGATTTTATGGAGGATGCTCACAAGTAAAGGTTCTCCCTTCATCCCGAGGTGACGAATATGTATAGGGATCTTCGTCTTGACTATTGGTGACCCAGCATGAAGCGGGTGTTTGGTTTTTATTCAAAATTCCAGTTTCACAAACGGTAAAAAACGGAAACAGAACCTTTAAAATTGTTGAATAACACTAAAATTATTTTACCCACCAATGATCATTTTACAAGAGTTAGAAAGATTAAAACAACCATAGAAGAGAAAGCATAACAACGTTTGAATACTTTGATCCTCATGGGAGGTTGGAAGTTGATGAAGACGGAATTAAGCTCTAAATTAAGAGCTCTCTAGAAGTATCCACCAAGCAAGAGCAGAACCATCAAAACATGCTAGTATATACTTGTATTAGTTGTTCATAAGACTTAAAAATATATAGCAAATATATAGTCTAAGGTGAAGCAACTAAGGGACTTTGTATAACATCAAAATGCAATAAGGAAAGATGGAATAAGGGCTTGTGTTGAGAGAAAAACTTGGAGACACAGTTGAACAAAAGTTAGAACAAGTATATTTACAGAATAGTTAATCTCAAAGGATCTAAAATCTCAACAATAATATAGTTAGATAGTTAGAGAGTTAGTTATGGAAAGTAAAGAAATGTAAGTGACAACAATTGTTATATCAAGAATACACTTAAGCTGATTCATAACAAGGAATGCATTCAATCCACGTTAATAAGGAAGATCAAGCTTAGTGATTAAGTCTTAAAGACTTGCTCTAGAGAGAGGTTACAATCATATATGTTTTAGTAAGAAGTGAAGAGTGAAGAGTGATAGAATGATAACTTCAGAAATTGTATTCAGATAGAATGCATAAGTTATCAGCGATGTTGAGATATTTAATACAAGAGAATAAGTCTCTATTTATAGACTTAGAACTACACTAGATTACAACTCTATAAGCAATCGTGCAAGGCATACTGGATAATAGAGTGTATTACATAAAAGACAAATAAAGTAATCTAGCTAAGTTGACTGCGGTAGCTGACTCCGGGTGTTGATGCGGTTGCGATAGAGAAATGGTTGCGGTAGCTAAGTTCAAGAGGGTCACTTTCATGATTCAACAATTTCTCCCTAAGTGACCTCTTTAACTTTGGTTCAGCTATTAAGTTTGAGGAACTTGATCAAAATCTACCAAAACTTCTTGACGTTTTCCAGCCATGTGATTCTTCTTATAATCTCGAACTTGACTTCTGCGGTAGTATGATTCGATTTTTCAACTACGGTCTGGCAGATGTCAAGTTGCTTCTTGGGCAGGCAGTTCATGGCAGTCATTGGAATGAAGTATTTGACGTTATCAGTCTTCCTTTTGAATATGATTCCAAGTTCAGGAAAGTTTGTTACGCTTAGAGATCTTTCTTGAAAGCCTTCGGTAGGCATTGGCACAGGTTCAAGAGGTGGGAGATCAAACTTCTTGAGGATGGTGGGATAGATATCTGCATCTATCTTGGCAAAATCACAAACCGTATCCCTCAGAAAAGAGTTGGCTTTTTCAAGCGCTATCTGCATTTTAGGGTGCTTCTCTGATTTGTTTTGGAACACCCTGGCAATGAGGAAGATTTCTTCCGGATTCATACAAGGAAAGTCTGCCTGTGTGCGGATGTAATCATGCTCCCTTCTGGTGAGGGTATACTGGATGAAATCGGTCTTCATGAACTTCTGTATCTTGTAGTTCTTGACTGCGGATGGTCTATCGTTAGACCATATTTTTTCAATGGAGGAGACGTGCTTGGCATAGAAACGATTAAGTCTTTCAAACTCCATTGGCAGTCGTTTGTGGGCAGGAAGGCTGCAGTCAAATGGCTCAAATACTGCAAAGTCTTTGGCATTGGGAGAAATTGGAATATCCCAGTATCCATCAGCAGGGGGTTCAGCATATGTGAGGTGTGGTGTGTAGTCTTCATCCAATAGCCTACGGTGCGGATTGACCCATGAATTAATTAAGGATTCATCTATCATAGTGTTGAATCCGCATTCTCTCCAAATTAATTCTACCGGCTTGGCTGTTTTCTAATCATGCTTTCTTTGGGTTGTGTCAGGGAAGTCTGTGGAGCTTGCAGACGACATATTCTCCTCAAGATTTTTGAAGTGAGGAGGAGTCTCAGGCTTTTGGGAGTATGCTTTTGAGGTGAAATGGGAGGAGATGGAGTATGCTGAGATGGTTGCGGTGAAGGCTGCGATGTGGGAATTTTGTCAGTGATGATGGGGGGCCTCTGATGAATGGAAGTATCAGAGTGATGGACTTCTTCTTCTTCTTTACGTCCCCCTCTTGAGGAATGCAGCGCAGGTGATTCCTCAAGCCATTGCTTAAGTCCATCCACTTTGGCAAAAACTTCTTGGAATTGAGCTTTTAGGATTTCTGCCAATTGGGAATTGTTTGGAGTGGAGGAGCTGAAGAGCAACTTGTGGATTTCTTTGGTAAGCTGGAGGATCTCAAGGCCATGGAAGTTGGAGGAAAGGGATTTCTGCAGTCTGTTGATGGTTGCTTGAAGAACAGAGATAGTGGACTCATAAGCAATATGAGTCTCATCTATCACTTTCTGAGAATGAGAAGCTTGATCCGCGATGGCTGCCTGGAGATCCGTTTTGATTGCGATCACCTCCGTGATGAGACGTTCTGCCGCAACCATGAATTCTTTGTGGTCATCCTTGCGGTTGTTTTCAAGGGACCGGATCCCCATCTCTACGTTAAGAGAGATACGTTCAGAAGCCATGCGTTCCCTTGTTTCCAGATGCTCTATTCTTTCAATCAGTGACTGAGGTCCTGGAGTGTCTTCAGGTTGTGGTTGAGTAGGCTTGACCGCAGCCAAGATCTGATTGACTTTGGCTTGAAGACTCATGAACTCCTTCCGGGTGACAACATTCTTCTTCTCTTTAGGCTTGGAAGTCGAATGTTGAGAACCACTGGACTCCTCTTCTTCTTCAAACATCATCAGGTCATCATCGGAAGGGTTTGGCTTGTTGACCTCTTGGATGTCTTCATCATTAAAACGGAAGGTGGGAGCTGAACTGAGTTCGATTGCGGGCTCTTCGTCTTGTGATGGATTGACTGTAGGAGAGGGTGATGGGATGGAAGTTGGAGTAGGAGGAACTTTGGAGGTACCTGCGGCTGCACCGGAAGCTTGTGCTTTGAGAATTGTTTCTTCCATCTCATCCATCCAGTTTTGAACTTTTTGAATGGTGGCTACGGTATTGGCATTACTAATAGCATTTGCCCAATACCTAGCCACGGACTGGATCTCCTGTTCTTTTTGTTGTTGCTGCTTGATTTGTTGCTCCTTGTGGGCTTGGAAAGCCCTTCTGAATGCAGCATACTTCTTTTGTCTGATTCAGTTACAGGATTGTACTGTAACCATGAGTCATTGGATGCATCACCGTCAAATCCTGAAAAACGCACCGAAGTGTCCTTCGGGTCCATAGATCCTTGCACATTTGTGCTCGCCGTGCCTAAACCACCTGTAAGAGATGAAAGCAGAGTAGGATTTCCTGAGCTTCCTCGGTCTCCTTGAACCGTGGTCAAGTCTGGCCACGGCCCAGTTCTGGCATGGGCGAAAGAAGTGCCCTGCGGATGGGAAGGTGTTTGTAGTGTTTGGGTGACAGAAAGAAGGATGGAGCGCAACTCCTTTGGAGAAAAGAAATGCAGTCGGGAGGCCCTGGAGACCTTAGGGCGTGAACCAGTGTCATCCTCTTGGGAGTGCACTGGGGGGGGGGGGGGGGAGTCTCCACGTAGATGAGAATCATACTCACTTTCTGAGTCTGACTGAAAAATGATGGTGGTGTTGAATGGGTCCGCGGCCACCCCAAGGACTACTGAAGCCTTTTGAGAGGCTTCAGCATCGGTCCGGTCACACATATGGCTAGAGGTATCAGTTGTGTTCCTTTTCTTGAGGATAGAGATCGGTTGCCTGTCCTCATCTGAATCACTACTAGATACGGTTTGGGGAGGTTTGGTTTTACGTTTCTTGGTGGGTGCGGTTTGTTTAAGAGCATCCTTCTTGGGTGTTCTTTGTTTCTTCTTGGATGCCAATTTCTTTCTTCTTTGAGAAAGATTGGATATTTTAGTGGCAGAGGGGACTGCGGTACCCTCAGGGTTAATGGATGCGGATGGAAGAGGCGGGGTAGAAGGGTATGGGGCAATACCCTCTGTAGCCTCAATATGGTCTGAGACATCAGCAGTCTCAGGACCAAAAGAAGAGATGATATGAGTCGGAAGCCTGCGGATCGGTCCATATAGAGTTTGATCAGAAGAAAGTTGTACCTTTTAAGCTCCTTAGTGACGAAGAAGTTGATGTCACTACCCATGTCTATTCCAGCGTCCGCATGTAGGTCTGATATGCAGAAAGACCAGAATCTTGAAATAGTGAGCTCAGTTGGGTTCTCCTTCGAGTGCTCCTTAGAAATGTACAGAAGGAAATCGTCCCAAAGAATTTGCCCGTAGTTGACATCGTGTCCGGTGAAGATGCTCCATACCAGTTCCAAAAGCTTTAGTCCCATATTGTTAATGCCTCCGGTTCTGTCGGATAGGCAGCGGATGACAAAGCGACACACAAACTGCCAAACTGCAGGCAACTGATTCTTTTTGAACTCACCAATCCCTCGAATTGGTTTTTGATTCCCCATCTGGTAGAGTGCGGATGTGACGTCAGCCATTGATGGTGAGAAGATTTTAATGGAGGGATGAACTAGAAGGTTAATGGCTGAGAGGAACTTTTCTTTGGACAAGATGACCAAAGAATCGTTAATGAGATTGAGATGAACTTCTTGGGGGTTTTCTAGTGGGCGATAAGCAGAAAAAGCACTCTTGAAGAGAGTAGAAACTAGAACAACGCCTGTAAATACATCAAATGGACCAAACAGAGGGTGGTTCTTGAGAAACTTGATCATGAGCTTGATGGGAGCATTGTATGATAGATGATCTTCAAACACTGCTCTGAAATTGCTTGATGCGATTGTTTGGAGAGTCTGAACCTGTTGGATTCACCGAACCAGAAGCCTTGGATTACTTCTTTGATACTCCTGATTTCACCATTGTTGAAGTTTGAAGGTTTTTGTAGATGAAGTAGAACATAGAGTTCTTGATGGTTCTGAGAGGGAATGATCGATATCCAGAAAGCGTAAAGTGAATTTGGGGAAGAAGATGGGTTTATAAAGGGGGGTAAAAAATGTTTAACCCTAGGTAAATGGTAAGAAAGGGTAAAACGTCGATTGGGGTTTTGGGTGGAATCTATGAATTTTGGATTAAATCTCAGCCACACATAATTAAAATGGGTTGTAAAAGATTTTAGGAGATTTCCAAAAGGGGTTTGCATTTAATGTAAAGTCAGAAGCATGTCAATACGTTAGGTGATCGTGGGAGGATGGGAGAGGAAGTTGTAACGGATGGGACGTGTTAGGGAGACGAAAGGACAAATTAAGGATGAGTTTATTGGAAAAACGTTCTTTTGGTCATCATCCCTAAAATAGGTCTGACAAAAGGATTATTCAGAAAGAGAAGGTGACAATTTCTAAGGGAATGTTTTATTTTATTTAATGAAGGATCATTAAATAGCACACAAAGATTCACGGGTTGATAAAACAGTTGAGAGATTATCACGACGATTGCGGATGAAAACTTCATTGCGGTTGGGAATGTCATCGCGAATGACCAAAGTAAAGACTACAGTGAGAAACTGAGAGAAGCACTTGTGCAAAGATTAGTAATAACAGACCATAAAGACCCATGAGAGATATGTATGACATATGGTTGCGGTACCTAGTCTACGGTACCAAAACCATCTATCATATGTAATTCTCATTTAGAACCGCAACGGAGACCAAGGATGGTCTGCGGTAGCTAACAATTCAAAAAGAATTGCGGGTCTGGATTCATCATTCCTAACATTTGCAGGAAGGTGTTAAGCTTTGTGGAGTTGTGCGCTTTTTTGAACACATCAGCAATCTCTTCATGAGAAGGAACAAAGATGAGTTCAATATTACCTTTCAAGATGTGGTCTTTGATGAAATGATACCGTAGTTCAATATGTTTGGTCTTGGAGTGCTGAATTGGATGGTGAGAAATAGCAATAGCACTTTCAGAGTCACAATAGATCGGTATCCGCAACATTCTATAACCGTAGTCCATTAGTTGAGTTTTCATCCAAAGGACTTATGAGCAACAGCTAGTTGCAGCCATATACTCAGCTTCTGCTGTAGACAGAGATACACAACTTTGTTTCCTTGAAGACCAGCTGACGAGACGTTCACCCAAAAATTGACATCCACCTGAAGTGCTTTTTCGATCGAGCTTGCATCCGACATGATCCGCATCTGTGAAAGCTTGCAGGCTGAAGTCATTGCCTGTGGGGTACCATAGACCAAGAGATTTGCTTCCTTTCAAGTACCGTAGAATCTGTTTGGCTGCGGTCAGATGAGATACTTTTGGGTCAGCCTAATACCTTGCACATACACCAGTTTCAAAGACAATGTTTGGTCTGCTTGCGGTGAGGTACATCAAAGAGCATATGATACCTCTATAAGTCTTGTGATCCACGGATTCTTCTGAGGGATCAGCAGAGATCATATAACCGAAGGCCATGGGGACCTTAGCAGATGAACAATTGTCCATAGAATATTTCTTCAATAGTTCAGTGGTGTATTTCTCTTGATGAATGAATATGCCTTGCGGTACTTGTTTCACTTGAAGACCTAGAAAAAAGTTAATCTCTCTATTCATGCTCATTTTGAACTTGTTGGTCATGAGCTTAGCAAATTCATCCACCATGCCTTGATCAGTCAAACCGAAGATGATATTGTCCACATATATTTGTACCATCATAAGGTGGTCACCATTTGCTTTTCTAAATAATGTGGGGTCAATCACTCCTCTTTTGTACCCGGATGAGATGAGGAATTCAGAAAGTGTCTCATACCATGCTCTTGGGGCTTGCTTCAGACCGTAGACTGCCTTTTCAAGCTTGTAGCAGTGGTCAGGGAATTCAATATTTTCAAAGCCTGGAGGTTGTTGAATATAAACCTCCTCTTTTATTTCCCCGTTGAGAAAAGCACTTTTAACGTCCATCTGGTGTACCTTTACGTTCTTGTGGGCTGCGTACGCTAGGAAGATCCGGATGGCTTCCATGCATGGCACCGAAGCATATGTTGCATCGTAGTCAATACCTTCAAGTTGACTATAGCCCTTTGCAACTAGCCTTGATCTGTTTCTGACTACCGCACCGGATTCATCCAGCTTGTTTTTGAATACCCATCTAGTGCCAACAATGGAGTGACCACGTGGCTTCGGAACGAGCTGCCACACTTTGTTTCTTTGAAATTCTTCAAGATCTTCTCGCATTGCGGCTATCCAGTCCGGTTCAAGTAATGCTTCTCTGATTGTTCTGGGCTCTACCGAGGACATAAATGTTGCATAGTGGCAATGATCAGATAGGTCCTTGGAAGATCGAGTCTAGATACTTGCGGATGGGTTGCCGGTGATTTAACCTGGTGGGTGGTCCTACGTCCATACATGTAGACGAGGATGTAGATGATCAGCAGCTGCAGTAAAAGGAATATCTTGAATATCAGGAGAATCTTTGGTTGGAGAAGGCAGTTCCCTCAAGACTTGAGAACATCCTGTTGAGTCATCTTGATTTGTTGGAACGAAAATAGAGTTTTCTTGAGCAGTTGGGAAAGGTTCCCCCTGGGCTGCGGATGGGAGTTCCTCTGGAACCTGAGAAGGTTCCCCCTGGACTGCGGATGGGAGAGTGATAATCCTTGGATCGGTTCTAGTGTCAATGTTCTCTATGAGTTCATCATCCAAATCCGAAGACACGTTTGATGATAATGCTTCTCTGCGGGCAGGAATTTGAACAACATCAAGTATTGGAACCTCGACGATTGCGGCTAGATCCGGAGTAGAGCTTTCCCTCTCAATCGGAGAGGTGGAAGTATTGATAGATACTACTTCAGATGAAGATGGTCCAGAACTATCAGCGTGTTGTTGTTGAGCTACGGGAGACACAAGGTCTTCGGATAGTTTTGCCGTTTCAACAGGATCGAAAAGATCATCATAATTGACTTCAACTAGATTTAAAGGTCCTGAAGAGGCAGGAATATCACATTCCATGATTGCGGTGGTTTCAGTGGATGGAGGGGCGTCACGGATGTGTGAATCATCAAATTTCACATCGAAGATTTCAATGATTAGCCTTGTACGTCTGATGAGCACTCGATAAGCAACTTTTTTAGTGGAATAACCAAGGAAGATGCCTTTATCAGACTTCGGTGCAAACTTGTTGAGTTGGTCTCTGTTGTTGATCACGAAGCATCTACATCCAAAAATATGAAAGAAGTGAACATTTGGCTTGCGGTTGTTAAGGCCTTCATATGGTGTTTTATTGAGGCGTTTTCACACAATGTTTCGGTTTTAGACAAAGCATGTGGTTGCTATAGCTTCAGCCTAGAAGTAGAGAGGAAGGTGGGCGAAGTTAAGCATGGATCTGGCTGCTTCTACTAGTGTGCGGTTCCTTCTTTCTACTACACCATTTTGTTGCGGTGTGTAGGGTGCTGAGAAGTTGTGAGAAATGCCCTTGGACACCAAGAACCTGTTGAGAAGATGATTAGTGAAATCGGTTCCATTGTCATTGCGGAGGCGTCTAACTGGAAGCTTGATCTGTAGTTCGATTTCTTTGATGAAGTTGATAAATATTTGCAGTGTCTCTTATTTGAGTATGAGGAAGAAGACCCATGTGAAGCATGTATAGTCATCAACAATAACCAGTATGTATTTCTTGTGATGGAGACTGGCTATAGTTGATGGACCGCAGAGATCAATGTGCAATAGCTCCAGTGGTTCATAAATAGAAGAATCCATTATCAGAGGGTGACTTGCTTTGGACTGCTTACCACATTCACAAGTCGGACAGAGAGTGTCATTGCTGAATTTCAGAATAGGGAGACCGCAGACTAGTTCTCCAGTGACTAAAGTGTTGATGTACCGGAAGATGAGATGAGCTAGCTTGCGGTGCCATAGCCAGCTGACTTCGGATACAGCTTTGGACATGAAACACAACTGCGGTCTACCAATGATTAGAGATACATCCAAAGGGTACATGGTACCTTCGGATCGGGATTTGATCAGGCATGAGCTCCTATCACTTGTCATTACGTAGCAAAACTGATCATCAAATTCAACACGATGTCCTGCTTTACATAGTTGGCCAACACTGATGAGATTGTGTTTAAGGCTTTCTACATAAGCAACCTTCTGAATGGAAAAGTTCTCCATAGTGAGAACACCGTAACCTCGGATGACACCGTTTGCGTTGTTACCAAACGTGACATTTCCACCATTTCATATAGGCCTGAAATCCCGAAGGTATTCTAACCTTCCGGTCATGTGCAAGGAGCAGGCACTTTCAATTAACCATTCTTCATCTTGTTCCTCCTTGCACATAGCTTGAGAATTACACGGTTAGTTTAGGCATCCAAACTAGTTTGGAACCTGGGACAATTGATGTGTTTCTGAATGATGCATGGTCCGAGGTTGCAGGGACAGGTCTCTTGTCAACTTTTAGTCCTAGTCCTGGGTGTTTGTTCAGATTTGGAGTGATGTGAGTTTTCGAAAAAAAAACGAGGTTTCTGACTGTGATTCGATTTGACATGAGATAAAACCTTTTGACAACTGCACTGACATTTACAAAAAGAGATTTTGTCATTTGATCTGACACTATGCTTGGTCAGCGGTTTATAGGATGAATTGGACTTGTTACCAGTCCGAGGTGGGTAATTCCTGACATGAGTGTTGTTTGGTTTATGAAAAGTTTGTTTTGAACGAGGTTTACAACCTGTAAATCTTTGATTCCCTTTAGGTGGATTTGGTAAGATACCCTTCCAATTGTTGAAGTTTTGACGTGATTTTAATAGTGTTGGAGGGGTAAAATACCTTACCATTTAGGATCATTTGAGGAATAGACCTGAAAAACATAGTTTCGAAAAGACTTGACACTTTTTTGGGTTTTGTCAGAAGTAGTAGGAATGACTTTTGAAGCTGAACTTTCCTTTTTGTTTGTTTTCTTGATGGGAGAGTTTTTTGAAAGGTAGTGTGTGAAGACAAATTTTTCTGGGCTCTTGGATTTTGGAAATCTGATATGTTTCTTGTTTTTTGAAAAGGTTTGTCTGTTTGTGCCTCAAGATCTGATTTCCTCTTTGAAAGCCTTTTTTGCCAAAGATTTTGGTGAACCGCAGTCATTGTTGTTCAATTGCGGTTTCCTGGAATTTTTAGAATGATTTTGAAAATGTGGGCTTGAGTCATCAGAACTTGAAGATTCTAGGATTTGAGAGCATTGACCTACTTCAAAATTTTCTATGGGTAATTCATGAAATATTGGTTGAAGAGTTACAGTTCCTTGAACTGATGACTGCGGTAGGGATAACTTGACTACCGCTGAGTAAGTCTTAGATGAGACTTCGGTGGGACATTTGTGGGACATTTGACTACAGTAAGAGACACTACGGTCTGAGGACAAAGACGGAAAGTCTTTTGAGACTTCGGTGCCCTCAACAACAATCTATTCATCAACTACGGATGAGGTTTGAGAATTTGGATAAATGGTGTCACATATAGGAATTTGATCACATGTGTGACCCGAAACCTCAGGCACAATTTCCTCAATGACACAATTATTGCTTAGATTGTGCAATCTACTGAAGTGAGTTTTGATATCTTCGGGAAAAGTCTTGTCATTGACAGGGAAATGAAATTCTCTATCTTGAGGGACATACAGTCTGTCTTTGTTGAACCGGGGTGAGGAATCCATTCGACCAGCCCCAATTGTATGTATTGTCCACGGTTCCATTGTTCACCAAATTTTCAATAGCTTCACTTTCATTAAACAAATTTTCAATTAATATATTTAAGCGTATAATTTCTCTCTGAGCTAAATCTCTCTGGTTCAAAGCTATCTCTAATTGGGTTTCATTTAACATTCTAGCATCTTTTTCTAACTTGAGATCCTTCTCTAACATAGTCATCTTAAGTCTTTTGTTATCCAGTCGTCCTCTCACGTGAAACATCTATTGGGACGCAATGTTCTTCTCATCTAAGGCCTTATTATAGTCTGTAAGGACGGCAGCAAAAGTGTCATTAAGATCATCTATGTAGGGCTGACAGTCATGCATGCTATAATTTAGAGTTTGGATCATGCGTTTTACCTGTTCGAAGATGCTTAGAGTTCCATCCTTTGCCATGTAGCAGTAGTTCTTGTTCAGCATTGAAGACTCATCATCATCTGTCGTGGCCAGCATGCAGATTTTCCTTTTTTCTTTGATACTGCTGATGGCCTCTTCTTCATCTCCGGATGACCAAACTTGATGGTCTCTTTTGACATGGGCCACGTATGCCCTTGCCTTTTCCTTTTCTTCCAACTCTTGAGCCATTCTAAGGTAGAATGCTCTGTCTTTGACTACATTGGCCTTAAAATCTCTTGCGAAGTGATTTTCTTTGTTGCATTTATGACAAATCAAAACATCAGTCTTATCTTCTGGGGGAGTACCAGAGTCATTGGTCTGAGGAGACTGTGGTACCTCCTTTGGTTGATTATTCTGAGATTACGGTGGTGGATGAGAACTTTTGGGATATCGAGGATGGTTATTCTGGGAACCGAAGTTATGGTTGAATGGAGGTTTGTTGAACTGCTGATTCTTGAGGAAGGAAGGAGGTGGTATACGTTTGAACTTTTGGCTAACAAGAGCAATAGCCTTCTGAAATTCTTCTTACATCGTCATATTCTAAGTCAGCTTCGTATGACTGTGGTGGAGTGTCATACGATAAAGAGTAAGGTGACTGCGGTGGAGCTTGTGCTATAGAAGCAAGTGGTCCTCCGAAGTCGGCACAGTCTTTGAGTACGGTTGATTCTTGTGCTTGAAGCTCTCCATAGAGCTTGTAGAGAGGCAAGGAGTGAATCTTTCTATCACCTTGGACTATCATCATAGCCGTAGTCCAATGTCTTCCCAAACCCTTAAGAAACTGAAGATTGGTTTCATGGTTACTGCGGATGGTGCCCGCATCGGATAACTTAGTGACTATTAGGTTGAACCTCTTTAAGGAGTCTTCCAAACTTTCACCAGTATGAGCTTTGAAGTTGTTGAACTCGTTGAGTGAGGTAGTAAGCTTCTTGTCTTGTGCTTGTTCTGTGCCTTCGTACAGATTCTTGAGAACATCCCGGATCTCTTTTGCTGATTTCCAATTTATGATAATATCGAAGTTGTGAGGAGCAACTCCGCAGGAGATTTCATAAAAAGCAATAGCATCACTTTCCATTTTATCGAGATCATCCTTGGTGGGACGGTTCATTGCTGGTTGACCTCCTCCTAGCTTGGCTGCAGTTTCGTCAGTTTGGGCTAGTGTAAGGACTGGAACATGAGGTCCTTCTTCTACGGATCGCCATACATCTCTTCTCAGTCTTCTCAAGTACCTCTCCATTCTTTGTGACCAGTGATGTTATTCATTTGCTACCAGTATTGGGGCTCGATTAGAACCACCAACACTGTTGGAAACATTCAGAGATAACGATTGTGCCATTTGAAATTGTTTTTTTTTTTTAAGAAATGAGCTTTAGTGGTATAGAAGGCTCTTTGAAAAATCATAGTTTCGATATCCAAAAAGCAACCACTTTGGCTCTGATACCAATTGTTGAGAGAAAAACTTGGAGACACACTTGAAAAAAAGTTAGAACAGGTATATATGCGGAATAGTTAATCTCAAAGGATCTGAAAGCTCAACAATAATATAGTTAGATAGTTAGAAAGTTAGTTGTGTAAAGTAAAGAAATGTAAGTGACAACAATTGTTATATCAAGAATGCACTTAAGCTGATTCATAACAAGGAATGCATTCAATCCACGTTAATAAGGAAGATAAAGCTTAGTGATTAAGTCTTAAAGACTTGCTCCGGAGAGAGGTTACAATCATATATGTTTTAGTAAGAAGTGAAGAGTGAAGAGTGATAGAATTATAACTTTAGAAATTGTATTAAGATAGAATGCATAAGTTATCAGCGATGTTGAGATATATAATACAAGAGAATAAGTCTCTATTTATAGACTTAGAACTACACTAGATTACAACTCTATAAGCAGCTGTGCAAGGCATACTGGATAATAGCGTGTATTACATAAAAGACAAATAAAGTAATCTAGCTAAGTTGACTGCGGTAGCTGACTCTGGGTGCTGATGCGGTTGTAGTAGAGAAATGGTTGCGGTAGCTAAGTTCAAGAGGCTCACTTTCATGATTCAACAGCTTGCAAATTCCTAAATTTGGTAGCCCCATTAAGAGCTTTATGCTCTCGGTTTTACTCTTCAAAGGGGAAAGGTATTAAGCTCAATAAGAACTAGTCTCATTTACTTGCAAGACAAATCTTTTATCCACCATCCAATGTAGACAAAAGATGTTGACATAAAGAAAAAGCATGGATCATCTTTCTAACAAGTATGGGATGTAGAATAAAGAAAAGAAAAGAAATCTTGCCCCTTTTGAGAGCCATACATGAAATTATGGTCATGGGGACAGAAAAGTGACGTGCTCCTTTCTTTATTCATAAGTAGTTAAAGGTATACATATATAAATCCAATAATTTAAAAATGTTATCCTTTATATAAATGATTTCTAACATATGTGTATAAAATATATATATAACTAGTTATATATAAAATTATCTCTTTTATATAGAAGATTTTCTTTTATATATAAATAAACTCTATCTAGTTTATTAAGAGATATATATATATATATATATATATATATATATATATATATATATATATATATTAAATAATCGTACTTTATGATATATTTCATAAGTTGTTATTTGTCCATGAAATAATAATTTTCCTATTAAATATAAGTGTTGATATATTTATTAAAAATCAAATTATACTGATAAATAATCAATTGAAGGTAACATGCTATAAGGTGTGACCCTATAGGATTATATGTTATTAGCTATATCATTTTATAATGACTCTTGGGCATACTCGATATTTCAATCTCCCACTTGCACAAGACTCTTCATAGATTGATGTAGACAGTGGTAAACGTCTAGCAACATTTCACTGCCCCCAATAACAATTCACGAAGAATGTCATTCATCAACATCCAATTCCCAAAAGCTCAAAGCCAAATTTATGTATTAAGGTAATTTTATCAATTGTCCCTTTGTTACAGACATCCTGTTGAACATGAGCCTTGGATCGCAATCAATCTCACTTTTAATTCAACTTTGGGTAACGCGCATTGGATGTCTAACTCTCAACACATATGATGAGTTAAAAACTCTTTAGATCGATTAGATCTTTAACATGTAAATAAACACAAACAATAAAGACTGAAACACTCAATAAATCAATCCGTATGTCGAATGATTAAAATATAGTCACACCTCATCAGAGCACGGTTAAGAACTTCCACTGTAGAGGTGAGCTAGGGTTTACAGTACACTTAATGAAATAATAATGAAAGTGTTAATGATAAGATTGCATGCATGAAACTTATATACAAAACCCTAAAACAAAACACACGGCTAGACATGCCCAAACCGGTAACAAAACTGGACTAATAACCGAGCCCAAAACACAACACAATAGACCCAACAATCTCCCCTTTTGCGTTAATTGCGGCGAGACTTCACTTCGGTGGAGGTTGAGGAGTTCGCTTCACAACCTTGAATAACCTTGGTATGATGGAAAGTAGAGTCTGTCTGAAAGCCATATACCATTGAAGCATATCTGAAAATATCTTCATGTCTGCCTCCCTGTTTTGATCACACTCATGGATAATTTCAAGAATGTGCTCCAAGCAGGAATTAAAGAATATGTGTTTATCAACAAGAGAAAATAGACACCATTGACCCTCACGTCTAAGAAACATAACAGTCTGAAACTCTGGGTCTATTTTACCCTTCACCATCAGCTTAATGTCACCTGCCTTCCCGATTGGCTTGATTGAGGGCTTCTTTCGTATAGCAGTGGCAATCTCCTGATCCATCTTTGCTACTTCATGAATGTAACACACTAGAATACGCTTGATGTGACCTATAATTGGCTCATACCCCTTTGGGTTGGAAAGTAAGATGTTGTTCAGGAGAATCCAATCATGTGGATTCAGATTCGGTAAGTCAGCAAGAGAGATCGTATGAACCACACCGTCTGATCCTCGAGTCACTTTGAGCTTGATATTAATGAACTTCCCTGCTGGAGTAGGTTTCAGTACTTTAACTATTGTGATCTTCTTGTTACTCCAAGTCAGGTATTGTGGTTGAGAGAACTCATGATAGTACGCGAGCAAGTCTTGATCAACCTTCGGGGTTAGGAGAAGGAACCGCTACTGTAGACTCAAATAATGAAAGATGCAAGCCTTACGAGTGATTGTCATATCGAATTGAGAATCTTTAGAATTCTCAGCATCGAATGAAAGAACAGGCTCTAGCCAATGTGAGCTTGGAGCTTCAATTACCTCCTTCAGAAGCCTTTCCAACGACCACAGAGGAAACTTCAATTTCCTTTGTTTAAGCAGATTCACTTCACTCTTTTCATTCTCCTGATTAATAGCTTCGTTAACTCTTTCTTTAATCTCTTGAATGGTGGGCTTGACTTTGTGAGAACTTGATTTAGGAGTCGATTCTTCTATAACAGGAACATCATCCTCATCATCCTCATCATCATCATCATCAATTCCTTTTCCATTATCTTGTATACCAAAACCCAAAACTTATTTCCCCTTCGGTTCAGTAACCACCTTCGGTTGTTGTGGTTTCGGTTGTTGAGATGAAGGCTTCTTTTCTTCTCCCCCTTGTTGCGGAGGGACAATGGACTCCAGAACACCCTCAATTTGACTTAGAATTTCAAGAGCAGGCCTCAACTTCTCAGCCAAATGATGTCGAACCGAGATCGTATGAACTGAATCATGGGCTTCGAGAAGATGTAGAAGAAACGAGTGTACATCACCAACTGAGCTTTTTACCACAGACTGCTCTGAATGCAGTGCTTCAAGTTCCTTGTTCGCTTGAGTGAGCTTCAGAGTCTGGTTTTAAGTTGAGTGGTTTTTAGAGCAAGTTCATCCATCACTCTGCTTTCCAAGGCAAGATATGCCTGAAGTTTATCCAAAAACTCAGAGATAGATACTTGATGCTTGACGTGATCAAAGGTTAGATTCTTTCGAAACGTCTCAAAATGCTCTTTCTCTTGTTGAAGAGATTGTGTTAGGGTCTGAACCAAGGCATAGACTTTGTTGGCATTTTGCTTAGCAGCACCCTGTAAAGACTCAAGAAAAATATTAGCATTATGAATTAGTTTATCGAATTTTTCGGTCGCATCGATCCAGACTTTTGTTGAAGCATCAATAACTGAGGTGGCGTTGGTGATTGAAGCTTAGTGTTCCTTAACCCAGGTGGGCAACATGCCTTTAATAGCAGACTCAGAAAGAGAATCCTGAGTAGATGAGGAGGCCATAAGCTTGTCTAGCTTTTCATTCAGCTCCTTGAGATGCCACATGGTGACAGGGGCATCATCATCATCATCATCATCATCATCGCTTTGCAGCCTGTAGGGGCTATAATAGAAAGAGTCAAATTCAACTTCCTCACCCCCAAGAAGTGTGGCGCTTCTGTTGATGGTGTAGGAGAGATATGTTTTGAGATAAAGGGGTTTCAGCCACTGAGGTACGAACCCCCGTATCAGATATGTTGACACGAACCTCGGGTTTGGTAGTATGGGTAGCAGTGACGGTGGTTGCTTCAGAGAATATTGGAGTTGGAATGGGAATAATTGTTGTGGGTTGGGAGGTGATAACAGGTGGGATTTGAATTATGGATATTGGGATTGATATAGGTGGAGGTGAAGGTGGGTTGGAGCGAACTGGTACCTCATGCGTAGGAGAAATGGGAGGTGTACCACCACGGACCGAACCTTCATCGTCGAAGTCATAACTTTCGCTTTCGCTTGGTGGAGTGTTCCGTTGCAGATCTGAGGGAGTGTAGTCTAAATCACTAGTGGAAACACGTCGTGGATTCTTGGCCATTTTCTTAACCTTTCTCTTCTTCGGTTGAGAGGGAGCTGCCATCTCAGAATTTCGCTTCTTTGGAGTAGTCACCGTGGACACTTGACCCTCCTTCTCCTTCTTTTTAAAATTAGGCTTTTTGCCCCTTTTGGCTGGTTTATCAGCTTCCTTTAATAACTTGATCATCTCCGAAGTTAACTCCCTTGGCTCGGAAGATGGAAGTTTCTTGTATTCTTGGAATAGTTTGCTTGCATCAGCCACACAAGCATACATAGAGGCTGGAATAGACCCGTTGAAGGGAAACTTGAAAGGATCGGTGACTATGATCTTAGTCGTATGAAAAGTAGCGATCGAAGAAAGTAATGAGTCTACCATACTAGGAACGTGAAACCTTTCCATAGCCCAATGAGTAACGATAGTCCAAAACCTTCCACATAAGATTTCAAAATGACGCGAAGCTAAGGAGAGACTTTGCACCAATTGAATCCAAAGAATAGATCCATAATCCATGTTGATTCCAGATTAAAGAGCATAGGGAAGGGTCATGAAAACCTTGCTAGCCCCATCTGAACCAGCAACCCTCTCAGACAAGACTTTGAACAGTAGAGTGAAGAGGCCATTCCATTGAGAAGGAAGGCAAGACTTCTTGACTTTAGTTACTATCATGAGGAGTTCCGTATATCCCATATTGTAGAACATTGAAAAGAGCTGAGTAGTAGTGATGGAGTCAGGGTTGACCATGGAGGCTTCGTAAGAAATCCCTAGCAGTGAGCGAAACCGATTCTTGGAAATTGACGTCTTTTGATCGAGAATGTCAAAGAAAACCCTCTCTTTTGTCTTGTCGTATGTTGCAATAGAGTACACCTTATAGAGAAAAGACATTGGGACTGATTCAACCTGCGTCAATGTGATAACGAGTGGAGAGTACTTGTGACACTCCACCACATTAAGCATATATGGATCATATGCAAAAGGTGTGAGATCTATCAGAAGGTTCTGATTCGCCTTGATAGAGAGAAGATTCGATCGAGCAGAAGCTTCTTGGACTGAAGAAGATTCTGCCATTGTTGAAGCGCAATGAAGAAGATGATGAACAGTGTAGGAAGAATCGTCGGTATTCGTCTTTGAAAAGTATGAGAGCAGTAAAAAGGGTAGAGGTAATTTGAGAAAACCCTTTATACTGTCAATCAGGAAAGAGAAACAAATCACAATCATATCACAGGTGAAAATATCTCAATCGACGCCTAGAAAATCGTGATTGGAAAACTGTTACACCGAAAAAGGTGATGACAGGCGTGACATCAGCTATCGTTTCAAATTCACGTGCCTTTCCATGTTTATCTCAACCTTATCGTTCCAGATTCTAGACCCTTCAAATTCATGCTGACTTATCCTTTTTCTTTTAAAAGACTCCATTCCATCATAATGAACCGAAGCTATATTTCTGAAATTAACTTATTGGAAACCGAACCAGACTTTGGAAAATAAAAGATTTTCATGCAAGATAGTGTCAAAGATAAAGAAATAAAGCAAAGAATTTGTGAGATATATGTGATGTCTAGGAAGACATAAAACAGTGGATCCCAGGCACGGATCTCTACCTTCAAAGTCAAGAGAGACTTCAAAGTGCTTGTTTGGTTTCCCGTTGAATTACGATCAAATGCCTGTAAAGAGACATTGAAAGGCATCTTTTTATATAAAGCTATTAGGGTGGCTTTCGCTTCAATCCATACATGGGTACTTGACATAAGACCGAAAGTGGAAGAAGTACTTGTGAGACCGGTGTAGCCTGTTAAACAAGTAGGTTTGTATCTATTTCGGTGACTGGGTGTTAAGATGAAATCTCAAAAACAAAAATGAAATTAGATCTTATGGGAAGAAGCGTCTTGGTGTTAGACAATTTCATAAAGATCACGCAAAAATAAAAAGAGATTTCTTGAGATAACTAGTAATAGCTTGAACGTTTACACGATCACCGTGAATTCATTTAAGGTGTTGGATTTTGGGTTTCACTTAGCACGTGGTGAACCTATCTAAGATCATCAACACAGATGATGTGTAACCATAAACCGCAATGGTAATTGCTGAGAGTCCCAAGGGTTACAATTGTGGAGCGAAACGAGATGGAGAAATAAGATAAGGTGGTTAAGGAATCGTAAGTACCTCTGTTATTTGAGAATGACTAAGCAGAAAACTCTTAACTCAAAATGAGAAGAGTAAGGTAGCTCATAACTTGAGTGAATTTAGCAGCCTAATTGGGAAGAAACGATTGGTGTCGATCGAATCATTAAGGCTTCACTCACAGTCTTGGAGGCTTCGGTCTACATACAACAGTGTTGACGAAAACGCGTACTCGCAAGTATACGAGGTCGTGCAAGTAATATAGTCGTAAAACCAGATATCGAACCCACAGAGACTATCCTATTCTAAGGAAGAGAGAACTAGGCAATTGATTGCAAAAGTGATTGATTTTATTAAACTAAAAAAACTACTAAAATAAAATTAAACTAAATTCAGCAACGTAAAAATGACAACTAGAATAATCGAACAAACAAGGAAAACAATTAAACGATTTAACAATTATGAGAAATATGGGGTTTAGTTGACTTATACGGGTTCAACGGTTCTTCTAATGCAACTAATTTGTTAAACCAATTATATAGAAACGAATAACTTAACACCAACAAAAGTTATCACTTACATCTCGGTCTCATGATTCGATTTAAAAAACATTCACTCATATCTCTATGTAGTTCATGATTTTAAAAAACATTAAGTCCAATGGTTTTGTTAAAAATGCCCTAACACACGTCTATGTTAAGTTTAAGCGAGATAACGAAACCGCACATTCATATTCAAATGATGTCACAAATAAAGCTTCTCTTGAAGTCAATATAAGCATGTAAATATTAAATTTAAACCATGAAAATTAACCCTAACTAACGTTGATCAAGTGCTAGCCAAAATCAAAATTACCCGTCAAAATTTATATTTTTAAAATAAGAACACATTTGAATATGCTATTTGATTTCAACAAAATTGGTTCAAACAAAATCAACTACATTAAAATGACCATCTCACCCTAGTCAACCAAACCCTAATAAAAATAACTCCATAAAATTAAAATTGATAAGAGTGAACGAAAAAAATTTAAACATCAGAAATAAAAGAAACACAAAACTACTAACACACGATAAACTAACTGTAACCGTAGCAAATGAAACGAAAATAAATAAATTAACAAAACTGTTAGAAAGTATAGATAGAGACTAAATTGATTTACTTATGTTGTATGCTTACGTGCTTAGCCCTTCAAACAAAAGAAAGCTCATGTCTGCCTCTTCAATCGCAACAATCGTGGTGGCTGAAGGAATGGCGGCCATCTTATCTTCGTAGGTATTTTCCGTGCGTATTTTTTTTATTCGTCCCTATCCCCCTTTTGATCGCCTAACAATTATTATATATATCATAATTACATGAATGATCCTCCAACTTTCAAGCATTGCACAACTTTATCCCTTTGATTTCAACTTTCAGCATGTTACAACTTTAGCCCTTTATCTTTCAACTTTATTTCAAAATTTACTTTAGCTTTTGATTTTCGTCCAGCAAACTAACTTCAACTTCCAAGTCGATTTTGAAATGGAAAACGACTGAATTAGTGAAAACACGAAACTTGTAGATAATTGTGTCTAGTTTCCGAAACATCTTGAATCGCCTAAGTCGGAGTCCCGAGGAGCCGGATATGATGAAAACACTGAGACGTGGTCAATCTACCAAACATCTTTTATTCGCCTTATTTTCTCGTGATGAATTTATCTTCTTTCAAATCCGTCAATTCCTTGCTGAAACCATTTGGACATTATAATATGAGTCCAACTCCCACCAAGACTCGTTGAATAAGTGGTGGGGGCCTAAGAAGCCTAGGCAATCTTGTATACACAAGATAAAATCCATCAATTCCTTATAAATTTTTGAACTTCATAAGAGGAAGTCAAACTCCCACCATGACCCGTAGACTAGGCAGTGGGGAACCCATGAAACACATGTTGCACTTGCATTAACAAGTAAAATGAATACCGTCAATTTCGATGCAAAGCACAATGTGCTATATTATGGATTTCGTGCAAGAAAACCATCTCCCACCAACCTGTAGAATAAGAGGAAGGGACCTAAAAAACTTAGGTGAACTTGTAAAAACAAGTTAATGAGCCGTCAATTCCTTTAATAACTTTGGACTTCATAAGAAGAAGCCTAACTCTCATCGTCCTGTAGAATAAGAGATGAAGAACCCATGCAAGACAGGTCAAAAACCCAAGTAAATGGGAACAAAAATATCAACTGGGAAATATTAGGTCATTATATTCGTTAACATAAATTTATCTTTTTAAGCTTAAAAAATGATGTAAATTGTAAAATCTGGGGACAAAAATAAGCTTTTTAGTTCAATTAATGATCGAAAAATGACCACTAAACAAGCAGCATGCTTCTAGGGACACTTAACTAGTAAAAAGATAGAAATATCATGCCTGCCCTAGCTCCAATTGGTATAGCTTCTGTGATCTTCAAACCTAAGGGAGAAAAGAAAAAAAAAACGAAACAAAAGACAAAAAGAAAATATTTTTTAAGTTTTGTAATTTTCTAAAAAAGAATAAAAAAACAGAAAATAAAATATTTTTGGAGTTTGTGAAATTTTCTGAAAAAAATAAATAAAATATTTTTGAATTTTATGAAAAGTAAGATAAAAACATAAAATAAATTAAGATACAATAAAGTGTACAAAATATACAACCGAAATGTCACCAGTGTACATGAGGTGAAATGGACCGAGCGTTCGGTTCATTTTGGTTCCCGAAAAATCAGGACTCGAAATAGACCGAGCGTTCACTCTATTTCGCTTCCAACTTTTAATGAGGTGAAAGCGATTTCAGTACAGACTCTACTTCCATCATGCCTAAGCCTTGTAAAGATGTTAGCTAATTGATCAGTGGTTCTTAAAAAATGTATTTCGACATTACCGTCTTCCACGTGATCCTTAATAAAATGATACCTCAGTGATATGTGTTTCGTTTTGGAGTGTTGCACTGGGTTGTGACATATCCTTATTGCACTTTCAGGGTCACAATATAATGGAATTTTCTTCATGTTCAGGCCATAGTCTCGAAGTTGACTTTGTATCCAAATGACTTGTGATGTACATGATGCTGCAACTATATGCTCTCCTCCGGCTGTAGAAAGAGACACACAAGTTTGTTTCTTCGATTGCAAGCTGACAAGATTGCCATCAAGGAACAGACATCCTCCAGTAGTTCTCTTGCGGTCCAGTCCACATCCTCCTAGATCAGCATCAGAAAATGCCTGAACAAAGAACCCTGATTTTGCTAGGTACCATTGACCGAGAGAAGAGGTTCGCTTCAAATATCGAAAGATATTCTTCACAACCAACATGTGAGGTTCTTGTGGATTAGCTTGAAACCTAGCACAATAACAAACAGAAAACATTATGTCTGGTCGACTTGTTGTAGATACATCAAGGACCCTATCATTTGATGATAGAGGGTCATGTCAACAGCCGCTTTGTCCAGAGAAGGTGTTAAATTTGTGCCAAATGCCATAGGAACCTTCACTTTGGAGTCTCCAATCATTCCAAACATGGCAAGCAAGTTCTTCATGTAAGACTTTTGATTAATAAAAATGCCTTCAGGTCCCTGTCATGCTCTTGGTGCTTGCTTCAGACCATAAACTGCCTTGTCCAGAATGTAGCAGTGATGTGGATACTTCTCGTTCGCAAAACCTTGCGGTTGCTCTACATACACCGTTTCTCCTAATTCTCCATTTAGAAATGCACACTTGACGTCCATTTGATATACTTCAAAGTTCTTGTGAGCAGCATAAGCCAGAAAGATTCTTACTGATTCTAACCTTGCTACTAGAGCGAAGGTCTCTTCGTAGTCTATCCCTTCTTCTTGACAATATCCCTTCACAACCAGCCTTTCTTTGTTACGAATTACATTCCCCTCTTTGTCCATTTTGTTTCGAAATACCCATTTCAGTCCAACTAGAGATGCATCCTTTGGTGTAGGAATCAATCCCCATACCTTGTTTCACTCAAACTCGTTGATTCCATCTTTCATTGCTTGTACCCAATCTGACTGATTGCGTACAATGTTGACAGTCTTCGGTTCAATTTTGGAAACAAACGAATTAAACATGCAAAATTCCACTTGAGAGAATAATGCAGTTTGCTTCGCTTTCAGTTGAGAACGAGTAAGAACTCTTTCTGATGAATCACCAATGATTTGGGTTTTTGGATGATCTTTTGTCCATTTGGTGAGAGGAGGGTAATTTGGATCATAGGAAGGATCGAACTCAGCATTCACTTCTTCTTCAAATTCTGACTGAGTATCATCATCATTTGTATTTGCATTCTCCCCCCTCAAATGATGAGTCAGTTTCGGCTTCAGGCATTGAATTCTCCCCCTCAATTGGACGTTTGGTTGATATGGTAGTTGATGGGTTCTCCCCCTGGAATGATAATTCAGGGTTATCGGATGAAGATGAATCCTCCCCCTGAAATGTAGAACTTTCTTTTGGAGTTTCTCTTGGACTAGGTTGTTTGGTAGTTCCCGGTTGTTCTTTTTCCATATCCTTCACTACGTCATCAATGATTTGCTTCAAGGTATCAATCTTATTGTCAGCTGCCTTCGTTTCAGAGTGAATGGATTTCTCTGGTTCATCGAATAATGACATGTATTTCTCAAATAAATTCGAAATGGAAACAGTAACTTGACCAGACGTTGGAAAGATTTCCTCAATTGAACCTTCGGTTGTTTGAAGCTTTTTGACATAGTTGTCATCGAATGTGACATAATAGGTTTCTTCGATTTTCTTGGAACATTTTTTTAGAACCCTATATTCCTTGGATTTTAATGAGTAGCTAAGAAAAATCCCTTCGTCAACTTTGACATCAAACTTGCTTTGGTTCTCCTTTGAATTAAAAATAAAGCATTTGGAACCAAACACATGCAAGAACTTGACATTTGGCTTATGATTGTTCAAGATCTCATATGGAGTAATAGAAAAACGCTTGTTGAGAAGAGATCAGTTCTATGTGTAGCAAACAGCAGCAATAGCATCAGCTGTAACGCCCATAGATCCGGGCTAGTCAATTTAGAAACGATAAGCGTCAAAATTGACTTTTTGATAGAAGAGTTTTTAGAAGAAATAATCTTAACCAAGTTGTAGTATATGTCACATGGTTTCTGTGAATATAAAGAATGCCAAAATCCGAGTTATAATGAAGAAGTTATGACTTGTCGAAGTTTCGCGACAGAACCGGCACGACACAGGGCGACGTAAATAGTGAATTTCTGTTAGAACGATATTTGGCCTTAGCGATCTAAACGAAAGTCATAGAATACGTTAAACTGAGAGCGTGCATAAAAAGAACGTCCAAATCTGACTTCGTATGAGGAAGTTATGATTTTTCTAAGTTTCAGCTTAGCAGTGTGCAGCCCGAAGTTCGAGTATGAGATTGAGTGATTTCTAGCCGAAACAATCTAAACGAGAATCGAAGGTTTCGTTGATAGTAGTCCAACGGTAAAAAGACAGACGAAAACGGACGTCGGATGAAGAAGTTATGAGTTTATAATGGAGTTTTCCTGTCCCAACCTACTAAAAATAATATAATAAAAATAAAAGTAAAAATTAGCTGACGGAGTCTAAACGAAAGTTGTAGAGCATAATATCACCTACATGTGGATATAAAGAACGTCAAAAATGAAGATCGTATGCGAACCTTATGATTTTCTGAAGTTCGATGCACGCATCCTAAAGAGGGAATGCCCCGTGTTCAGTACATGGCTCCAGATTGGCCACGTCGATGCTGACTTAGTGGATAAGAGATAGGATCGGAACCCTACTCCTATGCACTGTGTTCGTAGTTCGAGGCTGACTTCAGCATTATAAATATATCGCTTGGGCAGCCAGGGTTTGTTGCTCATTTCTTCTCTCTCACTCCTTATTGCCTTGTTTTACATGCAATTTATACCCCCGAAGCCCCGGTATCATCTCGAGACCCGAAGCGAGTCCCGAAGCCCTGAAAATCCTGAGAAGTAAAGTTTCCGAGTCGAAACTCTGCCCGCGAGAAGCCCGGTTTTTGTGAAGATCTCCCGGTTTTGTTGAGTCATTTTGTTGTAAAAGTCGAAGCCTTGTCTTGTCTATTTCGCATGTTTATTTACTAAGTCACTTTATGTCGAAGCCTAATGTCTAGACTTAGTATTTTTTGTACACTCATGTTTCCAATAAATAGGGGCTGAGGATAGAAGTAGAGACATAGGTCTTTCTGCTTATTCTTGTAATCAGTATTGTATTCGAATTCTCCATTCAATACAAAATTTGCTGATTAATATTTACATCTGGTGTTCATATCTTTCATTACTGATTCATTCAAATCATCATTGCTTTTTAATTCTCGGTTACAATTATCATCAATTTGTATCAGAGCGGGATTCAAACTGCTTTGATCTGATTTTCATTCTAGAATCGTTTGCATTTTGAGTTACAAGATTATTCAAGATAATTCCGCGCTTTTGGTTCTAAAATTCTCTTTTGATCTTCAAATTTGAATCGATTATGCATCTAAATTGTTTAGTCGAGTAATCGATTAGCAATTTGTAATCAATTCATTTGATCAATTCACAAATTCATCAAGTTTTTCATCAAAATCCTCGTGTTCAACAGTGGCGAACTTTAACATGAATACTATGACCTCATACTCTCATTTGCTTGGTTCATCTACTAAAATTCCAACGTTGATTTTGGAATATTATGATCAATGGGCTGACAGAATGGAAGATTATCTGAATGGGATTGATGAGGAGCTCTGGAATTGTATCAATGGACCAGTTCTACCTCCTGCGAATGTTCAAACATTAGGAGCCTCTGGAACTTCAGATCAAGTCAGTAATCAAGGTGATCATATGAAAAAGAATGAGAAGAGATGTATGCGAGAGCTGAGAGGTGCATTGCCACCTGTGGTTTACAACTACATTCGTGGTTGTAAAATAGCAAAATACATCTGGAGCACGTTGAAAGAAAAATACCAGGGAAGTGAAAAGACAAAGATCAACTCTGTTAAACAATGTCTTGTTGAGCTTAAGGAGTTCAGACAGAAGGATGTTGAGACGATTGAAAATTACTATGATCGTCTAAATGAACTCATTTATCGATGCAGTAGGTATGGAATCACAAGGTCTCCTATGGAATTCAATCTTATATTCATCATGGGGCTTCACAAAGAATGGTGAAGTGTGAGCATGATGATAAAGAATCAACAGAGCTTTCACACTTCGAGTTTGAATGATCTATACAATCAGCTAAAGACACACGAAACGAAGTGGCTGAAATGTTAGAAGAGTCGAAACAATGTTTGGGTGAACCACTGGCATTGGTGTCGAAAATGAATGAAGTTGAGTCTGTTGAAAAGGAAGGATCAGATGATGAGGGGTTCCTGATGAATTCTGATGATGAGGCAGTTGCATTTTACTCAAACAACAGAGTAAAGAAATTTTTTAAGAAGCCATTCAATCCAAAGGGTATGCAAGGAGATGCGAAGAGTGGTTTTGAGAAAGCTGGAGTAAAGGCTGGAGGTGAGGAAAAGAAGAAGTATGATAAGTATGAGAAGGTGGATGAAAATGTGAAGGAATGGAAGGCAGAGAAAAAACTGAAAGGTGACTCAGGAGTCAATTGTCATTACTGTAATGGAGCTAATCACTTCACAGCTGACTGCATGTTAAGGAAGAAGGTTGAAAAGAAATCAAAAGTTAAAGATGAAGCTTACTATGCTGGAAAGATTGAGGAAGTTCGTACAAAAGCAAAAGGCTTGTCTTTGGTTGCGAAGGGAAAGATGGATAATAATCAAAGTGGAACCTACCAAATCTGGTCTTCAGGTTCAGATGATGAAGAAATAAGGCATCCTACACACGGTGCGATGTTTGCTAGTTTTGAGAAGAATGGCGATGAAGAAGAAGAAATCTCTGGACATCGCTTCGTGTCCAAATCCACGGATAAGTCTCCTATGACCACCAAGGTACGTGCAATTCTTGAATCTTTTGATATTCCTTTAATTGCTTATGATGCTGAAATAACTGCTTTCGATGATATTGTTGCTTATTTTGATGTTGTTATTGTGTCTGCTAGTACTGAGGCTCAAAATCTAAAAACACAACTAGCTGAGACACGAAGACAGTTAGACATAAAATGAACCAGGGTAGATTATCTCGAACTAGAGATGAAAAATGTCAATATTGATAGAGATAGTCTAGATAATGATGTTAGATTATTGTTAGCTCAACGCAACATTTACTGTAATTCACCTAAGAGACTATATGCAAAGTTAACTTCTTTACATCATTCATCTGAAATAAGCAAAGAACAACATAGAAAATTACTACCTTTTCTTGCTTATGAACGTACGTGAAAAAGTGGATGTTATATCGTATGATTGCGAAGATACTATTGCTCAGTTTGACAAAATACCTGATGATAGATTTACATATGGTATTGTCAAAATTGATGAATTTCTGAATGCTGATGAATTGGTAGATATTGTAAATAATAGTTTAACGAAGAATGAACAAATTAGGATTTTGAAGAAAACTGAGACTTCGACTCTTGATTCTCAACTCAATTATGCTGATGTCGATGATAATTCAGATAATGTGAGTGAAATTAGTGAAATCGAAGAAGAATAAGAGATTTATTGTTCTAAATTGTCTGTAATTAATATAACATCTAAGGTCAAAGGTAAAGAAATTATAGTTGATTCGATAGTGAAGGTTGACACTGAAAAACCTTCAACTTCGCAACTTTTTGACTTTGATGATGTGGAAGTTCGAAGTAGCCAAACAGATGACACTGATGATGACGAAGAAAAAGTGAAAACTTCATGTGAATGTGAGAAAGAGAAGAATGTTTCGACTGAAACATCACCTACACGCGTTGTTGTTGAACAAGTATATGGTGACTTGAAGGAATTCAACCAAATTCATAATGACAAAGGTGCACACTACTTGGAAACCAATACGGTTGTCTATCCGAATTTTACATGCACTAATAAAATGATTTTTCCAAATCAAGTCTTCGTTACTGCTGGAAATGTTGAGAAAATCACACCTGAATTTCAAAAAGTGGTTGAAAATGATAACAAACAGTCAACTACTAAAGGTTTCTTTGCAAATCAAAACACTGTTGAAAACAATCTAACTCAAAATTCTTATGTTTTTCAACATCCAAAACCACCACAAAAATGGGTGGTTAAACATGCAAAAGAAGAGAAAGTGTTTCAAAAAGATGGTGAAACAAAATCAGAAGTGAAATTGAATTCTCACGAATTTAAAGTGATGGTTGGAAAATTTTCATGTGAAAACAATGTTTCGAAAAGAAAAGCACGAAAAGCAATTTTTTGGCAAATAGTGTCTAACGAAAAGCCTAATGATGTTAAACCATAGGATATGAAAAATAAAAAGGTGGGGTCTATTCGAAAATATGACAACATTAAAAAATATGAGACTTCGCATAATCTTGTGAATGATCGTAAGTTTCAAAATGTTGGAAAATCAACGAATAATTCACCAATTTTGAATGTTACACCTCAAACGAAAACAAAATCTTCACCTAAACAACCAAATTTTCCAAATCATTCAATCACAAAACCAACCAAAGTTTCTTACACAAAAGGAAAATCTGATGTAAATTCGATCAACACTTGGCTGGAAGGAAAAGGAAACCAATTTCAAAATGACAAATATTCACAACAACAAATCAAGACTGCATTCGAAAAATATGTGAATGAATCTTATGCTGAAAGTTTATCTTCTCATGGTTCAACCGTTCCAATACAAAAATGGAAACCAGTTATGAAAGTTAAGTAGGTTGCGAAGGCTGAGGTGAAAATCAAAGAAAACCCAAAACTATCGAACAACTTTAATTCAATATCTAGGTCTGATGATGTTGATTTAATTCAAAGTGTAAAGGAAAAAGTAAAAACTTGGGTTTTAAATTCTAAGAATCTGTTTAATGATACTAATGAAGGACCCAAAAAGTCTTAGGTTCCTAAATTTTTTCATTAATTGCAGATGATGTGTGATGAACAATACGATTTGAAATGGTATATTGACAGTGGCTGTTCTCGTCACATGAGTGGAAGAAAGGAGAACTTGCGAGATTATAGAAGCTTGGAAAATGTTGGAGTAGTCAAATTTGGCAACAATCATAAATGTCAAGTGAAGGTCTATGGAAAAGTCACAAATAGACAATTCACAGTAAATAGAGTTGCTTATGTCGAAGGTCTTCAAGATATCTTGATTAGTGTTTCGCAACTTGTTGTGGGCACTGGAAATCAGGTAGTTTTTAATGAAGAAGGTAGCATCATATCAAAAGTGAATACAAATGACGTGCTTCTCAAGTCAAAAAGATATGGAGATATGTTCACAATCGACATCAACCCAATTGTGGGAAAACCAACAGTGTGTCTCTTATCGAAGGCTTCAAATGATATTAGTTGGCTATGGCATCGCAGATTGTCTCACTTGAACTTTTGCAATATCAATAAACTTGTCACTGAAGATTTGGTTTGAGGTTTGCCTGTACTTAAATTTGATAATGATACTTTATGTGCAGCTTGCGAACAAGGAAAACAACATAGAAAAGGACATCCAATCATTATAGATTTGAATATCGTAGAACCGTTGGAACTTCTTCACATCAACTTATGTGGACCGTCGACTGTTGAGACACTTAATAAAAAGCGGTACATTTTAGTTGTTGTTGATGATTTTTCTCGCTTTACATGGGTATTTTTTCTCTGGTTAAAATCTGAGGTTGCTTAAACGATGATCGACTTTATCAAGAAGATTGAGATGAGTCTTAAAAAGAGTGTTCGCAAGATCAAAAGCGATAATGGTTCTAAGTTTAAAAATCAAAAGTTGGATTCTTTTCTCACAGCTAAGGGAATTTCTCATAATTTTTCATCACCATATACACCACAACAAAATGGCATGGTTGAAAGGAGGAATAGGTCTCTATGCGAAGCGGCAAGGACTATGCTAACATATGCGAACTTACCTCAATATCTTTGGGCAGAAGCTGTGTCAACTGCGTGTTTTACTCAGAATCGTTCATTCATTCATCGTAGATTTAATATTACTCCATATGAAATACTTAACAATCGAAAACCTAATGTAAATTTTTTACATGTTTTTGGTTGCAGGTGTTTTATAATGAACTTAAAAGATAATCTTCCCAAGTTTGATGCGAAGGCAGATGAAGGCATATTCTTAGGATATCCGCATAATTCTGTTGCATACAGAGTATTAAACAAGCGAACACGAAAAGTTGAAGAGACTTTCAACTTAACCTTTGATGACTATTTTCTTAAGTAGATAGATCGCAAATTTGAACAAAAACCCATCATTGCTGATTCAAATAATCCAGTTGAAAATGAAAATACTATTGATTTTGATTATGAATTAATTTTTGGTATTCCTAATAGGGCGATTGATGCTGAAATTCATGCTGCTGATAATCAATCACCAGAATCCTAAAAACGTATTGATGACTCTTCTCATACATCTGATTCAATTAGTAGCGAAAGCATGCCTGAAGTTCGTATGTAGGGGGAGCATACGACTGATGAAATCAATATTCAATATGGACATACTTTCGAGGGGGAGAAAAGGAATGAAGATCAACATGTTGAGGGGGAGCATCAAGATGATAATTCAGTTGATGGGGAGTATGAAGTTGATGACAATATTTCCGTTGCTGAAACTGAAAACGAAGAGGTGCATGAGGATGTACCATTAGACTTTGACCCGGCATATCCACCAATGGAAAAATGGACTAAAAGTCATCCCAAAGAACAGGTCATAGGGAATCCTCAAGACGGTGTGTTGACAAGAGCTTAGATTCGTGCCAAAATCGAGGTACTTAATGTGAATCAAAAATTGTGTATGTTTAATGTTTTTATTTCGAAAATAGAGCCAAAGACAGTAAAGAATGCAATGGAACACTCAGATTGGGTTGTTGCTATGCAATCTGAACTGTCTGAATTCGAACGAAACAAGGTTTGGAGACTTATTCCTAAACCTTCTGATGTTTCGCTTGTCGGGTTAAAATGGATTTTCAAAAATAAAACCTACAAAGATGGCAATATTATTTGAAACAAGGCTAGGCTTGTAGTAAAATGGTATTCGCAACAAGAAGGAATTGATTATGAAGAAACCTTCGCCCCTGTCGCAAGACTCGAGGCAGTTCGCATATTTTTAGCATATGCATCTCACAAAAATTTTGATATATATCAAATGGACGTTAAGTGCACATTCTTGAATGGAGAGTTAGAAGAAACGGTCTATGTCGAACAACCACCAGGCTTTGTAAGTGAGGAACATCCATATCATGTACACATTCTAGACAAAGCGGTTTATGGGTTAAAACAAGCACCAAGAGCATGGTATGCAACTCTTACCAACTTCTTGAAACAGTCAAAATTTAAACAAGGATCAGTTGATCCCACACTATTTCGAAAGAAAGTGGGTAATCATCTAATGCTTGTTCAAATTTATGTTGATGATATTATTTTTAGCTCAACTGACCCTGAATTGTCTACTGAATTCGAAAATCTTATGAAAAGTCAATTCGAAATGAGCATGATGGGAAAAATAAATAATATTCTTGGTTTGAATATAAGAAAGAATAAGGATGGAATTTTTATCAATTAAGAAAAATACACGAAGAATCTGCTCGAGAAGTTTGGAATGACAAACAGTACAAAGCTTAGAGTGCCAATGGTAGTGGGAACAAGACTAACTCCTTCGTTAGATGCTCCTGCTGTTGATCTAACACTTTATCGAAGCATGATAGAGTCTTTATTGTACGTAACTGCAAGTAGGCCTGATATTATGTTTTCAGTGTGTAATTGTGCCAGGTACCAAGCCAATCCTAGAGAACCTCACTTAACTGTAGTGAAAAACATTTTTCGCTATCTTAAGGGGACAATGTCTTTAGGACTCTGGTATCCTTCGAATTCAGGATTTTTCATTCAAGCTTTTTCAGATGCTGACTTAGGGGGGTGTACTTTAGATTGAAAGAGCACAAGTGGTGGATGTCAACTTTTGGATGGGAAGCTGGTGAGTTGGCAATCGAAGAAGCAAACTTGTGTTGCTATGTCCACTGCTGAAGCTGAATATATTTTAGTTGCTGCCTGTACTTCTCAAATTATTGGATCCAAAGTCAACTTCGTGATTATGCAATAAATATGAAAAAGATTCCCTTGTACTGTGATTCTCAAAGTGCGATTCGCATTTGTCACAATCTTGTACAACATTCAAAAACAAAACACATTGCTCTTCGATATCACTTTATCAAAGATCATGTTGAGGAAGGGAATATCGAGGTACATTTTGTTAAGACCACAGAACAACTTGCTGATATTTTTACTAAAGCTCTTAATGAAAAATCTTTTGTGAGAATTTTAGCAGGTTTAGGAATGCTCGATGCGAATTCAATACCAAATAACATCATTCAAGGATGAAAGGAGTTTGCCAAGTAAGAAAATGTTCATTCAGCAGATCTGAATTAGAATAATTCAGAAGTTACTGTGCGTTAAGTGGCTTCGCTATGACTCGCATTCGCATTTTGGGTAACTTTAGTTAAATTTTTCAAAGCATTGAGTAAACACGAAAAACCAAAAATATTTTCATTTGTTTGTAGTTAGATTTTCTTTTGCTTTGTATTTCATTTTCTATAAATTCAAAAAAAAATTCCAAAAAGATTTTCTTAAATTTGTTTTTAATTTCTTAAATTTTGTTATGAAACATATAAAAATACAAAAAGATTTTTGTTCTTTTAATTTTGATCTTTTAGATTTGTGTTTTTCAGTACTAGTGGGAGCAAAATTCGAAGAAGACATGCTTAGGTTTCTATGGGAAGGTATCATTTCTTTGAACTATATACTAGTTAGGGTGTCCGTAGAAGCATGCTGCTGCATGTCGACCCAAGCCTCAAATGACTCTATGTGTATCAAACAAAATCCTTAATGAAAATTTCATATGAAAGTTTCTTCCCAATTAAGCTTACATTCGCATAAGTCCAATGAGCTACCTTACTCTTCTCACATGAGTTAAGAGTTTACTCTTTGGTCCAAAAATAACAGAGGTACATTCGATCTTACAATCAATCTTTTTCATCACAAAATTTCTTAACACAATGCACACACAAAGACACATGTCCTTGAGATCACTTGATCAAACCAATCGTGATTTAGACATGTCATCAATCTGTGTTAATGATCTTATTTTATGAGTCCGTGAAGTAAGTAAAACCCAAAATCCTCACACATTAAGGAATTGACGGGGAACTATGTTCCAAAATTATACAAAACCTTTGTTTCTATACCTGATATTTCATATACTCCAAATCATATTCATTCGCATGAGTGGTCCTGATCAATTGCTCGAAGCCCACGATGTTTATTTCCCAACAGGATCCAGCACTTAATTTTTTTTATGAATATGATTTCCGTGTGAGTATATATCTGAATCCATTGTCACTTTTCAAAATAATCCAAAGCAAACTTGTCTCTGATTACAATGATAAAACAACTAATTTTTGGTTACAATTACTCACCTTATGTTTAGGTTGATATGTAACGAAATTCGCATAACCACCAAATTAAGCCTATAAAAGAAGCCCTTCGATACTTCTCTACAAGTAGTCGATTGTATATCACGGGAACACATGAAAGCAGTTGATTACCTCTCTTGGTAATTAACGAAGTAACCTTTGCCCGAGGTTTTACTGTTTTGTGTCAATAAAATTTGACATCACATAATCCTAATTTTTTTCTTAAAATTGCTTCTTATCTCATTTGTTTGGATCACATGCACTCATGAAATCCTTGAGGTTCTGAGTATTACCAACTTAGGCTGACGATTTCAAAAGTCTGGCATATGACTTCATTTAACATCCCATAAACGAAAGAGCCTAACCTAAAAAACGAAGGGTTCATTTTAACAGCTGAGATTGCGAAGCGTTTAAAGTAACAGTTGGACCTAGTTTCAAGGCATTTAATAGGGAATGATCATTACAACGGCGCGTAATTACGATTTTTCAGGAACACGTAACCTAGTCTATAATTCATTAACGGTTCAATTGTGGGACAATATATAAAAAGGAAATTTTTCACTGTAATCTTTACGCGATTTATAATTCTCAGACGAACAAAAATCCTAGAATTCTTCTCTCAAGATATTCCAAAGTTTTCAATAATGGCAGCCAATCAATCCAACACTGAAGAAATTATCTCACAACCTCTGATGAAAATTCAAAGTACCAATTATCAGGTTGATGCTGCTATGTCGACGTAACCTGAGGAGTTGAAGATGCTAATTGTTGCTCTGAAAAGATGACCTTTAGCCACGGTGATGTTTAATTTGTTTTCCATTCCGATAACCTGGTTATCAATGGCGGCTTCCACAGCTTCATACAAGAAAGCAACAGATATCATCACTTTCAACTTGGTGAATGATAAAAGGATTCGATTGACAAAGGCGATGTTCATCAGTTTCTTGGAGATTCCTAACACCACTCCATTCATCAAACATCACAATGCACAGATTTTTCACATGTTCAATGACATGGGACATCAACCACCATTGGACAAAATAAGTGATTTCAGGAAGTCATGCTTGCCATGTATATGGAATTTTCTCTTTGGCATTTTCCTCAGATGTTTAACTGGTTGAAGTGTAGGTCTTGACAGAGGCAGGATGGAAGTGTATGCTATGGTAATGGGGCTTTACTATGATCTAAATGTGGATTATGGGACTCAATTATGGAAGGAATTTATTAAGAGTCTTGAAAATACAACTGTGGAAAAGGGGATTTCGTGTGCTCGTTATTAGAGCTTGATTCTTCAACATGTTTATGAAAAAGCAGGCATTGAAGTTCCTGAAGGTGTAGAAGTTGCAGAATTTACCAAGTATCAATGCCCTAAGGCAGTAAAGGATGATGAAAATATCTTTACGAACATTGCACGAATTTCTGATACAATGCTTCGCAAAGTTCATTCTTCTTATAAAGTGCTTGTTAGATATATGAAGACAATCAATCCAGATGTTCAAACTGGAGTTTTATTGAATATTGAACGTGAATCTTCCATACAAGCAAAGAAGTCGAAGAAAGAGGAACAAACAAAGACTGAATTACCTAAGTCTTCAGTAGGGGAAGATGTTCAGACAGTGGTTAGATCTGACAAGGCTGCAAAGGAGATTATTCCTTCAAAATCAGGAGTTTTAAAGAAGCTTCCCAAATTGTCTCATAAGCGGACTTCTTCTGATGATTCTCCAACAATTCGCAAGACTCAAGTGAGTAGTAAGGGAATTGTCATCAAAGAAATTCCTGCACCTACTTCTCCAATGTCTAAGAAAATGCGAGCTCATGATGTTGCAAAGCACATTACTGATAAGTTGTATAGGAAAAGAAAGCTTGTTGTTCGTGATAGCTCTTCAGATGATGAAGTTGTTCCTGAAACTCCGATTGTTTCGACATCACCAATGGTAACTACTTATATTACATCTTCAACTATCATTTTGCATGTTTCTACCACAACAACATTTCCACTCGAAGCAGTCTCTACTGAATCATTTAATGAGGAGGTACATACTTCTTATATGGTCGTCAACGTATCTGATACGGGGGCACCTATCACGAGTGTCGACACTTCTTTACCTATTGTTTTGTCCACTTCGCTACCCATCTCATCTAAAAGCCTAAATACTTCGTTACCACCATTTCCCATTCCAAACACATGTGTTACAACTTCACCCATATTTGATCACGTTTTGAAACATCCTTTCACAACTCTTTTCCCATCTCAATCACCTGAGAATACTCAACCAATAACTTCTCAAGCTCATTCCGATGATGAAACAGAAAGAGGTGGTTTTGGGGGAACATTTGAAGAACTACACTTTGATTCAGAGGAGGAGGAGATACCTGATCACATGCTTATGTCGAGTAAACAATTCAAAATCTTGAATCGCAAATTAAATACCATCCTTCAGTCACAAGCTGACTCTGGTAGGAAGCATTCGCTTTTTGGTATGGAGGTTGATGCGATGATCAAAGCAGCTGAAAGAAGACTACTTGAGAAGATAGATGGAAATGATAAAAACATTGAGCTTCGACTTAAAGCTCAAGGAAAAAACTTTGATGGTGTCTTACAAGAATTGAAAAGTGCTGCAAAAGAACTTCATGTTCTCTTTGTCCAAGATGTCAAGAAAGTAAGGGAGGATGTAAACTTGAAAGTCGAAGAATTGAAGAAGGAGATGGCAAAAGAGCTTCAACAAATAACTTCACAAAATTTGATAGTGCAACAACGGGTTGATATTGTGGCAGATGCACTTACACAAATTGTTAGAGGCTTTCAATCAATTGCGCCAACTATCGAAGCCAAGAGCAAAAATGAAAAGGAGCAGTTCGCTAAGCTCATTGAGTTGTTAGTTGAACTAAAAGCCATTGTATCCAAACCTACTTTGCAAACAATTTTAACTCCTGAATGTCTTACGTTGAAAGTCACTTCATTGGAACAGGCAATTCAAAAGGCTTTGGCTCCCATAGCAAATTTTACTTAGCTTTTGCCGAAGAATGCCCCACCTGTTGTTACAGGGGTGCAAGGGGGAGAAGTAAAACGAAGTAAAGGGGAGGATGCAAAAGTTGTTAGGAAAGTGTATTCAACTCAACTGAAAACAACATTACCTGTGAATACCAGCTCTATTCCTTCAACAGTTGTAACATCAAAACTAATTACAAAAGTAATTCCTAAGGGAATTAAAATTGGTTCAACAAATACAGGATGTTCAAGTGCAAAGCCTGATACTTCAAATACTGGGAAAGGAAAAGGCATTGTTCAAGAAAAGTCGAAGGAGGAGAAGAAAGCTGAAATTAATGCTGAGATTGAGAAACAAAGGCATATTCAAAGCATTCTAAGGCTAAGGGAAAATGACCCTCCAACAATGAACAAAGGAGATCCTGCGAAGTTATATTCGTTCGAATCAAGTGAATCCAGAGTGTTGGGGAATCACATGTATGCCTTTGAGAAAAATCCAAGGAAAAGCTATGCCACTACAAACTCAGACATGTGCCAACTTGACTTCCCAATTAACGAAATGATGTTTATCACAGCACAGTACAAGGTCAGTGAAAGATTCAAAGATCCTGATGAGTACACATACTTGAAAATTAGATGTTGTGCTAACGAAAGATCAAGATGAAGTTTGGTCTTTGGTAAAGATAAAAAGAGTAACGGCTATCAAGAAAGATGTCATGTTTGAGAATCTACTTCATAACTTTCGATACTTTGTTGTTCGAGCTGAAAACAAACCATTTGATTTCTCAATTTCCGATTTTCCTTTGATGAATCTCAATGATCGCATTCAAGTGGCCCTGATTCTGAAAGATATGGAAGAAAACCAACTGAAGGAGGTTGATTTAGATGTATTCAGACTTGGTCTAGGGCATCTCAAGATTTTCATAGATAATTACTATGATTGCTTGGCCTTAACTGATGAAGAACTCGCTTCAAGTGTTGGAAGAAAGGTTAATGTTGCTATGGAACCTACGAAGCCACAACAGGAGTTGATGAAATATGCGGATGGTGAAATTTGTCTCAAAACATTTGGCATGGTGCTCCCATGGAAATACACTAAGGGAAAGGCAAAGAGATTCTTGTTTCAAGTTGCTGATATTGAAAGATATAAAACTTCACAATATACGAAATTTATTGTTCGTATGAATAACTGCACCAAGAACAATGATGGAGACAAGAAGGAGCGGAAAAAGATCGTCACTTGGTACTCAAAGATACGAAGGACAATGCATTCAGTTGCTCAAGTTCTCACTAATTGAGTGACTTCGACTGTTTACAAAGGGGGAGAATGTTGAGTCATTTTGTTGTAAAGGTCGAAGCCTTGTCTTGTCTATTTCGCATGTTTATTTACTAAGTCACTTTATGTCGAAGCCTAATGTCTAGACTTAGTATTTTTGTACACTCATGTTTCCTATAAATAGGGGCTGAGGATAGAAGTAGAGACACGGTTCTTTCTGCTTATTCTTGTAATCAGTATTGTATTCGAATTCTATGTTCAATACAAAATTTGCTGATTAATATTTACATCTGGTGTTCATATCTTTCATTACTGATTCATTCAAATCGTGATTGCTTTCTAATTCTCGATTACAATTCTTATCAGGTTTCACCAAAGAAATACTACTCTTAGAGCCGTAGTCCTGCCCGATCATCGTCTTATCAAGTGAGTGTATAGTCCCTTTCATAAACACGATTTTAATACAAGTATTGTTTGAATGTATTAAGTATATGTTTGGTGTGAGTGTGTAGTTACTTTCTTCTAACACATAGATATGAAGTATTTGCTATGAAATATGTGTTACGTGTTTATACATTGTTTGTTTACTTGATATGGATGTTGAATGAATGTTTTATACCGGTTTTTAAATGGTTTAAACTATATATGTAATTTTTATCTACAAATATGTTGGGTAGAACATGGGTAGAAGAGATAGTTGGTGTGTGATGAAGGATGAGTTTGAGGATGAGACGAAGGATGATATAGATCGTGAGATGAGGGTTACAGGTGAAAAATGAGTGAAACCTTTACCCAAACGATGGCCCTCGTCATTCAGCAGAGTAGGGATGACAACCACAGACTATTCTAGACAATCCTATGGAACACTAGCAAGCTCGCAACTTGTAGGTGTTGTGGACTTGATGTTCACCGGTGTACTCTAAAAACCCAGGAACCTATAGATTTAGTGCCTCTTAATAATACGATGGTAGCTATGTATTTAGTACAGTGTAGATGAACCTTGGTAGTTATGGATTTAGTATTGTATAGATGAACCTTGGTGACTATGGAGTTAGCGCTTGTTAATTAAACCTTGGTGACTATGGAGTTAGCGCATGTTAAGTGAACCCTGGTGACTATGGAGTTAGTGCCTGATAGCTATGGATTTAGTTCCTGATAGCTAAACTTTGGAATCAATGGACTTCGTGACAATTCCTTAGGTAAATCCTTTGGAATGAAAATGAAGGATAGTTGATTCTTAGGGTAAAACCTTAAGAGTAAAGAAGATAATGGGGATGGGTAATCGGGTTGATTGTTTGATGATTAAATATAATTAATATAATATTATGGGATGAAAACCCTATATGCTCACCAGGTTCCCAAGCCTGACCCACTCAGTGTTCTTTGCATTATAGGTAATGGCAGAAGAGTATAAGTTGGTGGACTTGACGAGAGATTTTGGATTATAGATCAGTAGTTATAAATAACTGTTGTAAGGTCTATTTTATACTGTTTATGCTTTTGGTCTATATCAAAACATGACATCCCGAGATTTTGTTATTTAATGAAAATACATTTCTTTAAATAAATGCTTTGATAAATTCTTATCATATTTTGTTTTAGGAACAAATTCTGCAACACTTTTAATTAAAGGATTAATCTGATTTTAAAAAACAAAGCATAAACAAATCGGTCTTTTCTGGCCATGAAAATGGGAATGTCACAATTGGTATCAGAGCATTAGCTTAAGCGAACTAGGAATTTGTAGAAAAATTTTAGACTTAAACTTAGAATGTTAAGTAATGATCATGAGGAGTGTGTCTAAAATATGTTAGGTAGTACACCTAAATTGACACAAGCACTAGTATGTTTTAGGAATGATGCCTAAAATGCTTTTATGTGCTAAATGTTATATGTTTGACGTATATAATTTTATTTGTTCGGATCTATGGTCTGTTGCCGAGCGGATCTGGAAACCTTATGTGTTTAGGATTCTAAGCGTACGATTATGGTATTTGAACTAGCATGTAAACATTTCGGATTGATAAGGAGATTTATACGTCTATCGTAAAAAGCTTTCTTATCTTAAATTCTCGCCCGGTACACCGAACGTCTGCTTGGGTGTACAAAACGTTATGGTGAAGACTCGTAGAGAATTGATTGAATGGAGGAAATGAAAGGCTTATGATAGTAAATGACACCTATTGGAAGATATCGTAAGAGTGTTATCTTGCCTTTAGATTATGTCTGATAAAATAACGGAACGTTTAGAGGAGTATGATACGTCTGAAGTACACCTTCGATTGGCAGGATGATGCAACGAATGGGGTAATTCTAGAAGTTGTTCTATCGTCTGGAATTTCCATCACCAACCGAGTTGAAATAGAATTGGTGATTGAAGATACACATGGAAGAAGTCCTAATAGAGTCTAGGAAATTTTTTATGATAAATTGGACACATTCGTATGTGTTAAATTGTTTGGTGATTTTAGGACTTGGGGACTACGAGACAATAATTGGGACGAGTATGAGTAGATGTGAATAGTAGTAGAGATCTATACTACTAGAATCACAGGACTCACGCTTGGATCAGGTAAAGTCACAAGGTTACCAAGAAGCTTGTAATTAAGTTCGTTTTTATTCAAGTATGTCGTTACCATTGTTTCGGTAATGACTAAGAAGATGATTGATATTCTGACCCCAGTGGTCATATCAAATTGAGTCCAACTACGATGAGTTTGTTACGTGGTTAGGAGAACCAAGTTCGATGTAGCATCTGACTGAGGTCAGAAGATTGAAACCAATGCGATCATTGGTATCACGCTCGTTGTTAAAGAAGCTTGTAGCTAGAAATGCTATATGCTAAAATGTGATTATATCACATTAGAACATGAAGGAAGACATATTCCATTATGGAATTTGACTCTAAGACACCTGAGTCTAAGCATTGCATCATACGATGAGAGGTCATTAGAACATGACCCATCGGTCTGTTACAGTAGATTAATGAAAGTATTTATCCTAAAAAGAAGAAGGAGTCCTTAATAAAGAACTATTTTTTAACTTGAGGGTTATGATTGAAAGTCCAACATAGTACAAAAGGCAGGTGCAAGATTGAGCATCGCCTGCGGTCAAGAAGTCCAAGAGTTAGATATTCATTCGAAGAAACATAGAAGTTATGATTATTACCTAGGATGAAAAGATGACATATGGAATCATTATAACGATCCTATTTTTGTTGATGATTCCGGGACATAATCATCCTAAGGGGAAGATAATTCTAACGCCCGTATATCCAGACTAGTCAATTTAGAGATGATAAGCGTCAAAAATGACTTTTTGATAGAAGAGTGTTTAGAAGAAATAATCTTAACCAAGTGATAGTATATGTCACAAGGTTTTCGTGCATATAAAGAATGCCAAAATCCGTGTTATAATGAAGAAGTTATGACATGTTTAAGTTTCGTGACAGAACCGGCACAACATAGCGCGACGTAAATAGTGAATTTACGTTAGAGCGATATTTTGCCTTAGTGATCTAAACAAAAGTTGTAGAATACGTTAAACCAAGAGCGTACATAAAAATAACGTCCAAATCTGACTTCGTATGAAGAAGTTGTGATTTTTCTAAGTTTCAGCTTAGCAGTGTGCAGCCCGAAGTTCGAATATGAGATCGAGTGATTTCTAGCCGAAACAATCTAAACAAGAATCGAAGGTCTCGTCGATAGTAGTACAACGGTAAAAAGACAAATGAAAACGGACGTCGGATGAAGAAGTTATGAGTTTATAACGGAGTTTTCCTGTCTCGGCCTACTAAAAATAATATAATAAAAATTAAAGTCAAAATTAGTCGACGGAATCTAAAAGAAACTTGTAGAGCATAATATCACCAACAAGTGGATATAAAGAACGTTGAAAATGGAGATCGTATGTGAAAGCTATGATTTTTTGAAGTTCGAGACACGCATCCCAAAATGGGGATGTCACATCAGCCCAGAAATATAAAGGCAATGAGGCGAAACTGAGAATGGTTTGAGCTGCTTCACACAATGAGCGGTTTCACCTTTCAACGACACCATTTTGTTGTGGAGTGTAAGGAGCAGAAAATTTGTGAGATACTCCTTTTCAGCAAGAAAGTCTTCAAATTCATTGTTTTTGAACTCCAGCCCATTGTTACTTCGAATATTTCTTACCAGCTTTCGTAATTGAAGCTCTATTTTCTTGACAACAACCTTGAGCTTTGATGTAGCCTTTGATTTCTGTTTAAGAAAGAATACCCATGTGAAACGAGAAAAGTCATCTACTATTAGTAGTATATATTTGTTACCACCAATGCTTTCAATAGCCGAAGGTCCACATAAATCTATATGCAGAAGCTCAAGCGGTTCGATGATCTTCGTGTTGACACGTGATGTTTGACTTTTCCTTCTTTTCTTTCCCATTTCACATGCATGACACAGATGTTCTTTATCAAACTTGAGTATTGGAAGTCCTCGCACATGATCACCAAGAACTAGCTTGTTGATGTCTTTGAAGTTGAGGTGCGAGAGCCTTCGGTGCCATAACCAACTTTCGTCTGAGTGTGCTTTCGTTAGCAGAAACACAGTTGGCTTCCCTCGAATGGGATTGAGGTTCAGTGGGTACATTTCGCCTTTTCTTTTGGATTTTAATAGAACTGATTCGGTCTTCTTCTCTACTATTTCAGACCCTTCATCATCGAACAAAACCTTCAGTCCAGTTCCTACGACCAGTTCTGAAACACTGATGAGATTGTGTTGTAAGCCCTCTACGTATGCTACTTTTCTAATCGAGAATTTGCCATTTGTGATCATTTCATAGCCTTTTATTGTGCCAAATGAGATTTTTCCATATTTGACACAACCACCATCCGTAAGAGCTCGAAACTCCCGAAGCTTTTCCTTTCTCCCTGTCATGTGACGTGAGCAGCCACTATCAATGTACCATTTGTTGTTGAACTGCTCTTCATGCATAACCTGCAAAAATTAAGCAGATTTAGGAACCCAAAGTTTCTTGGGTCCTTGTGAGCCTTTTACAGAATAGGGTATAGCAATAGAAGAATTAACCAAGTAAGTTCGTTTTATTAGGGTTGTTCCATCTTTTCTTTTGATTGTAAAAACTTTATTTTTATTATCTTTTGATGCTTCAATCTTAGGTTTAGGAATGGGATATTTATTTTTTTCTAACTTTTGGTTTTGTTTCCTTAGGCTAGTATTTATCTTCTTTTCATCTCCTGAGGCGATCTTCCCTTTTCCCTTCACATCTTCTTTAGGATTGTTCTTTGAGTGAGAGGAATGTGTTTTAGAAGTGAAACCTTGCTTTCGGGTCGTTTCGCTTGTGGATAAGGAACCGAAACTGCCCCTTCGGTTTTTGAGTTGAGAACTGAAACCACTCTTTCGATTTCTTTCGCTTCTATTTAGGGGACCGGAACTTCCCTTTCGATTTGCTTGGCTACATGAATATCATTGAGTACAAGAAGTAGATTGATTCTTTGATACTCCTTTATCCTTAGTGGTTGAACTCTTGTCTGATCGAACGTAATTTGGGTTTTGGGACTGCCAAAACTGTTTCCTTTCAGCAAGATTCTTCTTGTATCTCCTGTTACGTTGATGTTTCTTTTCAGACACCTGTTTGGGAGTTTTATGGACGTTGACCTCTAGTTTAGATCTTTCATCATGAGTTTTGCTCTTTAATGAGGAGGTTTTGCTTGTCACCTTAACTAATTCACTTGGAATCTTTTTGGTACCACTGGTTGTTGGCATATCAAAACGTGTAGGCTTGTTGAGTGGTTCTGCCACATATCTGCCTTTAACCCTCCATGATGTTTTCTCAGATAGACCGACCGTTTCATTAGCATTGTTTATTGGTGACGATAGGAAAAATTCATCACATTCTTCATCATTATCTTCGTTCACTAATGTTGTGAGTTCGGCTGTTTGCTTCTGTGTAACGTCGGTAACTGCATAAACTTGATTTGGTGTGGTTTGGACCTTCTTATACACCACAACCTTTTCTTTCATAACTTTGGACTTATTTTGGGAAAAATGAGCGAATTCAACCGAGTTTTCAAAAATGAGATTTTTGGTAGGTTCGGGTTTGCTCTTGACAAATTCAGAATAGTCTCCTCATCTTCTACAAATATTTCACTCATATCATCATCCTCATCAAATTCAGAAGTATTTTCAACATTAATTTTCATTTCTGAACTCAACTTGGCATTCAACGAATCAAATTTCTGCATAGTTTCGGTTTTAATTTTCAATTTATCATTTTCGTCCAATAAATTCTAAAGCATGTCCTTGTGGTCTTTGGACTGGGTAAAAGATTCAATTTTGTCAAGACCAATTTTATAGCAAGGAGAAACTTCATCCGACGAGACAACAACTTCACAATCATAAACATCAGCATGAATTTCGTCCTCCTTTAATTCAAGGAAGGGAAGAATCATACTGTGAATTTTCCTGCATATTTCACAATCCAGATGCAACTGAGTGATATTGGAATATAAACGTTTAGCAATTAAACAAAAAACATTTCTCTGTTTTAAAATATTCAAATTATCCCTTTGCAAATAAATTGTCTCATCCTTAATTCTAATTAACTCTATCTCCTTTTGCTCAATCCACATTCGCCTCTCCTCACTCTTCAAAGACACCCTGCTGAGTTGATCAGTTAGGTGAGAATTTGTGAGGCGGTTTTTGGGTTAAACTACCACTTAAACCAGAAATTTTAGATTTTAATCCGTTCAATCTTTTTCAGAGTTTGTGGCAGGGATTTTTAATGATTCGAGAATAGATTGTACCTTCATGATCAACTGGTCATACTCATTGATCTGCTCACCAACAGGCTTGGTAGCGAAGCACCTGTCTTCTCATTCCTTCGCTTCTTCTTGACCCCCATCAGTGGTGTAACCCCTCATCTGTGACACTCCAGCTGTCACCATCAAAAACTTTCCTTCAGCAGCATACTCATCTTCTTTTGCCACGAAACCTCTGCCATGTGTAGGCTTTCTCACTTCTTCATCCCCTAAGTCAGTAGACCAGACTTCAACACCACCAAATTCATCATCTGCAACATTTTCCTGCACAATAAGAACATTCATAATGTTATTTGTAGCAGCTTTCTTCTTCTTAATCTCTTCTAGATTTTGCAGGTAGTATGCTTCATCATCTTCACTCTCATTCTTCTCTGTAATCTTCCTCAATATACAGTCCTTGGCAAAATGGTTTTGCCTCCAAAAAAGTGACAATTAAATCCTGATCACTTGACATCTTGCTCTCCTTCTTCGGTTCTTCTTGTTGGGGAGTGATCTTCGGTTCCTCCATTGCCTTTTCTGAACTATAGTTTCCTTGCCAGTTTCGGTTCTTATTGGAGGGAAACCTTCTGTGAATGAACTTCTTTGGGTTTGAAACCATCAAATCATATTCTTCATTGTTCAGATCAAATTCAGAGAGATATAAATCTTCTTCAACTGCATTCTTTCCTTTGGAAATTAGGGCCAAAGAACCCATGCTGGAAACCACATTCATTTCTCTAGTCACTGCACCTTCATGTGACTTTAGTATCCCCACTAGCTTCGCCAAAGAGTAAGCCTTGAATTTTTCATGGGCCTTTACAGTAGACACTACAGCCATCCATTCGGATCTTAGGCCATTCATGAGTGTGACCTTCTGCTCCATAACTTTCCTCTCTATGCCATGCTTTATCATTTTGCTAAGAAGATGATTAAAGTGATCAATGGCTTGGATAAGCTTCTCTTCAGGTTTCTGCTTGAAGTCTCCAAACTCTGAAAGCAATGGAGTATGGATAAAATGCTCAAGCTCCTCATCGGTAGAATACAGCTCTTTCAACCTGTCCCAAACCTCTTTCACCATCGTGCATGAGCTAACCAACCGAAAGGTGTCAGACTGTAGGGCAAATCTGATCATTCTAAGCGCTTTAATATTACATACAAACTTCTCCTTTTCATCTTGAGGGACATATTTAACATCAACCATAAGTTGGTTGTACTCCTTTTGAGTCTTTATGATTCGGTTTGTGCCAGTGTGAGCGAATGGACCTACAGTGATCGCTTCCCAGATTAAATACCCATTGTTTTCAGAACCGATCACATAGTCTTCAAATGGATGTGTCCATACTTCGTAATCCTGAGTATATAGAATGGGAATCCTAGTTGTGGATCCAATGCTATAAGAGATATTGATAGGGTTTGTGTAACGCCTGTGTTTCCGGGCTTGCCATTTTTAGCAATGTAATAGTCTAGGTTAACCTTTGTAACCCGTTTTGAAATAATAAGATTGTATTATTTGAGTATTTTGTGTTTTGTGCTTAATTGCTTAATTATGTGGTTGGATTAATTAAGAATAAAAATAAGCGTCGAAATTTAAGTGTAAAATAAACTTGATATCTTTGGTTAATGTTGTAGTAGTTGAAACGAGGTTTCCGAATATATATAGAACGCCCAAATCTGACTTCGTACGAGGAATTTATGATTTATCGATGTTTCGGCTTAGCGGTATGCAGCCTGAAATACTCGATTTGAGATTGAGCGGTTTTTAGCCGAAACAATCTAAATGAGAATTGAAGATCTCGTTGTTGGTATCGAAGCGATAAAAAGTTAGGCGAGAACGGACGTCAAACGAAGAAGTTATGAATTTATAACGAAGTTTTTCTGTCCCGGCCTATTAAAAAATAAATAATAAAAATAAACTTCAAATTAGCCGACGGAGTCCAAACGAAAGTTGTAGAGCGTAGTCTCACCTTCGCGTGGATATAAAGAACGTCGAAAACAGAGTTCGTATGAAGAAGATATGAATTTCCGAAGTTTATTAAATAATTTGTATTTAAATTTAATTGGAAAATCCGGCATTATCCGAAGAGGAGTCATCGGACTCATCCGAAGTACGCCCCGCGTACTCGTGTATGCCCCGCGTACAACGAGGAATGTCGACACTCGCACTCGAGCACTTCGGATACGTAAGCAATGACGTTTCGGAGCAGTACGCCCCGCATACTACATTACGCCCCACATACTCCGAGGATCCAGCCTCCTATAAATAGGATCCGAAGGCAGCCGACTCCTTTGCTATCTTTCTCTCTTCTCTCTCCCGTTTTGCATCGATTTGCGTGCCAGAAATACCCCGAAGCCCCGGTATTATTCTCGAGCCCCAAAGCAAGTCCCGAGATCCCGAAGATCCCGAGAAGTGCGGTTCCCGAGCCGAAGCTCTGCCCGCGAGAAGTTCGATTTTTGTGAAGATCTTCCAGATCTGCTGAGGATTACTACTTCTGCAAGTCGTAGTATTGTCCGATCATCTTCTGATCAAGTGAGTGTATACTACCTTTCATAAACACAATAATAATACAAGTATGGTTCGAGTGTATTAAGTGTATTGTTGTTTATAGGTGTGAGTGTGTGGTTACTTTCTTCTAACGCATAATTATGAAGTATTTTATACGAAATACGTGTTATGTGTATATTTTGTGTTATATGTGTGATTGTATATTCACTCTCTTCTATCTCATGGATCTGATTTGTTTTCTATGAAATACGTGTTATGTGTGTGTGCCTCATCTGTTATGTGGAATATGTATTGATCAACGCATGCTATACAGGTTTTTATCCATGTATAAAAATGTATATTTTATCTACTAATATGTTGGGTAGAACATGGGTAGATAGTTGGTGTGTAATAAACAGATGAGAGGCCTCGTTGTTGTTTGATTTAGTCATCTAGCGGAGTTTAGATGACGACCACGGACTTTTCTAGACAGTCTTGTGGAAACATTAGCAGGTTCGCCACCTGTAGGTGTTAATGAACTTGGGTGTTCATTCGCTGTACTCCATCCCCCTCATGGTTTCCTTATTTGACTTATATTGCTGAGGAACCCCCGAAGCATGTGTTGTCGCCCCGATGAAATATTCTTAGACTAGGTCCCTTATGTTAGTTGTCTTAGGGACATAAAGTGAGAATAACGGGAATGGGTAATTGGGTTATTGTTGGTTGGTGGAAATTAAATATAATTATTTATTGTGGGTTGAAAACCCTATATGCTCACCAGGCTCCCAAGCCTGACCCACTCAGTTTTATTTGTATTACAGGAAGTGGCGCGAGGGCATAAGATGGACGAACCATCAAGTTGTTTTGTTTACAAGTCTGTATATGTATATATTTGTTGAATGACTTGTAATGTTATCGTTTATGCTTATTGGTCTGTATCGGAACATGACACCCCGAGTTTTGATTATATAATGAAAATACATTTCTTTTATGAAATGCTTTGGTAAACATTGTTTTATCATGTTTTGTTTTTGGGAACAAATTCCGCAACTCTCTTTCAAATCAAAAGGATTTACTCTGAAATTATTTTAAAAGCATAAATGAAAATCGGTCTTTTTTGGCCGAGATTTTGGGGATGTCACAGTTGGTATCAGAGCATTAGTTTAAGTGAACTAGGAATTTGTAGGATTTCTAGACTTAAACTTAGAATGCTAAGTGAAATTTTGATATGTGTGTCTGTGATATTTTAGACACGAGCACTAGTTTATTTTAGGAAAGTTGCCTAAAATGCTATAGGTGCTAAGTGTTATATATTGCCATATATGATATTATTTGTTCGGATCTACGGTCTGTTGCCGGCTGGATCTAGAAACTTTATGTGTGTAGGATTCTAAGCGTACGTCTACGATATTAGAACTAGCATGTAAACGTTTCGGAGTGATAAGGATGATTTGAATATCTATCGGGATTGAGGATCTAATTTCAGCTTATTCGGTGTGTAGATCAAAATGGTGAGAACAAGAAGTGGAGTTGGAAATGCTGATGAAAACAGGAATCAACCACCAGTGATTGAACAAATACCTGTCGTAGCAGCAGCACTTGATCCAATAACCATGGCTGGTGTGCAAATGATGATTCAAACGATGTTGGATCGTCAGATGGATGAAACTAGACGGTTGCTTCAACAGAATCGTGAAGAACTGTCAATTCGTGTGGAAGAGCCTGAATTAAATGAAGGGCATTCGGAAGGTGGAAACTTCAGTGGGTCTGTTGGTCAAGCCAACCCACCGATAGTTAGGCAAAACAACCATAATGGAAGGAATGATGGAATGGGATGCAAGTACAAGGACTTTCTAACTTGCAAACCATCGACCTTTAATGGAAAGGAGGATCCGATTGGGGTTATGGATTGGATCTCAGAAATGGAGTTAGCCTTCATGACTTGTGGTTGCAGAGGCAAGTTGCAAACTATCTATGCAGTGTGTTAGTTCCGAGGTGGAGCCGTTCGTTGGTGGAACACTCTAGGGAAGACGTTAAGCCCTAATGAGCCACTGCAATTGACATGGGCAGAATTTTTGGTGCAGTTCAAACGCAAGTTCTGTTCGGCCCAAAATTTGTTGGAGTTGGAGAATAAGTTCTTGGCATTGACGAAAGGCAGCATGTCAGTTGATGAATACACCAATAACTTCACCGATAAGATGGAGTTTGCCTTGCGTATCGTCCCAGACGAGCTGACAAAGGTGGACCGGTATGCGAAGGGACTCCCATGGGAGTACAAGGTGCCAGTACGTCAGGCACATACTCTAGAGGCAGCTATCTGGGCTGCCAAGTGTGTTGAGAACATGATTAAGGGGAGAACCACCGACAAGGTTGAGGTTGGTGAGAAGAGAAAGTTTGAGGGAACATCTGGTTCCAGTAAGAAAGGAAAATTTTCGAAATCTGATTCGAAAAAGTTTGGAGGAAAAGGAGGCGAAGCAAAGTGGTGTGATAAGTGTAAGAAAAAGCACTTTGGGAAATGTAGCGAGGATGTAACCTGCTACAAGTGTGGAAAAATTGGGCATTTTGCCAATGAGTTTCCGAACAACAAAAGGATGTGTTTTGGTTGTAATGAAGAGGGGCACATCTTGAAAGACTGTCCGAAGAAGAAGGAGGCAGCAAAGCCCAACATTCCACGAAAGCTGAAGGCGAGAGCCTTCCAGATGACACTTGAGGTTGCGAAAGATGAAGTTGATGTCACTTCAGGTACCTTTCTCGTAAACGAATTACCTGCTCAAATTTTGTTTGATTCTGGAGCCAACTACTCCTTTATTTCGCATGAGTTTGGTAGAAAACTAGCTTTGCTTGTTGATAGACTAGATAATGCTTTATTAGTCGAAGTTGCTAGTGGCAAGTTTGTACCTGTTAGCCATCGTATGAAAAACATCTTAAACGACCTTAATGGGAATAAGTTTCACGAGGAATTATTGCCTATCGAACTAAATGGTTTCGACATCGTGTTGGGAATGGATTGGCTTAGCGCCAATGATGCCGAGATATTGTGCAAGAAGAAGATATATAAAGTAAACCCGCCTGGGAAAGATTCGTTTATGGTGTATGGGGACAAACGGCGAGTGAATTCTGGAATCATTTCCCTAATGAAAGCCAGAAAGTGTTTGACCAAGGGATGTACACCATATTTAGCATTCGTGATTGATGCTAAGAAAGAAAAGAAGGTGATGCAGAGTATTCCAGTGGTGTGTGAGTATCCGGAAGTATTTCCCGAAGATCTTCCTGGATTACCACCTGATAGACAAGTGGAGTACAGAATTGACTTGTTACCAGGAATCACGCCAATAGTAAAAGCACCTTACCAATTAGCACCGACGGAGATGAAGGAGCTAATGATGCAACTTCAGGAGTTATTGGACAAAGGTTTCATTAGACCTAGTTCGTCACCCTGGGGAGCTCCGGTGTTATTTGTGAAGAAGAAAGATGGAAGTATGAGAATGTGCATCGATTACAGAGAGCTGAACAAGGCAACAATAAAGAATAGATATCCATTGCCGAGGATTGATGACCTATTTGATCAATTGCAAGGTTCGAGCTATTTCTCGAAGATCGATCTTAGGTCATGACATCATCAGCTAAAAGTAAGAGAGCAAGATATCGAGAAGACTGCATTCAGAACTAGATATGGACACTACGAGTTCTTGGTTATGTCGTTTGGACTAACCAATGCTCCGGCAGCATTTATGGATTTAATGAATAGGGTTTGTAATCCTTTCCTTGATAAATCTGTGATAGTGTTCATAGACGACATTCTGATTTACTTGAAAAGCCAGGAGGAGCATGGAAGACACTTGCGAGAAGTGTTAGAAGTTTTGAAGCAGGAGAAGCTGTATGCAAAGTTCTCCAAATGTGATTTTTGGATTCGTGAAGTCCAATTCTTGGGTCACGTGGTCAACCAAGAAGGGATAATGGTTGATCCAGCAAAGATTGAAGCTGTAATGAAGTGGGAGCAACCGAAAAGTCCCACGGAGATTCGAAGCTTTTTAGGATTAGCCGGATATTACCGAAGGTTTATCCAAGGCTTTTCTTTGATTGCTACTCCATTAACAGCTTTGACCCACAAAGGAGCTACTTATACTTGGAGTGATAAGCATAAAGAAGCATTCGAGAAGCTAAAGAAGAAGCTATGCGAGGCACCAATACTTTCTTTACCCGATGGAGTTGAAGACTTCGCTGTTTATAGCGATGCGTCTGGGGTTGGATTGGGTTGTGTTTTGACCCAAAGGGAAAAAGTGATAGCATATGCGTCTCGACAGCTGAAGGAGCATGAAAAGAATTACCCGACTCATGATTTGGAGTTGGCAGCGGTAGTTTTCGCTCTGAAAATATGGAGGCATTACCTCTATGGAACGAAGTGCAAAAATTTTACTGATCATAAGAGTCTACAGTATCTCTTTAATCAAAAAGAGTTAAATATGAGGCAACGACGCTGGCTAGAGTTACTCAAGGACTACGACTGTGAGATACTTTACCACCCCGATAAAGCTAATGTTGTTGCTGATGCTCTTAGTCGGAAAGTCAATCTTGAAAGGAAGAGGCCAAGAGCGTTGAGAATTGAAGTTGTCTCGACCATTGTGGAAAGTATAAAGAAAGCTCAAGAGGAAGCTTCTGAGAAAAATGACCGAAAGGAGGAATGTTTGGGTAAAACGTTGGTGTTTGGTACAAACGGTCATGGATTGAAGGTATTCCAAGATCGTATTTGGGTACCTAAGTCAGGAGGAATTAGGGATCTTCTGATGGAAGAAGCTCACAAAACCATGTACTTGATTCATCCTGGTAGCACTAAAATGTATAGGGACCTGAAACCCTACTACTGGTGGCCGACGATGAAGCTTGATGTTGCAAAGTATGTGGCTGAGTGTGTGACTTGTGCGAGAGTAAAGACACAACATCAGAAACTGTACGGGAGTTTAGAACCATTGTCTGTGCCTATGGGTAAGTGGGAAGAAATTGCTATGGATTCTGTCACTAAACTGCCCAGAACAAAGAATGGTCACGACATGATTTGGGTGGTCGTTGATCGATTCACTAAGAGTGCGCATTTCATAGCAGCCAAGGAGAAATGGTCTATGGAAAAGCTTGTGAATTCTTACGTGAAGGAAATTGTGAGGCTTCACTGTGTTCTGTTAACGATTGTATCGGATCGTGATAGCCGTTTCACCTCGAGGTTTTGGAAAAGTCTACAAGAGGAAATGGGTACCAAGTTATGTTTAAGTACAGCTTACCATCCGCAGACTGATGGTCAGAGTGAAAGAACGATACAAACACTTGAAGATATGCTGAGAGCATGTACCCTGGAATTCCTAGGTAACTGGGATGAACATTTACCTTTGGTAGAATTTTCCTACAATAATAGTTTCCACTCGAGCATAAAGATGGCACCTTATCAAGCTTTGTACGGATAGAAGTGTCATATGCCGTCTTGTTGGCATGAGGCTGGAGAAAAGCAGTTTATGGGTCCCGAGATGGTCCATCAAACTGCTGAAAAGTTGAAAATAATTAGAGAAAGAATGTTAGCAGCTCAAGATTGTCAAAAGAGCAATGCTGACAAAAAGCGAAGACCGATGACTTTTGAGGTTGGAGATTCGATTTTGCTTAAAGTCTCGCCGTGGAAGGTGATGGGTTTTATGCATAAGAACAATCCTATGTGCTCATACAAACCCTAATGCTTGGATCTAGGTTTCTCTATTGTACATGCAATGAATCCAAGACTAATAACCTTAGATCTAACATATTATAAACTGAATTAGGGTTTATAGAATTACCTTTGATTGTTATATAGCAATAACAATCAATTCCTTGCTTGGATTGGCCTTAGAAAGCTTAGTGCCTCAAGTGCTGCACCTCTAATGGAGTCACAAACACCTTATGCAACTTGGATGAAGAGGAGAAGAGAGGGAAGGCACCAAAAACGGCTGGAAACCCTAGAGAATCAGTTGTCCATGTTTTTGGAGCTTAAGGGTCCTTTATATACATGTAGGCTATTAGGGTTTACAACTAGAAAACCCTAATTTGACTGCTTAGGCCCTAAGCAGCCCATGGACTCCTTAAACATATCCCTTGGACGATTTCTAATGGGCTTCCCATAGAATTCGTCCAACCTATATATTATTAGGTGATCCATAGCCCAATTATAATTATCTTATAATTACAACTTCATTCCCCTAAGTTTAATTAATCTCTTTTAGCCACAAAATTAATTCTTGACCAATATTAATTAAACAATATGATTTCTCCTTTAATATATTATTCTCATAATATATTAATAAATCATATTTAAACCTTTCTCTCCTTAAATCATCCTACATATTGCTATGTTGAAGGCAACCCAAAAGGACCATGCTCATAATCGGGTCAAGAACATACCAAAATAGTTATGGACTTAGACACTAATCCAAAAGTCTCCCACTTGGATAAGTCTAATAACTATTTTCCGTATGACTTCAGAACCTGATCAGCAATCGTAGCTTTCAAAAGCCGTTGTCAACTCTGATCTTATCATATAGCGTATCCTCTAGACAAGGGATTATATATTCATCCATTCTCAAGATATCGTATAGACAAAAGACATGAATTTCATGTTGGATTAATGTCTAAGTCCATAACTATATTTGGTATGTACTTGACCCGACCCGGCATGGTCCATTTGGGTTGCACTTCACCGACACAATTTATATGGATAATCTTTTGAGAATAGTATGTTTATGATTAATATTAATATATTATAAGTTCTAATATATTAATATGGAATCATATTATTTAATTAGTATTGATCAAGAATTAATTTAGAATTAATTAAGTGATCAAAATGAACTAATTAAATATGGACTCTTGTATATATGGAATGGGCCAAGTTCATTTAGGTTGGGCTAAGCTTTCATGGATAGTCCATGGAGTGTTTAACCCATGGATCATATGAAATGAAAGGTCATGGGTTTAACCCTATTCTCCATACTATATAAAGATGTCCTTGGTTGGTGAAATTGGCACTAGTGTGGATACACTAAGAAGGGCTAGCCAATTTCACAAGAGAAAACCAAGTATCCATATTCTCTAAAGTATTCCAAGGTGTCTTGGTGATTTGTAATTCCACTTGAGGCTTCCACACTATTGGGGCTAAGCTCTTAAAGCTTGAAGACATCAAGCTACATCAAGAGGTATGTATTCTATCTTGTTACATTCATAGTTTTTGTATGCTAAATTAGGATAATACCTTGGATGTTCTTATTTGCATGTATAATAGAGAAAACATAGATCCAAGGTATTTAGGGTTGCATGTACACTTAGGAAGTGTTAAAATGCTCAAAACCCAACATTTCAATCATTCTCTCTATACTGTTTCCCGACTTCCGATTTATGACGACTGACAACAAACTACAATTGAACACATCAACTTAGTCCCGGCTTGGCCAAGCGCTTAGGTGTCATCATTAAATCATTGAGAGGTCCACAGATATCGCTTTTGTCCTACTTTGGGTAAAAGGAATGGATAAACTTCGACTCATATGCTCACTTGAATTTACTAATCGAATCACACACAACAATAAGTTTTATAACACCAAGTTACTGGTGCATTTACTTATTATCAATGTGTAACCGACCAACAAATAACAACTCACACGTCTCGGTTTCAAGAATATACAATATTATCGTCTCACTAATCACTCGTGATAAAACCATGAAGTGATCCAAGTGAGCGTGGGTTTAATCCAATACTCTAATCTTATCAAAGCACTCATGAATTCTGCAGCAAACTTGTGCCATGTCTAAACACTTCAGACAATCTACAGACAGATTCATGACAGTCTTTATTCATACCTACTCCCAACGTATGACCGACTGTGGATGTTTGAATAACCTAGTTATTCTGGAAGTCAAAACATGCAAATTTAAACAGAACAATAAAACTTAATCCTATATGGCCCCAAACTTGTGAGAGTAAATAAAACACTTCTATTTATCCACCATATGGATTACTCATTATTTATTATTTAATGTTTCGGATAATCAACTCATTACTTGAATTACAACAACAATTGTCCCATGCTCTAAGCATGCACACTTTGTTTCCTATGGTCCATGCTTTGTGAAATAGAACAATTGTAAACTTTTCCAATGATTCTTATTTCACAATTCCTCAATCCCCATGGTTAGTGTAAGAACACAAGGTTCTTTGCTACTATTAGAATATGCTAGATTCTAACATTTTACGCAACGATCCTTTCGTAAAGTCACAGCACAAAAGTCACCAAGACTTGGCTAATGAAATTACAAGGTACTCTATCGGAAATTGTTACAAGACAATTCCATATACATGAAGTCTCACATTCAAAGTACATTCATTTGAACATCCTTCTTGCATAAAAGTTTCTATCTAGGCATAGACTCTCAATATCCAATTCCCAATATGGAAACATTTCCACATTTGCCATATGACAGCTCATTCTTAATAGAATCTTATCTATTCATAATAATGTTGATATGGTCCATCCAATACCATACTTCCAACTACTCACAAGCGAACAATCCTCAGCAAACTTTGGATCGTCCTTTGATAGTTGTTTAATTATTTTAGTCAAAACCAATTCTATTCCTTTTTCCCTCTTAATGCGCTAGGCATTTGGAAAATTTTAGAATGGTAAATCATTATAGCATTTGCAATCGATCCTATACCCGAAGTGTATGGGACACGATGCATAATGTCTCACATAAAGATATGATACTTTACCAATCTTTTGCCATAATATTTTATGTGTCATGTTCTCATAATTCGAACTATGAAGAGGGATGCCGTAATCATAATCGAATTTTAAGAACTCACAATGTATCCTTTGACTGAATCTATTAAAATTTCTCAATCTAAGCTTTAGATTTTGAAACGAAGTATAATATTCTCTCCCTTAATTATAGCAAAACAACTTTTCAACCCATGCATCTCTGCAAATGGAACCTTTGTTTTTCTATAATTAATATTGCTAACTTGCAATACTTTCCGTAATAATCATACAATCATAACACTTATGCTCCCACTATCATGATGATTATTATCATATAAGCATAACACTTATGCTCCCACTAGCCTTGACATGTATTCAGAAAACAAATGAACTTCCAGAAAACAATGCCTATTGAATTTCTGAAATTCATATTTCTAATACCAGATGCTTCGATAAGCCTTTATCTAAGCTTCTTAAACTTATACACCTTTGCCTTAGATAGCTCATATGTGTGTTTAAACAATCTAGAACTTATGTTACTAAGTTCCAAATGTTCAAACTAATTGCCAGATCTCACAATTCGAACTATGGAAAGGGATGCCGTAACCATAATCGAATGTGAGAATACAATTTTCACAATCGCTATCTTCTTAAAACCTCTCTTAGTGGAAGTATTTCCTCACATTCGTTTTCATGAAGGAGGGAATCTTATGACACTTAGATTTTATGGTGTATGAGTTCCTATCCATGTGAATTTGCCAAAACCAAGGTTTGCAACAAATCCAAACTCATATGGACTGAACTTTCTTAATCTTGATTTCTTGCCCTATGGTAACACAAGTGCCCACCATGTCTTCCAAGTAGTTTAGTAACTTGTCCTTACATATCAATGTACTTTCCATCGACTAAGGCGTTAGTATGCATTCAAATGAGAACTCATAGAACTCACATACATAATTGAAAGGTCAAGCCTTGAAATATGATAATGTTTAAAACAGACTCAGCGTCAGCATGTATCTCAGCATCAGCGCCAGTACGTCAGCAGCTCAGTTTGTAATAGTTTAGCTTATTCAGTGCCTTGTAACAAATCTTGTATTTATCCTATTTCCATAGTTATCTTGATTTATTAGTTGGCGTATCCCTGAATTGTAGGGATCGTCTAGAATAGCAGTATATATTATTTTGTATAGGTTTGTGAATGGTTACGCCTTTCACAAACCCTAATTGTCGCTTTGTGCACACGATAATCTCTTTGTGAGATTATCTTTCTTAGTGAAAGTTTTTCTTCGTGAATTTCTCTTGTTCTTATTCATAGTCATTGTTTGATATTTCGATTGATCTAAAGGCCTCTTCAATGGGTATCAGAGCAGGTTTCATTTATCAAACAAATGGCTTCATCTTCTTCTTCATCAAACTCGTCAAATCATCCTTCTGCTAAAATCCCTCCTTTCGATGAAACTAACTTTGCTATGTGGAAAATAAAGGCTCTATATGCCTTGGAATCCGTTGATGAAGACATGCTAGACATCGTTGAAAAAGTTCCTTATGTTCTGATGTATCAGCCTCTTAAAAACAATGTTCCTGATGGCACTATGAAGAAAACTCCAAAAGAAAACTGGACGGCAGACGACAAGAGAAAACATGGTTTGGATGTTCATGCTCATGCCGCTATCAGCTACTCATTGTCATACAACATCTTTGGGCTGGTTCAAAATTGCATCTCAGCAAAAGAGATGATGGATACGCTGACTGTATCTTTTGAAGGAACTGAAGAAGTCAAGGCTACTCAAATAAATGATCTTAACCGAAGGTATGAACATTTTTTTGCTAAGAAAGGTGAAACCTTGACTCAAACTTTTAACAGATTCAATACTCTTGTTAACGATCTTCGGAGACTAGATCAGTTGAAGCATAGAACTGTTCTAGTGCAAAAGTTTTTGGATTCTCTAGGTGCAGGTTGGGAGAATCATGTTGATGTGCTGAAAAACAGTGAGAAGATCAACTCTATGGACTTACAAAGTCTCTATGGAAATCTTCGATACTATGAAGAATCCAAGCTTCAAAGAAAGGAACTGATGAAGGATTCTCAGCGTGAATCATCTGTTGCCTTGTTCTCCAACAAAAAGCTTGTGGCAGACTCAGACACTGAAAGTGATTCAGACACTGATTCATCTAAAACTGACACTGATGATATTGAAAAGGTAGTAGCTAGTGCAGCCTTGATTGTGAAGACCTTTGAAAAATCAGGTCGAAACTTCTCAAAGTTTCAAAAGAAGATTGGTGGAAAGTTCTCAAAAGGGTCAGGAGCTAATAAAAGGCATGGTGCTGATAAGAAAGAGAAGCCTCAGTGCTTTAACTGTGGGAGCACTGATCATTTTGCAAAGGATTGTAAACAAAAGAAACAAGGCACAGATGAATACTGGAAGCAGAAGTACAACAAGCTGATTGAGAAGCTGAAAGCTGAAAATTTGGAACATAAAGTGCTTGTAGCTGAAGAAGAAAAATGGAAAACTGATGAAGAGACATCAGATGATGAAGTCAAGTGTCTCATGGTCAAAATAGAGGACCCGGATATTCCCGATAAAGACAAAAGTACTTTTGACACTGATATGTCTGATGCTAAAAATTCCAGGAAGCACAACATTGACTCTTCTTCAATGTACCAGGTTAAAAACTTTGTTTCCTATTCAATGAATGAAAAAAATCAAAATGTTTGAGTATTTGGGTGTCATTAATTCTAAGAAGAATCAAACCATAAGAAATTTGCAAAATCAAATTGATCTTCTTGAAACTGATATATCCATAAAAAATAGCATTATTGAGTCCACTCAGGAAAATCTTAGAATTACCAGTTTGTCAAATTCATCCTTGTCTGCTGAAATTGACGATGTTAAAAATCTTTTGATCAAAGAACAAACTGTGCTTCACACTTGGGCAAAATCTCATAAGAATGCCAATTATATTATTTCAGCTCAAATTCCACATTCTTGTGAACAAATTCTTGGGGGTAATTTTGCAGAAGCTGAAAAAGTTTTTAAATCACAAGAAAAGGAATCTGAGGTCTATTCCATGAATGAGATGAAAAATAATTTCAAAAATAAGTTTATCAGTAACTCTTTTATTAATCAAAGTTTAATTGATGAATATTGTACTATTAATTCTTATGGTATCACTGAGTGTAATGTTGAAATTACTGGAATTGATCCTACCTCTTATCCTACACATCTTGTTAGACCAATCCCTCTAACTGAGAATATTATTGCTTTTCCTATCTCTAATGGAGTGTTTCATGCTGTTCATGAACAACTCAAGCACTTCCCAGATTGCAATCCATCTGTGAATGAGTCAAAATCAGATACTGATATTTCATCTTCTAACACTGATCAAATTCTTTCTGACACTGAACTCAGTCGTGACTCAGTGATAAACAAAAGGACTCAAAACTCTATTGGTGAATTTTACATATCAAAATGTGTTAAATCAAAAAATTTGCTCACCAAGAAGAACTTTGGAACTAGAGTTTGTTACAGATGTGGTGACTCCTCTCACAAGATCAGTGAATGTTCTTTTGATAAATCATCCTCAAGAGCTGAAAATATTAAAGTTAGGAATGAAAAATGGACTCTTAAGTCAAACTCTTTAAACTGTCTTCCTAAGGAGTGTTATAATTTATTATCAAATAACTTTGTGCATGACCCATCTTCGAATGGGTCAGTGTGTTCTAACTAGTTTCTCAGCACTGCAGGGTCAGGAGCATCTTTGGTACTTAGACAGTGGTTGCTCAAGGCATATGACAGGATCAAAGTCTCTCCTGGAAGATTATGTTAAGAAAACTGGTCCTGCAGTTACTTATGGAGACAATGGAAAGGGGTTCACTAAGGGATATGGAAACATCAAATGCAATAATGTGGTTTTCCAAAACGTTTCATATGTTAAGGATCTCAAACACAACCTTATTTCTATCAGTCAATTGTGTGATGCTGACTATGAAGTTCACTTTACAAAGAAAGAAGGCAGAGTTGTAAACACTGACAAGAACATCGTACTCTCAGCAAGTAGAAAAGATGATATATATGTTCTTGACATGTTCTCAAGTGACAAGGCACTGATGCATTGCTTCTTTACAAAGTCTCAGACGAATCTTAGCTGGATTTGGCACAAAAGGTTTTCTCATCTGAACTTCAAGAATCTATCTAAGATATCCAATCAAGACCTAGTTAGAGAGCTCCCAAAATTCAGCGTTGTGAAAGACAAGATGTGTTCAGCGTGTGAACAAGGAAAACAAGCCAAGTCCTCTTTCAAACCCAAGTCATGTTCCAGTATATCAGTCCCTCTTCATCTACTCCACATGGACTTGTTTGGACCTATTCCTGTTCGTTCTCTAGGTGGAAATAAGTATACTCTAGTGGTTGTTGATGAGTTCACTCGATTTACATGGGTAGTTTTCTTGAAGAAGAAAAGTCATGCTGCACAGGAAATCATCTCACTGATTCGTAAAAATGAGACACTGACAGGTCTTAAAGTTAAGCAACTAAGAAGTGATCATGGCACTGAGTTCCGAAACTCAACTCTTGAAGAATTTTGTGATCATAAAGGAATTGGACAAAACTTCTCAGCTCCTCGTACTCCTCAGCAAAATGGTGTTGCTGAACGAAGAAATAGAACACTGATTGAGGCAGGAAGGACCTTGATGATCCATGCTGGTCTTCCTATGTCGTTTTGGGCTGAAGCTGTCAATACAACATGTTTTACTCAGAATCGATCTCTAATTCACAGGATTCACAAGAAGACTCCATATGAAATGCTGAAAGATCGAAAACCAGATGTATCCTTTTTTCATGTGTTCGGATGTCTTTGCTATATTCTAAATCAGCGTGACCCAAGATCCAAGTTTGAACCTAAGGCTGATAAAGGTATTTTTGTTGGGTACTCATCTATTTCAAAAGCTTTTCGTGTTTTTCATGTGAACAGGCAATGTGTTGAAGAATCCATTCATGTGAAGTTTGATGAGGAATCATACACTGATGAAAAAGTCACTCATTCTCCTTCTATCTTTCAAGAGCTTCTCTCTTGTCCATTCGATGAATCACCTTGTGCTGAGGAGAAGTCCGATTCTTCTGATCTTATCATTCCAGATCCATGTCCCTTGAGTCAAGATACTACAGCCACATCAGCAGATAACTCATTAGATGCTGATGAAACCCTTGAAGCTGAAGACTCTCCTGAAACTGATAATGTGTCAGTGTCTATCTCTCCGGAATCAGCATCAGTCATTGAACATCGAGATCATCCTGTTGCTCGAATTATAGGGAATATTCATGATGGTGTCCGAACCAGATCTAGTGTACTTAATAACTTTTGCATGTATGTTAACTTTGTTTCAATGATCTTACCTGATAAAGTACACACAGCTCTTCAAGATGCTGATTGGATCAAAGCCATGCAAGAAGAACTGAATGAGTTTAAAAGGCACAAAGTTTGGACTCTTGTCCCAAGACCATCTGGGAAGTCTATCACTGGAACTCGCTGGGTCTATCGTAACAAGGTTGATAAAGATGGAATCATCACTCGCAACAAGGCAAGGCTTGTAGCTCAAGGGTTTACTCAGATTGAATCTATCGACTACAGGGAAACTTTTGCCCCAGTTGCTCGCATTGAAGCTATCAGGCTGTTTCTCGCATACGCATCCTACATGAACTTCATTGTGTATCAGATGGATGTGAAAACAACATTCCTTCATGGTGTGTTAGAAAAAGAAGTGTTCCTAAATCAGCCCCCAGGCTTTGTGGACAAAGATCATCCTGATTATGTGTACCGGTTAGATAAAGCTGTTTATGGACTGAAGCAAGCTCCCAGGGCTTGGTATGAGACGTTGACATCGTATCTGCTTGAAAATGGATACAGATGAGGAGCAATCGACAACACTCTCTTCATCAAAAACAAAGGCTCATATATGGTTCTTGTCCAAATTTATGTCGATGACATTATTTTTGGCTCTACAAATGAGACACTGAGCAAGGAATTTGCAGAGATCATGTCTCAAAGGTTCGAAATGAGCATGATGGGAAAGATGACCTTTTTCTTAGGTCTTGAGGTTCAGCAACAAAAGACAGGTATTTCCATTTGTCAAAGTAAATATATTTCTGACCTGCTTGTTAAGTATTCTCTCAGTGATTGCAAACCAGCCTCTACCCCAGTATCTAAGACTGATAAGCTACACGCTGATCCAACTGGAACTGATGTCAATCACTCTCTGTATCGAGGAATGATTGGATCCCTCTTATATCTCACAGCAAGTCGTCCTGATATCATGTTTGGAACCATTCTCTGTGCTCGATTCCAAGCTAATCCTAAAGAATCTCACCTCATGGCTGTCAAACGTATTTTTCGATACTTAAAGGGAACTCAAAACCTTGCACTGTGGTATCCTCGCGACTCAGCATTTGAACTTTATGGATACACTGACTCAGATTATGCAGGATGCAATTTAGACAAAAAGAGTACATCTGGTGGATGTCACTTCCTTGGCAACCGTCTCATCAGCTGGTCTAGCATGAAGCAAACATCAGTTGCCATCTCAACTGCAGAAGCTGAGTATGTTGCCGCTGGGAGATGCTGTGCTCAGCTCTTATGGATTCAAAATCAGCTTCTTGATTATGGGTTCAAGTTCTCAAAGACTCCCATCTATTGTGACAACACCAGTGCCATTCAGATCACACAAAATCCTGTTCAGCACTCAAAGACAAAGCATATCGAGATCAGACATCACTTCATCCGAGATAACGTTGAAAAAGGAAAAGTTGTTCTTGAACATATCAAGACTTCGGAGCAACTTGCTGATATCTTCACAAAGGCACTGGATTCTCAATCAACTGCTTACATTATTGGAGAGCTGGGAATGATTTCCTTGTAATTGATTTTGATGTTTAATTGTACTAATGATTGCTTTTGTCTTATAAGCTGATGTACATTGTGCTGATGATATTTGCTACTGAGCACTTTTGTTTGATTTCTTATCTCTATCTCTTCCTCAAATATTCTAAATAAAAGTTGAATGATTCACTGTATTAAACCATACACTGATAACGACTTGAAACTCTTTGCCGATGGTTAGATCAAAACACCAAGATCTATCACATGCAACTACCCCTTCTTACCAATCTTACACTGACTCTATGATTCAGTGTGCCAAAACACACACTGATGAGAATCTAAAATCTTTGCCGATGGTTAGATCAAAACACCAAAATCTATCACACGCAACTACCCCTTCTTACCAATCTTACACTGATTCTGTGATTCAGTGTGCAAAAATACACGTTGATGAGAGTCTAAAAATCTTTGCCGATGGTTAGACCAAAACACCAAGGTTTATCACACGCAACAATCCATTCTTTACCCTCCTCTTATTCAGTGTCTAATGATTCAGTAAGATAAACCACTCATTGATGAAGTCACAAAACTCTGTGCCGATGGTTAGATAATGTAACTAGTATCTATCACACGCACCACTCTCCTTGCTAGCCCTGAATAAGCAAGTTGTACCTTGAATTGACGGAGAAATATCTTCAGCATGTAACTTTTGTGACACTGAGCTCAGCACTTCCGCAAACACTGATTGACGTTTCACATTCAGTCAACGACTCTTTTATCCAACGGCTATATTCTACTCTGACAGGTTGTTACGATGCGCCGTTATCCTTAATGACGATAATCAAGCAGATCAGAAGATAATCATCACCTTTTTAATGAAGATAATCATTACCTTTAAAAAAAAAAAAAAAAAACCTTTTATTCCATATTTAAACCTCTTTCTCCCTTGGTTTAATTTTTCCTTCCAAAATCCTTGAACTTCTCTCAAAAACCCTAGAATTCTCAAATACTCTCCAATGGCGGCATCTCTGTTTACATACTCCTCAACCTCTCGAAGGGTCATTCCTGCCCCAAACTCTCCTCCTCTTCCCATTCACATCAAGGCCACCAATGTAGTCTTCAACCCAGACATTCCAGAGGTTCATCGAGGTCTTGGACTCGATGATTTCGTCAATTTTTTGGCTTCTTGTCGCCTTCGATATGCAATCAGCGATGTACCATCCGAGTTCTTCCCAGAACAAGTATGTGAGTTCTACTACACTGCAACCGTTAATGAAGAAAACAACGCCATCACCGGAACCATTGGCCATGGAAGACACTCCGTCTTCATCACCGCTGAACTTCTCAGTGCTGCTTTAAGTTTACCAATTTTCGAACCCTTCTCTGAACTCCCAACTATTAAAAGATGTAAACGCATGTTTGATCAACTGGGCTATGATCACTCAAAGGCTGGTACTCGATCAGCTCTTATTTTGCGTCAGTGCATGACCCCAGGCTGGAAGTTTTTCACTGGAGCTCTATGCAAGTGTGTGGGTCACAAGTCTCGTAGTGGTGACCAACTGAGCAACTATGAGCAACAAGTTGTCTGCTCCCTTCTTCTCAACAAAAGGCTGGATTATGGGGCACTATTCTTTGATCAGCTTGTTCAGCTTCTACGTGCAAATGTGTGTGCTGATCATGTTCCCTTTCCACGCTGGATTGCCCTGGTATTCGACAAGTTCTTCGCTGCTGACTACTTTTCTCACTCTGGGAATCCAATCCAATGTCCTCGCATGTCAGTTCGTATGTATCAGGATGATCCTTTAGATACCGACATTGGAATCTCCGATCGGATAAGAGAATGGATTGCCAATCCATACACTGTGCCTTCTCTCACCGCTGACACTGATGAAGGAGGTGCTGATGGTAATCATATGGATCATGCTGATCAAGAGGTGGAGCATCATGATGGCGATCATTTCTCCCCTCAACTGTCTCATCACATCATCTCGGACTCTGGCAAAGCCTCCTCAGCACCATAGGATTCGATGCCTCAGGGGGAGCATCCATCTCAGGGGGAGCATCCCTCACAGGGGGAGCATCAGTCTCAGGGGGAGCATCAATCTCCGGCAAATCACCATTTCTCTCCAAGAATGCCTCCTAGCTCTCCAGTTGCCCCAGGTACCTCAATGGTTCAAATTCCTGCTTCAGCTTTTTCTGAACTGATGTCACTGACTCGGGACATGAGTCAGCGTCTGCTTCGAATTGAGGCTGATGTTCAACAAATCAAGGAGGTTCTCTTACTTACTCCTCCCGCTAATCCCCACTATGATGATGCTCAAAAAGGGGGAGATACTGATGAAGATGCTGATGCTGATGATCATGCTGATGGTGAACCAAATGAGAAAGACACAGAACCTGCTGCTGACAACACTATCATTCAGCATGAATCTCCCAACCCCTTTCGTAAATCTGATTCTGCAGGGCATAATAGTCCAGCAGCTACTGAAAAATTGTTTGAAGACAGTGAGCATGATGAACCTGATGACGAATGTCAAATTCTTGACATGAACTTCATTGATCCTCTCATTCCAGTTCAGCAAGAAAGCTCAGATGACCTTGAAGAATCTCATCCGATTCTAGCTGATGATATTGCTGATCCTATCATTCCGGTCCAAGGAGAGGATTCGGACGTTGCCAGTGAAGAATCTCATCCGTTGTCTCGAAAGCAGAAGGTAGCAGATACTGACTTGGATTATTCTCAAACTGATACTTCTTCAACTGTGAAGAAACCCAAATCTATTGTCAGTATTTCAAACCTTGCCACTGAATGGAACATGTCCCCTGACCAAGTCAAGCAAATTCTTGATGAAGCCAATCGAGCTCAGCTTCTAAAGAACATTGCTCAAGCTGATGAATCCCTTATTCAGCACAAACTTCAGGCCAAGGGATCGTTTGAAGCTCAGATGCAGAAGTTCCTGGAATTTCAGTCCAAGGCTCAGTCTTCTCAACCTCCTACTGGCTCTAGTAAGCCTAAGGCTGACAGTGTTCTTGACCGGATTGATCGAAAGAGATTTGAAGATGTTTTCAATCGGCGAATGTGTGGTGACAAGATCATCAAGGTCAAATCTTCCAAACCTCGAAACGAGAAAATCCTTTCGTTGCTGATTACTCGTCAAGGTCCTCAGCATTCATATACTGAGGTTGTCAAAAGAGATGAGCTGATCAGATATGGGTATTCGGAATGGATGGAACTGCTCGATCTAGCATCCAAGCAAACCTCAGCTCACTCTTCCGAACTAACTTGTGCTCTTCATCTACTGATCAAGAAGGTTCAGCGTTTGGATCTTGTTCCTAAAGAACGGCCTCAGCTTCAAGGCCAAAGGTCGTCAGTTCCTAGATCTCGAAGGACCAAGTTTCATGTTGATGGTGAAGAAGTATTGGTTCTAGACTTCGGTGCTGATGTGATTAATAATTCTCTTCCTCTCGGTGTTGATCCGGTTCAGCATCAATTCATCTCAGCTCCTGAACACGGGATGTTCTACCTTGATAAAAACAGGAGGATGTGCTTTCAGCGCACTACTGAGATTCCAAAAGCTCCAACCACTCACCTTGTTGGCTTAAGGCAAATGTGCATGAGTCATCAAGATCTATCCGGAGAATTTCACATTCTTATCGCCATGGAGCTGCTGAACAGAAGACAGGAGTTGCTGGACAATCCTTACTGGCCCGTTAAAATTGAAGCTGAAGCTGAGTATGAAGAATTCCTTTCAAGGGGTGTCTTAATTTAGTTTGTTTTGAACATCATCATATTGGGGGAGATTGAAAGGTCAAGCCTTGAAATATGATAATGTTTAAAACAGACTCAGCGTCAGCATGTATCTCAGCATCAGCGCCAATACGTCAGCAGCTCAGTTTGTAATAGTTTAGCTTATTCAGTGCCTTGTAACAAATCTTGTATTTATCCTGTTTCCATAGTTATCTTGATTTATTAGCTGGCGTATCCCTGAATTGTAGGGATCATCTAAAATAGCAGTATATATTATTTTGTATAGGTTTGTGAATGGTTACGCCTTTCACAAACCCTAATTGTCGCTTTGTGCACACGATAATCTCTTTGTGAGATTATCTTTCTTAGTGAAAGTTTTTCTTCGTGAATTTCTCTTGTTCTTATTCATAGTCATTGTTTGATATTTCGATTGATCTAAAGGCCTCTTCAATAATTAAATTAATTGGAATGGCACAGAAACAAAATAATGTCAGCACGATAGGTTGTAAACCTCAAGTCGTGTGCTAGTGATGATCGATAAGGTTTATTCTTGATTTGTTTTCGAAACATTTTCAAAAACATTAAAACTCCCACTGACTCCTTGACATATTAGATTCTCTTATCAAGAAACATTTCTTGATAAACAAATATTCAAGAGTTAGTGTAGCATTTATCAAGACAAAACACTTCACAAATTGGTCTTAGTTGTTCTTTGTCTTATCCAAGACATCACAACTTACCAATTTCAAATGTGTAAGAATAAGAAAACTTTTCCAAGTTCCACATTTGACGAGTGTTATAAACCTACTCAAGACTTTTCACAATCTTGACTCTAAGACTTGATATTGGAACGAAGCATGATTGACTTATTGATTTTAACCATTTCTACAATTCTCGATTCCTCTTCTTAGACATGCAATTGCACTAAGACTCATTTAGAGGATCAATTGAGACATGATTCTTAATCATTAAGACTTATCATAAAACACAATAAAAGGTACTCTCCCTTCTTCTTAGAATAGACAACTTTTATCTTTCTGCCTACTTGATTCTTCTTTATTCGTTCTATTATTCATTGAAACTTTTTCAATCAACTCAGAATTACACTTAATCTTATAAGTACAATCATATTTACTAAACTTTAGTAAATCATGACGAATATCTTTGTCATTCTTGTGGTGGACTTGGTCAACGCACAACCTAGTGTACTTGATCTCCTAGTCCTTCAATTTGACACTTTGTCAAAGAATTAGTCTAAGTTTCCCAAATGTGAAAGTTTTTCATTCATCATACAATACACATTGCATGATTCCAAGTTTCTGTCCAATTGAAACTTGGGCAATGAGAAACTCTCCCTATTTGGTAAACTTTTGACATTTCCACAAATAACATAATTAAGAATCAAATCTATTTTGCTAATAATAGAAGTACACAAACATCAATTTTTCATATATTTCATTGCAAGGATAAACAAATAAGATAAAAACCAAAATTTATTTTATTCATAAAAACAGCGGAAAACATGTCCTTACAATGCAAAATTCAAATGAAAAACTATGTAATCATATACTCCTAAAAAATCTATCATAACTTCCTAAGCTCAAAATCTGATCTTCGAATTCATGCGATCGAAATCCATTTCTTCGTGATCAGACTCATCTTGCTCTTCCATCAAACTTCCTCTCTTTTCTCTAAACCTGCAAAACATGAAAAATGTAATCTTATCACATTATGAATAAAGAATAGGAATTTAAATAGAGTTAGATAGTGGATTTTATACCTGAAGTAGAGCTATACTTATTGACTCTCCTATCTCTTAGATTCTCCAGGTCCTTTGGGCAGCTTCGTATCCATTGTCCCTTTCCTTGGCAGCAGGAACAGGTGGTGTCCATGGAAGCATGGTTGGTTGAGTTATCAGACAAATATGCTCCATTACTTCGCCAAATCATTTCTGATTCGGCAGCAATAAGCATATAAGTCAAGTCAATGAGGGTTGCGTCAAGTTTCATCATATGATACTCTCTAATGAACTCATCATATGATTCAGGGAGTGACTGAAGAACCCACTCGACAGCCAACTTATTTGAGATAGACGCACCCAACATAATCAACCTATCAATGTGTGATTTCATCCCTAGGATGTGAGCACACATGGGTTTGCCATCTTGATGTTCCATTTCCAACAGGGATTCGGTGATCTTGAACCTTTCAAGTCTTCGATCATTAGGGCTAGGGAGAACAACGGGAGGAAGAGGAGGAAGTGAAATCAAGCTAGTCCACATTGATCTCTCACTTTGAATCAAGCTTTCACTTTCATTAGGAACACCTTTTCCTTGGGATTCGGGAATACCACGGTTAGACATCTACAAAACGGGAGAAAATTCAAGTTAAGTTGATTGACTCCTTAACAAAACACCCAAATGAGTTATTAAGGCTAGGATCCAACACAATATTCTACAACCTAGAAAAGGGATGTCGTAATCTAGTTGCAAAATATTTGAAGGTAGGCAAATGACGATTTACCAATTTCCACCATGAAAAACGAAAAGGAAGATTAAGTTTTAAATGAATTGAAACTCCTAGATCCTTTTTGAGATTCATTGAACATTTCAATGGCATGTTTAATCTCGATTATGCCCTATTATTTGTGACTGGGATGCCGAGGATCACAAATAAGGTGTGAATAACCATACGAATCACGTGGTGCACCCAATGCTACAATCACCTAATCAATGTGTCGGTTAGCCACACACGCTCCATTGATCTATGACAAGCATCGAGTCACCCTTCGCTACCAATGTCATCCCCAAATTTGTGTGCCGGTTAACCACACACGCTCCACTAACGTTTGACAAGAGTACGAAGTGTAATTCCATGGGTTAGCATACAATTTCACATTTTTTTCTAAAGTAACTATGATTTCGGAATTTGAAAAAGCATTTAGTTACTTTGTACTACATTATACTTATAATGGAAGGTTTCTGTCCTATCCTACCCGTTCGGCTAACGACCCTCCACTAGTCAAGAGTGCGGTGGGTAAGAGTGGATACCCATTCAATCGCCATTTTATAGGCAATTTCCTTAAACACCCCTTATAGACCAGCTTCGTGAATGAGGCCTACTAACGGTAAGACTGACTGTTTACTCATACATATATATAATATTAGACTTTTAAAGTTATATATAGTGTAGGGTGTGTTTTACACTTTTAAAATACTAGGTGGTTTAATTTAGTAAAATTATGCTTTTAATTTAAATAAATGTAAACCAAAACTTTATGGGTTTATTAAATCACTTTTAATTATACACTTTAATTGATTAATAAAACCACAAGGGTGTGATTTGAACTTTTCAAAATACTAGGGTTTTAGAATTTAACATTTCAAAATTAAACTTTTAATTAACTTTTAAATTCCAAAAACTTGAGGGCAAGTTTTGAAACAATTCAAAACATTAGGGTTTAGCATTTAAACATTTCAAAATTAAACTTTTTAATCAAAAATTTAAATTCCAAAACTTGAGGGCAAGTTTTGAAACTTTTCAAAACATAAGGGATCAAATAACAAATAACATAAATTCAACAATTAATTTGGTGATTATCTATATTGGACCTAATCTTATTTTAGACTTAAGATAATTACCAAAAATTTAAATAATCAATATTTATCATATAAAGAAACTATTATTCAAAAGATTTGAAATTATCTTTTGTTTTATGAAGGATAATCACCCAAATATAATAAAATCGGATCTTACCATCAAAATACGTTTTAGGTATTAATCCTTCAGCAAAACAACAGCAAAAACCCGAAATTCCCTCTGTCTGACCCCTGGACTCGCCGAGTCAGGGACTGGACTCGCCGAGTTCATCCACTGACTCGCCGAGTCAGGTCGGGCAGAGGCCAAAAATCGATTTTTCAGTAAATAAAACAGTTAAGCATCACATACAACTAAAACCAATCAAGGCTCTGATACCACTGATGGGTTTTATGCATAAGAACAATCCTATGTGCTCATACAAACCCTAATGCTTGGATCTAGGTTTCTCTATTGTACATGCAATGAATCCAAGACTAATAACCTTAGATCTAACATATTATAAACTGAATTAGGGTTTATAGAATTACCTTTGATTGTTATATAGCAATAACAATCAATTCCTTGCTTGGATTGGCCTTAGAAAGCTTAGTGCCTCAAGTGCTGCACCTCTAATGGAGTCACGAACACCTTATGCAACTTGGATGAAGAGGAGAAGAGAGGGAAGGCACCAAAAACGGCTGGAAACCCTAGAGAATCAGTTGTCCACGTTTTTGGAGCTTAAGGGTCCTTTATATACATGTAGGCTATTAGGGTTTACAACTAGAAAACCCTAATTTGACTGCTTAGGCCCTAAGCAGCCCATGGACTCCTTAAACATATCCCTTGGACGATTTCTAATGGGCTTCCCATAGAATTCGTCCAACCTATATATTATTAGGTGATCCATAGCCCAATTATAATTATCTTATAATTACAACTTTAGTCCCCTAAGTTTAATTAATCTCTTTTAGCCACAAAATTAATTCTTAATTAATTCTTGACCAATATTAATTAAACAATATGATTTCTCCTTTAATATATTATTCTCATAATATATTAATAAATCATATTTAAACCTTTCTCTCCTTAAATCATCCTACATATCGCTATGGTGAAGGCAACCCAAAAGGACCATGCTCATAATCGGGTCAAGAACATACCAAAATAGTTATGGACTTAGACACTAATCCAACAGAAGGGACTTATAAGATTTGGTAAAAGGGGAAAGTTAAGTCCAAGGTTTATTGGATCGTTTGAAGTTCTTCAGAGGATTGGGAACCAAGCTTACAAACTCGAATTACCCGAAGAACTGAATGGAATTCACAACACTTTTCATGTGTGTTATTTGAGGAAGTTCACGGGAGAAGTTCCTGATATAATTCCAATTTCTGAATTGAGGATTGATGAGAACAAAATGTTGATTGAAGAACCAGAGGCAATTGTTGACCGGAAGACTAAGAAGTTGCGACGCAAAATGATTGGGTTAGTGCTTGTCCGATGGAAACACACGAATGGGCCGAATCTCACCTAGGAGACGGAGAGTGACATGTTGAGTCGCTATCCGCATTTGTTTGTTGATATGTGATTCCGGGGACGGAATCATTCTAAGGTGGAGAGAATTGTAACACCTGTGTTTCCGGGCTTGCCATTTTTAGCAATGTAATAGTCTAGGTTAACCTTTGTAACCTGTTTTGAAATAATAAGATTGTATTATTTGAGTATTATGTGTTTTGTGCTTAATTGCTTATTTATGTGGTTGGATTAATTAAGAATAAAAATAAGCTTCGAAATTTAAGTGTAAAATAAACTTGATATCTTTGGTTAATGTTGTAGTAGTTGAAACGAGGTTTCCGAATATATATAGAACGCCCAAATCTGACTTCGTATGCGGAACTTATGATTTATCGAAGTTTCGGCTTAGCGGTATGCAGCCTGAAATACTCGATTTGAGATCGAGCGGTTTTTAGCTGAAGCAATCTAAACGAGAATTGAAGATCTCGTTGTTGGTATCGAAGCGATAAAAAGTTAGGCGAGAACGGACGTCAAACGAAGAAGTTATGAATTTATAACGAAGTTTTTCTGTCCCGGCCTATTAAAAAATAAATAATAAAAATAAAGTTAAAATTAGCCGACGGAGTCTAAACAAAAGTTGTAGAGCGTGGTCTCACCTTCGCGTGGATATAAAGAACGTCGAAAACGGAGTTCGTATGAAGAAGATATGAATTTCCGAAGTTTATTAAATAATTTGTATTTAAATTTAATTGGAAAATCCGGCATTATCCGAAGATGAGTCATCGGACTCATCCGAAGTATGCCCCGCGTACTCGTGTACGCCCCGCGTACACCGAGGAATGTCGACACTCGCACTCGAGCACTTCGGATACGTAAGCAATGACGTTTTGGAGCAGTACGCCCCGCGTACTCCGAGGTTCCAGCCTCCTATAAATAGGATCCGAAGGCAGCCGACTCCTTGGCTATCTTTCTCTCTTCTCTCTCCCGTTTTGCATCGATTTGCGTGCCAGAAATACCCCGAAGCCCCGGTACTATTCTCGAGCCTCGAAGCAAGTCCCGAGATCCCGAAGATCCCGAGAAGTGCGGTTCCCGAGCCGAAGCTCTGCCCGCGAGAAGTTCGATTTTTGTGAAGATCTTCCAGATCTGCTGAGGATTACTACTTCTGCAAGTCGTAGTGCTGTCCGATCATCTTCTGATCAAGTGAGTGTATACTACCTTTCATAAACACAATAATAATACAAGTATGGTTCGAGTGTATTAAGTGTATTGTTGTTTATAGGTGTGAGTGTGTGGTTACTTTCTTCTAACGCATAATTATGAAGTATTTTATACGAAATACGTGTTACGTGTATATTTTGTGTTATATGTGTGATTGTATATTCACTATCTTCTATCTCATGGATCTGATTTGTTTTCTATGAAATACGTGTTATGTGTGTGTGCCTCATCTGTTATGTGGAATATGTATTGATCAAAGCATGCTATACAGGTTTTTATCCATGTATAAAAATGTATATTTTATCTACTAATATGTTGGGTAGAACATGGGTAGATAGTTCGTGTGTAATAAACAGATGAGAGGCCTCGTTGTTGTTTGATTTAGTCATCTAGCGGAGTTTAGATGACGACCACGGACTTTTCTAGACAGTCTTGTGGAAACATTAGCAGGTTCGCCACCTGTAGGTGTTAATGAACTTGGGTGTTCATTCGTTGTACTCCATCCCCCTCATGGTTGCCTTATTTGACTTATATTGCTGAGGAACCCCCGAAGCATGTGTTGTCGCCCCGATGAAATATTCTTAGACTAGGTCCCTTATGTTAGTTGTCTTAGGGACATAAAGTGAGAATAACGGGAATGGGTAATTGGGTTATTGTTGGTTGGTGGAAATTAAATATAATTATTTATTGTGGGTTGAAAACCCTATATGCTCACCAGGCTCCCAAGTCTGACCCACTCAGTTTTATTTGTATTACAGGAAGTGGTGCGAGGGCATAAGATGGACGAACCATCAAGTTTTTTTGTTTACAAGTCTGTATATGTATATATTTGTTGAATGACTTGTAATGTTATCGTTTATGCTTATTGGTCTGTATCGGAACATGACACCCCGAGTTTTGATTATATAATGAAAATACATTTCTTTTATGAAATGCTTTGTTAAACATTGTTTTATCATGTTTTGTTTTGGGGAACAAATTCCGCAACTCTCTTTCAAATCAAAAGGATTTTTTCTGAAATTATTTTAAAAGCATAAATGAAAATCGGTCTTTTCTGGCCGAGATTTTGGGGATGTCACAGTTTGTGTTCGAATCGTCGTGTGGCATGATGATATTGCAAAAAAAAACTGTTCAAGATCAGACTTGTAAACAAGGTTAGGGTAAAATCGAAATCCAAGAACTACGTCAACAACAAGATGACGGATTCTAATAGAGATCAATATTAGCGGAAAACCCTGAAACCTTCTTCAACAGAAGAGATGCGTATAGATTACACAGTCTCCTGCTCTGATACCAATTGATGAGTTAAAAACTCTTTAGACCGATTAGATCTTTAACAGATAAATAAACACGAACAATAAATACATAAACACTCAATGAATCAATCCATATGTCGAATGATTAAAATATAGTCACACCTCATCAGAGCTCGATTAAGAACTTCCACTTTAGAGGTGAGCTAGGGTTTACGGTACACTTAATAAAATAATAATGAAAGCGTTAATGATAAGATTTCATGCATGCAACTTATATACAAACCCTAAAACAAAACACACGGCTGGACAGGCCCAAACCGGTGACAAAACTGGACTAATAACCGAGCCCAAGACGCAACACATTAGACCCAACAACATAAGAGGAATAAATCTCATCTTGACTAGGGATGAGCATAAGCGGGAACCCGCCTAATTTGGTCGGAACCGGAACCGGAACTAGAATCGGTGGTTCTTCTAAAGTTGGAACCGGAACCGGAACCGATCTAACCGATTCTTAAATTTTTGGAACCGGTCTCAGAACCGGCGGTTCCGGTTCCAATGTCGGGTAACCCGGTTAAGTTCTTTTAAAATACAAAACATATGAATTTTATCCATTACAAAGGATAAAAGATTAATCATATTTTACGACAATAACTTAGTTGCAAATCATTAAAAAATTACAATAAAAAAGACGAAACATTCATTAAAACACATGCAACTTTAGATGTTTTTTTCACTAATCAGTCTATAATTATATGTCATTGAACTAGGTAATAGTTTACTGAAATTAATTCGATTAACATAGGAAGTAAAAGAGACAATTTAATTTGATATTAAAATACTACATGTGAAAGTTTTTCACATTAGACTATATTTCTATAATTTTCCATTTTGTGTAAGTATTTCCTATATTAATGTATACATGCTTCAAAGTTCAAATTATAGTCTTTGATATCAAGCTATTATCTTCAAATTATAAATACATTTTAGTTGTAATTGTATTTGAAGATATTGATGATGTTCTAGCTATGATTGAACGTATATCATTATGTTATATATTATATATATTATTTAATAACTTGTAAGCAGTTTTGACGGGTATCGAGCAAGTAACGGTTCCTAAACTATGAGAACCGAAACTAGAACATGTTTCAAACGATTTCATATTTTAGGAACCAAAACTGGAACCACTTAGAGCGGTTCTAATTCCGAAACAGACGGTTCCTAGGTGGTTCCGGTTCCAAATGCAGGTATCCAGTTTCGTTGCTCATCCCTAATCTTGAATACATAACCCTCTTGAATAGTTCACATCATACCTGAAAATGGCTTTTATAACTGCCCGGTTAAGGATCAGTATTTGAACATATCAAAGCACACCATTCCCTATACATAAGTCTCACTATGTATCTTAGGTGTTAAGGATACAAAGATAGTACCTTTTAATCAAGTGTCACTCATTATTGAGATCTATGAGTTGATCATGATGTGGGTCCCTTCAGTACTAGTTCTCTAACAAGTACCTATGAAACTTGGTTACAACCACTTGCGTACTTTCATCCAGTGAGAGTCAACCAATCCAATTCATATTAGTTTTACTTTATAATTGCTCCCAAAATTACAACCGACTATGAACCTTTTTGAATAATAAAATAATTTATGGATTAAACATGTTAATATAGAACACAACAAGTATTAATGTGATGATCATATCCCAGTATATCAAAACATTATGTAATAGTTGTTGTTACGATGTTCCAATATCCAAATACTAAATCCAAACCAAAATCCCATTTATAGAATAATATAAGTCTTATGGCTGAAGCGTGACTACTCATACTTAGCTTAAAAGGAAAGACCTTATTAGTGGGTTCGACTAAATTTAATTTGTGTGAATTTTGTGAAATTTGGAAAAATTATGACTTTTGTGGATTAAATTGTCCTTTTAAACAAATTTGATCCAAAGATGTTGTTTTTCGGTTAAAAAGGGCTAAAAATGCCAATTTTATTAAATTGGTCCGAAAATGTTAGTTTTTATATAATTGGGCCGAAAATCTCAATTCTTATATCATTGGGCCGAAAATGTCAATTTTCATGATATTGTGTCGAAAATGCGATTTTTAACAATAGTGGGCTAAAAATGTCATTTTATTTGAAATAAGCCCATAAATGTAAACTTTTGGTCTTAAGGGACCTAAAGTGTCAATTTAAAAAAATACGCCTAAATTGTAAATTTTCGGCTTAATGCGCCAAAAATGTCATCAGTACAAAAAGTGGTCTCTTTATATCATTTTAGAAAACAATCGAGCTAAACCAAACAATGTAATAACAAACGAACTAAATACATCGATTACATGTTTATTGGGCCTAATACTTACATTTCATGTTATTGGGCCTTGGTGGCCCATTTATATGCTTATTAGGCATGGATTATACATTACATGTTTATTGGGCCTTAGTGGTCCATTTACATGCTTATTGGGCCTGGACTATACATTACATGTTTACTGGGCCTTAGTGGTCCTTCTACATGTCTGTTGGGCCTCATACATTCACATACATACTCGTTGGACTTTTCAAACATAAAACGTACACGGAAATATTATACATAACATAATACAATATTTAAGTAAACTCAGTAACGATCTAGTGAGACATGTCGGTTGACACCTATCGAGTGTACAATCGTAGCCTGTAGTTATAACCAGAGTCTCTTGGAGGGAGAGCGAGAGTTTGTGTATAGATCTATACGGGGTGACACCCCACACCTGAGATGTTCGCTATAGTTAGACTAGGCCAGTCTAGGGTGACAAACCTTACCTTAAACAAGCGGGCGCCTGAAAATGCCACGACAGGCGAATTCGTCATAATCAAGTATGGTTAAAACGACTCACATAGAGATTCTCTCCATCATAAATTTACGCAATACATATAAAATTGTGTCAATACGAAAACATACACACACTGATACTCGATCTTAGGGTTTTGAGTCCACGACAATTTTATAAACAGAAAATATTGGATTTTCTGGGGAAACATATAGTTGAACAATACCTTCTACTTACAACCGAAAATACATGATTTTTCCGGATTACATTTTTATATACATTCCAAAAACAGAATACACACATGCATTAATACTTGATTTTGATACATCACTTTCAAACCATATAACAGAAAATATCGGATTTTCTGGTGTTTTACGAACAATACAAAACTTTTCATTCAAACATGCTTATGAACTCACCAACACTATATATGTTGACATTTTCAAAATAACTTGTATTCTCAGGGAATCGTTAAGCGGAAAGGCCTACAAGAACATGTGGAATTTGTTGTATTTTGTTATCGTCATACATTGAAGATTTTGGCATGTAATCTATGATACTACTTGATGTAAACAATGATGGTTGTATTTTGATATGTATGATGATGGTGTTGTCTTGTTTCAATTATATACATTTTGATGATATTACAAGATGAAGTCACCCAATCCCCCAGACATTTCCGCCGTCTGGTTCGACGGTGTGACCGGGTTGCTCCATCAACTCGCTGAGTTCTGTAAATCAGAATCCTGAAATCGCAATCCAACTCGTCGAGTCTCCCCCTGACTCGTCAAGTTCCCTGGCTACTTGTGGTCGCGATTTAGCAAATCAACTCATTGAGTCATCCTCAGACTCGTCGAGTCCTACCGTGATCAGAATCGGAACAACTCACTTTAACTCGTCGAGTCCCTCTTTGGACAAGTCGAGTCCCTCAGTCTCTTTGGGCCATCTTAATAGATTAAGCCCCCTACACTTCAGATCTAAGCCCCAAACTTCTTATACACTCTAGAAATACTACTAGAGGGGTAAAGTTTCCTACTTTACCCATAAATCCCTTTCCTAAAAGGATTAAGCTCAAACCCTAACTCCTTAAGACATAGATCCCTGTCCATAATCCCTGGTATTCCAAACTAAAGCATACTAACATAGATCCCGACCTTAGACATCGTTTGGACACGTAAAGTTCCTTCCTTTCTCTATATGCATGGCCCTTTGGGCTCAAAAGGGCCAATAGACATTTTCATAGCTTGCATGGGGGATCTAATGGCATAAAGTTTGCACCTTTATGCCATAACAATCCTTAATGGTTCCAGATCTGAAGGGATCCTTTCTTGGGACGTCCATGTCCCCTAGATCAAGATTCTTGAACCAAAACTCTCATAAAATGGACATAAATAGATCTAACGAACTAATGGCCAAGATGGAGACTTGATTACTATAGAATGATGAAGATGGTATGTTGTTTCTAGATCTACTAGCTTCCTTCTGAATCCTCAAGCATCTCCTCTCTTCACTAACTTCAAAACACACCAAGTTTACTCAAAAATGGCTCACAAGCTCATGGAAAGCACTAGGGTTTCGAGATCTATGGTTTGGGCAGTGGGGGCTGGAAATGAGGCCAAGTGGTGTGGGTTAAGGAATAAGGTAGAAAACCCGGATTTAGGGTTTTTCAAACCCAGACCAACTCGTCGAGTAGGTCCTCCCCGACTCTTCGAGTAGGTCCTTCTACCTGTGTCCTAATCTTGCTTCTACTCTTCGATTCATCTCCCATGTACTTGGTGAGTAGACCTTCTTTACTTGGGGTTTTTCTTCCTTTAATTAGCCTTTTGGATTCTAGGTGTTACACTATGATGCTTCGATCATAGGTGTGGAGGTAGTACTCATGTAGAAAGGTATAGTTATTGTGTATGCTTCTAGCAAACTAAAGCCTCATGAGGTTAGGTATCCGAAACACGACTTGTTGTTGGGGGTAGTGGTGTTTTCCATATAGATTTGGTGACACTACCTTGATGGGGGTTTGTTGTACCGTCTACACAGATCACAAGAGCCTGAGATATCTTATAGATCAGCTGAATCTAAATATGAAGCATCATATATAGCTTGACGTGGTCAAGAATTATGACTACGGGATCTTGTATCTTCCAGAGAAGGCCAATGTGGTCGCTGATGCCTTAAGCCTTAAGACCGATAGTGCCCGTGTTTGAGGATTATGTTTGAGGATGACCATCGTTTCACCGCTCCTAGATTTAGTCAAGGTGGCCCAGACTAAGTGAATCAAAAAGTAGAACCAGAATAAAGAAAATATCGGGTACCAATTAATAGATTTTTCACTAGTAGTCGGGGATTATTGACCCATTATGGACGAGTTTGGGTTCCAGTCTTCGGTGGTGTCCGATAGACATTATTAGAAGATGCACATAAGTCCAAGTTCTCGATTCACCCTGGATCCATGAATATGTATCAAGACTTGACACTTAGTTAATAGTGGCCTTGCATGAAGAGAGATATAGCTTAGTATATGGAGAGATGTTTAACCTGTTGGAAGGTTAAGGCCGAGCACCAGAGATCGCACGCCAAGTTGCAGCCCTTGGGGATTCTTATGTGGAAATGGGAGTTGATTACCATGGATTTCATCACAAAGATGCTAAGGATAACAAACGGATTTGACCCCATTTCGGTGATTGTTAACCGCCTGACCAAGAGTGTCCATTTCCTCGATATTCGGGAGAGTTCTTCGACCAAGAAATTGGTCAATGTATATATACGCGAGATCGTTTCTCACCATAGGGTGCTAGTGTACCACCCAGTTTTGGTAAGTATCTCATCAAGTTTAACTTTGGAAGTTTCACCCGGCTCATGACGTGATCAATGCTTGTCACTGATGGGTTTTGAGCATTCTAACACTACCTAAGTGTACATGCAACCCTAATAACCTTTTATCTATGTTTGTCTAAAATTCATGCAAAGTTGATTTCCAAGGTTCTTGATCCTATCTAGCATACATGGGGAACATTTTTAACTTAAATTTAAGATAGAATAACATACCTTGTTGTTGCTTTTGATTCCTTGAAACCTTGTGAGCCTAGAACCCCAAGTGTGATGCCTCAAATGCCTCACACAACACCAAATGCTATGGAGTAAACTTGGAGAGAATCTTAACACTCAAAATTGGCTCTAGCCCTCAATAATGCATGTGTGTGCCGATTTTGGGAGAACATGAGCTTTATATAGTGTGTTACATTAAGGTTATACCATGTAAACCCTAATGTAACATCACTCTTCATTTCCATGATCCATGGGTTAACTCCATGGAGCATCCTATGGGTGAAACCCAACTACATAATCCATGGAGCCTCTTAGCCCACTATATAAGTTATGGATGATTTACATAATCAACCCATATATTTAATTAGTTATCTTTTGATCACTTAATTAATTCTAAATTAATTCTTGATCAAACTAATTAAATAATATTATTAATATATTAGAACTTATAATATATTTATAACCATAAGTGTTATTTATCTCATTTAGTTTATCCAAATGCATGGTGCCATGCAACCCAAATGGACCATGCCGGGTCGGGTCAAGTACATACCAGAGATAGTTATCGACTTAGACACCTTATCCAACAGTCACGTCATGAGGGGGAATCTTGAAATGTGCATCACCCTTTGGGCTCACGACGTGAGCACATATGCCTCACAATGTGAGGCCGGTTTGAGAGGAAAACCCTAATTTTGGGGATTTTATTCTGTAATTTTAAGGAAGTGAGGGCTGGGATTAGCCCACCCTTAGCCCCCATCACCTCCTTGCACTCCCCTTTGAAACCCTACCATCCATATTTGATCTTGAGCTTATATGTGGTGATTCTAGCCAAGAAGAAGAAGAGGAAGGGATTCTAGTCATCATTTATGCATTCAAGCATCATCATCAATCATTTTCACACCTTCGAAACCTTTGTGAGTTTGAAAGCTCATTGCTTTATGAGCCTATAGCTTGTATCTATATTTTTATGCTTTATCCTTCATATTCAAGATGATGTAGTGGTTGGGATCCATAAAGTTGCAAAGTTTATGGATCTCCAGTGTCCCTTGAGTAATATAGATGCTAGATCTTGAATGTGGTTGAGTTTTAAGACTCTTGCATGAGATTTGGTATCATTTCTTCCTTTTGTGACCTAGTTAGTGTTTAGGACATGCATGTATAAAACCCGTGATTTATATGATGTTCTGGAGTGAATAAGTCGTTATGGAGGTTTTGGTTGCTTGTACGAAAAGGGTTAAGAGTTTTATTAAGTTTTTCATTCCATTGCGTCCTCATGAAACGTACCAAAAATAAGACCCAAAATTTTCATTTTTAAATAAATAAAACCAGTATTCCAAAACATTGTCTTACAAATCCAGGTAAAGCAATGTAACAATCATCATGACATATCATATTAAATCAAGAAAATGCGGAACGAGGTGGTGTGTTCCCTACAATCAACCCGACGCCTTCCCTTTGTAACTGGAAGTACCTGAAAATAAACTGAAGACTATAAGCACAAAGCTTAGTGAGTTACCCAAAATACCAAATACCATACATAATAAACACATAATGGGCCCCACTCGTCATCGAGCCCCACCCGACATCGGGCCCCGCCTGACATCGATCCTCGCTTCGTATATAGATCGGGCCCCACCTAGAATACATATAGCATATATCAAATAACACATACAGATGCAATAATCACACATATACATAGCATACAAAATGGTCATTGGGCCTCGCTAGGTAAGCATACAAGTATATAACACATGCAACATTCACGCAGATAACTAGTATACTAACATAACATAATCATGGGTCAGCATTAGTGCCTTTGACCTGCTAAACCTAGTGAGGAAACTCACCTCACACAGCTGAATCACACCAATAATATGTGGCTGCTGATCAGACAAACCCTCGAGCTATCAATATCAAATAACACTCAATTAATAATTGGATTCCAATCTATAACTATAAATGCATACTTAGGGTAACAAGACAATTTTACCCCTTACCTAGTTTGGGCCAAGACTAAGGCCTAAACTTACAATCATCCAAAGTCCATACATGGCCCAATTTTCCAAATTGGGCCGAAACCCTTACATGGCCCTTACCCCAAGGCCCACTAATTTTCCTAGTCCAAAACACTTTCATTTAGATGACTCAACAAAAACCTAAGCATCTAGGCCTAAAAGAATCGCCCAAACCCGAAGCCCAAAATGCGAAGCCTAATAGACTGAGTACGCGGGGCGTACTCAGCACGTACGCGCAGCATACTTGTTTGAGGGCTTGTACGCTAAGCATACCTGTAACGCCCATAGATCTGGGCTAGTCAATTTAGAGGCTATAAGCATCAAATGTGAATTTTTGATAAAAGATTATTTAGAATGAATAATCTTAACTAGGTTTTAGTGGTCGTGGCAAGGTTTCCAAATATATAAAGAATGTCGAAATCCGAGTTATAACAAAGAAGTTATGACCTGTCGAAGTTTCGCGACATAATCGGCACGACACAGTGCGACGTAAATAGTGAATGTACGATAGAGCGATATTTATCCTTAGTGATCTAAACGAAAGTCATAGAACACGTTAAACCGAGAGCATGCATAAAAAGAACGTCTAAATCTGACTTCGTATGAGGAAGTTATGATTTTTTCGAAGTTTCAACTTAGCGGTATGCAACCTAAAGTTCAAATATGAGATCGAGTAGTTTCTAGCACAAACAAACTAAATGAGAATCGAAGATGTCATCGATAGTAGTCCAACGGTAAAAAGACAGACGAAAACGGACGTCAGATGAAGGAGTTGTGAATTTTTAACGGAGTTTTCCTGTCCCGACCTACTAAAAGTAATATAATAAAATTTAAATTTAAAATTAGCCGAAGGAGTCTAAAGGAGAGTTGTAGAGCATAATCTCACCTTCACGTGGATATAAAAACGTCGAAAGCGGAGCTCGTATGCGAAAGATATGAATTTATGAAGTTCGAGGCATGCACACCGAGGGGGGAACGCCTCGCGTTCAATTGGGGAATGCCCCGCGTTCATTACTTGGCTCCGCATTGGCTACCTCGATGCTGAGTCAAACGGATAAGAGATAACACGGAACCCCGCTCCTACGCGTCGCGTTCGAAGGAACGCCCTGCGTTCGGCCTGGCCAGCCCCCTATAAATAGAATGCAAGGTATCCGGGATTTGTTGCTCATTTATTCTCTCTCACTCCTTATTGCCTCATTTTACGTGCAATTTATACCCCCAAAGACCCGGTATCATCCCGAGACCCAAAGCAAGTCCCGAAGATCCCGAGAAATAGATTTGTCGAGCCGAAACTCTGCACGCGAGAAGCCCGGTTTTTCTGAAGATCTCCCGGTTTCACCGAAGAATACTGATTTTAGAGCCGTAGTGTTGTCCGAGCATCATCTAATCAAGTGAGTGTGTAGTTACTTTCTTCTAACACATAAATATGAAGTATTTTCAATGAAATACGTGATATGTGTTATGTAGTGTTTCTTTTATTTGAGATGGGTGTGGAATGGATGTTTTATACAGGTTTTTAATGATTTAAACCGTATATGTATTTTATATCTACAAATATGTTGGGTAGAACATGGGTAGATGAAATATTTGGTGACTATGAGACGTAGTGCCTATTGTGTAAAACATGGTGACTATGAGACGTAGTGCCTATTGTGTAAACCCTGGTGACTATGAGACGTAGTGTCTATTGTGTAAACCTAGTAACTATGTGACGTAGTGCCTATTGTGTAAACCCTGGTGACTATGAGACGTAGTGCCTACTGTATAAACCCTGGCGACTATGTGACGTAGTGCCTGTTGTATAAACCATGGTAGCAAATGGATTTTTGTGCCAATCCCTTAGGTCAATCCTTAGGAATGAATGAATGAAGGATAATTGACTCTTAGGGTAAAGCTTTAAGAAAAAGAAGGAGATAATGGGGATGTGTAATTTGGGTTGATTGTCTGATGATTAAATATAATATAATATCTTACTATGGGGTCAAAACCCTATATGCTCACCAGGCTCCCAAGCCTGACCCACTCAGTTTTCTTTGTATTACATGTAATGGCACAAGAGTATAATTTGGTGGACTTGACGAGAGATTTTGGATAATAGACTAGTACTTGTAAATAACTGTTGTGAGGTCGAATTGTACTGTTTATGCTTTTGGTCTGTATCGGAACATGACATCCCGAGGTTTTATTATTCATTGATAATACATTTCTTTAAGAAGTGCTTTGATAAATTCTTATCATATTTTGTTTTGGGAACAAATTTCGCAACTCTTTTAACCAAAGGAGTACTCTGATTTTATAAAACAAAGCATAAGCAAATCGGTCTTTTCTGGCCGTGAAAATGGGGATGTCACAGTTGGTATCAGAGCATTAGTTTAAGCGAACTAGGAATTTATAGGATTTCTAGACTTAAACTTAGATTGCTAAGCGATGATTGTGAGATGAGTGTCTACCATATTTTAGACACAAACACTAGTATATTTTAGGAAAGATGCCTAAAATGCTTTATGTGCTAAATGATATATAGTTGTCATATATGATATTGTTTGTTCGGATCTATGGTTTGTTGTCGACCGGATTTGGAAACCTTATGTGTTTAGGATTCTAAACGTACGACTACGATATTAGAACTAGAATATAAACGTTTTGGAGAAATAAGGATGACTTGAATATCTATCATGAAGGAGGATCTAAATTCACATTATTCGGTGTACAGATCAACAACGGTGAGAACGAGAAGTGGAGTTGGAAACGCTAACGAACACATGAATCAACCACCTTTGATTGAACCAGTAGTTGTGGTAGCAGCAGCACCTAAGCCAATGACAATGGCAGGTGTACAAATGATGATTCAAACAATGTTGGATCTTCAGATGGAAGAAAAAAGACGTCTGCTTAGGCAGAATCATGAAGAACTTTCAATTCAAGTTGAGGAGCCCAAAGTGAATGGAGGGCAGTCAGAGGGAGGGAACTTCAGTGGGTTAATCGGTCAAGCCGACCGACCATTAGTTCGACAGAACAATTTGGATGGAGGAAATGACGGACGTGGATGCAAGTACAAGGATTTCATGGCATCCAAACCACCATGTCTAGCTGGAAACCCAACACTAGTGGGAGTTATGGATTGGATCTCCAAGATGGAGACGATGTTTGAAAGTTGCGAGTGTAGCAACAGACAGAAGACCGCTCTTGCGATTCCTCTGTTAAAATCTGGAGTGTTGAGCTGGTGGAAGCTACTAGCTGGTTCTATCCCCAAGGGGGAAGCTAGCAAGATGTCGTGGGAATATTTTGGGGTGCAACTAAAGATGCAATACTACTCTAAGCAGGTTCTTCTGGAAATCAATAATGAGTTCCAGAATTTGAAAAAGGGAAGGTTGAGCGTCAACGAGTATGATACTAGTTTTACGGAGAAAATGAAGCCTTTTCCCTACCTACTTCCAACGGAACTTTCCAAGGTCAACAAGTTTTCCCTCGGATTACCAATGGACTTTGGTCCGATGGTCAGGCAAGCGACAACTCTGAAAGCCGCCATTTGGGCTGCTAGGAATGTTGAGACTTAGATAAGAGAGAAAGTTCTGGAGAGAGCTAAAGTTGGAGAGAAAAGGAAGCATGAGGGATCTTCAGTGATCAACAAAGAAAGAAAATTATCGAAATCTAGGGGAAGAGATGAAGCTAGGTGGTGCGAGAAGTGTAAAAAGAAACACTTCAGGAAGTGTAGCGAGGAGATGACTTGCTACAAATGTGGTAAGACATGGCATTACGCCAACAAGTGCGCGTCCAACAAGAAGCTGTGCTACGGGTGTAACAAAGAAGGGCATGTTTCTAAAGACTGCCCAAAGAAAAACACACCGCCACAGCCAAGGGCATTCCACATGATCCTCAACGAAGCAGACAATCACGCGAGGAATCAAGGATGAGTATTTTATATCCAAAGACCAAGTTATGAAGTAGCAAGGCGAATTTTAACTCGTGGTTTAGCCTATTAGAGGCATAGTATAGGGTGAACTTGAACCTTATGTAATTGTTTCAAGAAATAATATAAACCTTGGTATTAATATCTGATATGTTAAATGATTGTGTGATTTTTATATAGTGACTTGGTTAGACTGCGAGACAATACTTGGGACGAGTATGAGTATGTGTGAATAGTAGTAGAGATCTATACGACTGGAAGCACAGGACTCATGCTTGGATCAGGGAAAGTCACAAGGTTACCAAGAAGCTAGTGATTGGTCCGTTCTATTCAAGTATGTCATTACCATTGTTTCGGTGGACTAGTAAGATGGTTGTTATTCCGACCCTAGTGGTCATATCAAATTGAGTCCGACTACGATGAGTTTGTTACGTGGTTCCAAGAACTGATTTCGATGTAACATTTGACTTAAGTCAGAAGATTGAAATCAATGCGACATATTGTATCACGCTCGTTGTTAAAGAAGTTAGTAGCTCGAAATGCTACATGCTAAAATGTGATCATATCACATTAGAACATGAAGAAAGATATATTCCATTGTAAAATTTGACTCTAAGAGACCTGAGTCTAAGCGTTGCATCATTCGATGAAAGGTCATTAAAGCACGACCCATCGGTGTGTTACAATAGATAAAGGAAAGTATTTATCCTAAGAAGAAGAAGGAGTCCTCAATAAGGATTTTCTTTGTAACTCGAAGGTTACGATTGAAAGTCCAACATAGTACGAAGAGCAGGTGCAAGATTGAGCATCGTCTGCGATCAAGAAGTCCAAGAGTTAGATATTCATTCGAAGAAACATAGAATTTGTGATTATTACCTAGGATGAAAAGATGACGTATGGAATCATTATACCAATCCTATTTTCATTGATGATTATGGGACGTAATCATCCTAAGGGGGAGATAATTGTAACCCCCGTAGATCTGGGCTGGTCAATTTAGAGGCTATAAGCATCAAAAGTGACTTTTTGATAAAAGATATTTTAGAATGAATAATCTTAACTAGGTTGTAGTGGTTGTGGCAAGGTTTCCAAATATATAAAGAAATCCGAGTTATAACGAAGAAGTTATGACCCGTCGAAGTTTCGCGACAGAACCGGCACGACACAGCGCAACGTAAATAGTGAATTTACGATAGAGTGATATTTAGCCTTAGCGATCTAAAGGAAAGTCGTAGAACACGTTAAACCGAGAGCGTGCATAAAAAGAATGTCTAAATCTGACTTTGTATGAGGAAGTTATGATTTTTCGAAGTTTCGACTTAGCAGTGTGCAGCCTAAAGTTCGAATATGAGATCGAGTGGTTTCTAGTAGAAACAATCTAAACAAGAATCGAAGATCTTGTCGATAGTAGTCCAACGGTAAAAAGACAGATGAAAACGGACGTCAGATGAAGGATTTGTGAATTTCTAACAGAGTTTTCCTGTCCCGGCCTACTAAAAATAATATAATAAAATTTAACTTAAAATTAGCCGAGGGAGTCTAAACGAGAGTTAAAGAGCATAATCTCACCTTCGCGTGGATATAAAGAACATCAAAAACAGAGCTCGTATGCGAAATATATGAATTTATGAAGTTCGAGGCACACACACCAAGGGGGGAATGCCCCGCGTTCATTACTTGGCTCCGGATTTGCCACGTCGATGCTGAGTCAAACGGATAAGAGATAAGATGGAACCCCACTCCTACGCGTCGCGTTCGAAGGGAACGCCTAGCATTCAGGGAACGCCCTGCGTTCGGCCTAGCCAACCCCCTATAAATAGAATGCGAGGTCTCCGGGATTTGTTGCTCATTTCTTCTCTCTCACTCCTTATTGCCTCGTTTTACGTGCAATTTATACCCCCAAAGACTCGGTATCATCCCGAGACCCGAATCAAGTCCCGAAGCCCCGATGATCCCGAGAAATAGAGTTGTCGAGCCGAAACTCTGGCCGCGAGAAGCCCGGTTTTTCTGAAGATCTTCCGGTTTCACCGAGGAATACTGATTTTAGAGCCGTAGTGTTGTCCGAGCATCATCTAATCAAGTGAGTGTGTAGTTACTTTCTTCTAAGACATAAATATGAAGTATTTGCTATGAAATCGTGCTATGTGTTATGTATTGTTTGTTTATTTGTGATGGGTGTGGAATGGATGTTTTATATAGGTTTTTAATGATTTAAACCATATATGTATTTTATATCTACAAATATGTTGGGTAGAACATGGGTAGATGAAATATTTGGTGACTATGAGACGTAGTGCCTATTGTGTAAACCCTGGTGACTATGAGACGTAATGCCTATTGTGTAAACCCTAGTGACTATGAGACGTAGTGCCTATTGTGTAAACCCTGGTGGCTATGAGACGTAGTTCCTATTGTGTAAACCCAGGTGACTATGAGACGTAGTGTCTATTGTGTAAACCCTGGTGACTATGAGACGTAGTGCCTATTGTATAAACCCTGGCGACTATGTGACGTAGTGCTTGTTGTATAAATCGTGGTAGCAAATGGATTTTTGTGTCAATCCCTTAGGTCAATCCTTAGGAATGAATGAATGAAGGATAATTGACTCTTAAGGTAAAGCTTTAAGAAACAGAAGGAGATAATGGGGATGGGTAATTTGGGTTGATTGTCTGATGATTAAATATAATATAATATCTTACTGTGGGTTGAAAACCCTATATGCTCACCAGGCTCCCAAGCCTAACCCACTCAGTTTTCTTTGTATTACAGGTAATGACACAAGAGTATAAGTTGGTGGACTTGATGAGAGATTTTGGATAATAGACCAGTAGTTGTAAATAACTGTTGTAAGTTTGAAATGCACGGTTTATGCTTTTCGTCTATATCAGAACATGACATCCCGAGGTTTTGTTATTCAATGATAATACATTTATTTAAGAAGTGCTTTGATAAATTCTTATCATATTTTTTTTGGGGAACAAATTCCGCAACTCTTTTAACCAAAGGATTACTCTAATTCTATAAAACAAAGCATAAGCAACTCGGTCTTTTTTGGCCGTAAAAATGGGGATGTCACAGTACCTGCTTGTACGCCCAGCGTACTCACCCATTCAGTCAAAATTCGATTTTTTTTAACCTTAATCCAATAAGACTTTGCTCCCAAACATACATCTGACTTCCCTGAGCTGGATTATCACGTAAATTTGCTAACTTTACGTTCATGCATAGCTAAGTGAAGCTCTTAAGGTTAAAAAGGACTTACTGGGTGACTTAGTTCGTAAAATCTTATCATCCTGATATATATATATATATATATATATATATATATATATATATATATATATATATATATATATATATATATATTGACTTGTTTATACTTGTATCAAACAATTATTGCGAAATTTGAGGATAAAGGAAGTTTGGTATTTGAAGAACCTAATCATGAAGCCAGTTTTTGATGGAATCCCGTATCTTGAAAGATTAATTCTTAATGGATGTCACCAAAATTCTGGTCATATGAGGGAAGTGGAAATGAGGAAGCTTGTACCCAAAAGGAGAATGTAGGATCTCAAAGATTATGACAGTTGCTTCCAATACATGTGTTATTAAAAGACATAAGAAAGCCATTTTTACGAAGTTACGCAATTCGACCATGTCTGAGAGGTTGGCCTTAGTTCAATATGGTGTTTACAGTCCTATTTTAGTTTCTTTAGTAGGAATATCCTAGGATCACACAATACCTATCATTGTTAAAAGGATAGGAAAATGTTTAGGAAGCAGTGGGATCTCTGATAAATCTATAATGAGTCGGAGCTCTGGTGATAATACTTCTGAGGGTGGAGTTGCAAGTGTTGAAAATATTATACCTCTTATTATCTATAGGACCACTAAGCGAAGTACTCCAGTGAGGTATTATCCCTCAACCAATAATTGTAGATGTGTAAGAATGGGTCAAAACCAGATGCCTTGAGGATGAAATCCATAAAGTGGGAGACAATTATAAATGACGAGTTGATTGGATTGAAGAACAATCAGTTGCAAATACGACTATCTAATAGAAGAGAAGGGAAGATTATCCAGTTGCAAATATGACTACAAACAATTTAGTTCTGAATGTAGTAGCCTCTGACAATCTCCATCTAGAATGGCTAGATTTGAATATAACTGATATAACATCCTAAGGAAAACTAGACTAAAATTTTAAAATTTTCCAAACCATAGACCATAATTGCTAACAAAATAGTGTTTCCAAGAGAAGTAATCAATATTAAAGTATCCCAAAATCCATAATCATAAAATTGAGAGGATGTGTGCACGATCACGCCTTCACTTTCCCGCAATTTTCTGAAGTACCTAAAACAATAAACTGAAATTGTAAGCCAATTCTTAGTGAGTTCCCCCAAAGTAACACACACAACCAAACAAATAAGCGCATTCATACATAAGCCTTCAACCTGATTAGACCGTTGGGCAGTGTCTATAGCCTATCTGGACCACCCTTCAGCCTGAATGGACCGCCACGCAGGGCCTACAACATATCCAGACCACCTTGGGTATCTTGGCCTTCAACACAAAGCAGGACCGCCTCAACCCAACAATCATCACATGTTGACATATACCATAACAATCAACAACTAGCAAATAGGTAATCATGCAGATCTACCAATCTAATGCATACTTAATGAACACAAGTAATCATACAATTCTACCAATATAAAACATACTCAACATAACAACAATCCAACATACCAGGATACAAATGCTAGTGGGCCGACCTTGGTGCCTTTGACCCACAGGTAGAGTGATGAAAACTCACCTCACAGTGTGAAATGATAGTTGAACAAATCACCTCTCCGGATACCGACTCTACTAATTACTTATACAATAACAGTAACCCAACTCAATTTACTGCTCAAATTATCCAAAATACCCCTGAGTCAAACTTCATCAAAGGTCAAAGTCAACTCCACACTCAAAATTCCCAAATCCACTTGTCACGCCATGACCCTCTAGTGGTCACATCGTGAACTAATAAGACAAAATGGTCGAGGAACATCAACCTCACGTCATGACACCCAAGTGCTCACGTCGTGAGGACACTCTGGAAAGAAAAGCATAACAAAACTCTTAACCGTTTTGGACAAGCAACCAAAACCTCAATAGTGTATTATTCACTCCAGGACATCATAAAAATCATGGATATTTGTACATGCATCTCCAAAGCATGTCCCAAACACTAACAAGGGCATCAAAGGAAGAAATGACTCCACATCTCATGCAAGAGTCTTAAAACACAACTATACTCTAGATATAGCATCTATACTACTCAAGGGACATTGGAGATCCATAAAGTTGGAAACTTTATGGATCCTAACCACTACATCATCTTGAATATGAAGGATCAAGCATAAAAATGTAGATCCGAGCCTTTAGACTCATAAAATAATGGACTTTCAAACTCACGGAGGTCCAGAAGGTGTGAAAATGATTGATGATGTTTGAATGCATAAATGATGACTAGATTCCCTTCCTCTTATTCTTTGCTAGAATCACCACAAATAAGCTTAAGATCAAATATAAATGCTAAGGTTTCAAAAGGGAGTGCAAGGAGGTGATGGGGGCTGAGGGTGGGTTAACCCTAGCCCTTACTTCCTTTAAATACATAATAAAACCCCCATAATTAGGGTTTTCCTCTTAGATCGGCCTCACATCGTGAGCCATAAATTCTCACATCATGAGCCCAAAGATTATGCGCATTTCAATATTCCCTTCACGATGTGACAAGCATTGCTGACATCGTGAGCCGAGTGAAACTTCCAAATTTAAACTTGATGAAATGCTTATCTAAACTGGGTGTTACTATTCTCTACCACTTGAATTAGACTTTGTCCTCAACATATGGTGTCGTAAGTAGCTCAGGGCAGTGCTCCCGAATTTCTGCCTTGGGTTCCTAGGTGCACTCGGAACTCTTCTGGTGCTGCCACTGAACTTTAACCAATGGAACCACCTTATTGCGCAAGTACTTCGTCTTCCTATCCAAAATCGCACTGGTCTCTCAACATAATTTACGCGATTATCAAACTGAATATCATCCACATGAACAATCGTTGAACAATCAGCCATACACTTCCGAAGCTGAGAAATGTGGAAGATGTTATGAATCTGACTGAGCTCCTCAAGCAAATCCAACCTATAAGCTACCCTTCCAACCGTGACAATCACTCAAAATGGCCCAATATACCAGGGCCCTAACTTTACCTCCTTTATGAAGCGTATTACACCCTTCCAAGGTGATACCTTCAGTAAGACCTTGTCGTCGACCTGGAATTGTAACTTTGATCGGCATCTATCGGCATAACTCTTATTCCGACTCTGAGTTGTCTACACCCTTTGTCTGATCTGCTAGATAAGCTCTATCATTTGAAGGAATACTTCGGTCCTTCCCATAACCCTATGTCCGACCTCTCCCCAACAGACTGGGGTACGATACTTCCATAGAGAAGCTCGAATGTCGGTGCACCGATAATAGAGTGATAGATGTTGCTGTATGAAAACTTAGCTAAGGGAAGATAGGAGTTCCAACTTTCACTAAAATCGATCATACAGACCCAAAACATGTCATCAAGTGTTTGTATGGTCCGCTCGTTCTGAGAGTCAATATACGGGTGATAGGCAATGCTAAAATGCAATTCATACCCAGTTCCTAGTTAAACCTCTACCAAAACCGCAAAGTGAACCAAACATCCTGATCTGAACAATAGAAAATAGAACACCATGACGGATGACGATCTTGGGCACATATACATCGACCAATTTCTTGGCTGAGGAACTTTTTCAAATAGCTAAGAAGTGGGCACTCTTAGTCCAACGGTCCACTATCACCCAAATTTCATCAAACGCCTTATCCGTTCAAGGTAAGTATGTGATAAAGTCCATGGTGATCTAATCCCATTTCCACATGGGAACCCCCAAAGGCTGAATCTTTCCATGCGGCCTCTGGTGCTCGGCCTTGACCATCTGATAGAAGCAACTCTCAACATACCAAGCTATCTCCCTCTTCATACACTGCCACCGGTAGCTAAGTCACATTTCCTGATACATCTTGGTAGCTCCAGAGTGTATCAAAAATCTAGACTTGTGTGCCTCCTCTAGCACAGGCTGTCTGATCCCACCAAAATCCGGTACCCAAACCCGACCACACCGGGTCAACAATCCACAACTATTGGTGGAAAACCTGTCGATCTTGCCCCTGATCCTCTCCTATTTTCAATGTTCCTTCTTGACCCCTTTGGACTGTACCTCCTTAATCAAATCCAGAACTAGAAAAACAATCGAAATCCTCATACATAAACTTCCAACGTAGGATCTTGTCGACTTGTGGCTTACGAAATTAGTGACCACATTCGCTTTTCCTAGGTGGTATAGAATCTCACAGTCATAATCCTTGACCGTGTTAAGCCACCTACGTTGTCTTATATTTTGATGCGGCAGATCCATGAGATATCTCAAGCTCTTGTGATCCGTGTAGATAGTATACTGGACCCCATACAAATAGTGCTGCGAAATCATGAGAGCAAAAACCACAACTCACAGCTCTAGATCATGAGTTGGATAATGAACCTCATATGGCTTCAGCTGCCGAGAAGCATAAGCAATAACCCTCCCTCGCTGCATCAAAACTGCCCCCAAGTTCGTGATGGACGCATCACAAAATACCACAAAATCCTCAACACCCTCAAGGAGGGTCAACACTGGGGCCTAACATAGCTTCCACTTCAAAGTCTCGAATGTAGCCTGTTGCTCAGGTCCCTAGCAGAAATCTACACCCTTCCTCATCAGACGAGTGAGGGGTACAACAATCTTGGCGAAATCCTAAATAAATCTCCTATAATACTCGGCTAATCCCAAAAAAGTCCTGATCTCCGAGGGAGACTTCAGAACCTCCCACTGCATAACCGCCTCTATCTTGGTCAGGTTGACCAAAATTCCATTCTGATTAATGAGGTGTCCTAAGAACTGGACCTTCTGTAACAAAAACTCACACTTCTAGAACTTGGCATATAGTCATTCCCACCTCAAAATTCTCAGAAGCTCTCGAAGGTGCTCCTCATGCTGCTCCCTGGTCTTGGAATAGACCAGGATATCATCAATGGAAACAATGACTGCACGATCTAGAATTGGCCTGGACACTCGATTCATAAAATCCATGAATGTTTTCGGCGCATTGGTGAGCCCAAACGACATCACCACAAACTCATAATGACCATAACGAGTCTAAAACGCGGTCTTCTCCATGTACTCCTCTCTAACCCTCATCTGATGATACCCCGATATCAAATCGATCTTGGAAAACCAAATTGCACCATGTAACTGATCGAAGAGGTCATCAATCCGCGGAAGTGGATAACTATTCTTCACCGTCAACTTGTTCAACACCCTACAATAAATAAACATACGATGAGACCCATCCTTCTTCTTCACGAACAAAATCAGTGCTCCCCGCGATGAATTGCTTCGTCTAATACATTGCTTGCCCAATAGCTCCTGAAGTTGAGAGGACAACTCCTGCATCTCCAGTGGTGTCAAACTGTACGAACCCTTAGCAATCGGGGCCATACTGGGGACCAAATTGATCCTGGACGCCACCTCTCTATCAGGAGGCACACCAGGTAATTCCTTCGAAAACACATAAGGGAACTCTCAAACTATAGGCACATCTAAAATCGAAACCTCCTTCGCGACCCGAGTGTCAACCACATACGTGAGATAACCTACACACCCATGTTGTATATACTGACGATCCCTTACAGTAAAACAAAAGGCTGATCCAATCCTGGTACCCTCTCTCCACTACTTGGGGTTCGAACTATCACCCACTGCCTCTCGTAGTCTATCATCGCACCAAACCTACTCAAGCAGTACATCCCTACAATCACACATACATCCCTCATGGGTATAGGGATCAGATCAATTAGATAAGGCATTCTGAAAATTTCCAAGACACGAACCCGATAAATACTTGATGCAGAAACCTGGTGTTCATTGGCGATAGAAACCCACAACGGACACTCCAACTCTCCCAGAACCATATGAAAACTTCGGCTGACAGATTGGGATACAAAAGAACGACTCACACCCGAGTCAAAAAAGCACTATAGCAGGTAATGAGTTCACTAAGAAGGTACCTAAAAGAATCATAAATATAAGCACACCATAAAAATAATCGAAAAAATAATAAATGAAAACCTACCAATAACAACGTCCGACACCGCCCTGACTTCCTCAACTGTGAGCGGATCAAGCGTAGCCACGAGCCGTCGAGGGCTCTGCCCTACCCAGGCGTCCATCCATGATCCTCAAAATAGCCAAGGCTAGAAACTGCACCGGTATGATAGTAAGCAATGGATATTAGGTCTTCACGTGACCCACATGACCATAATCGTAACAAATCCTGGTACTCCTGGAGCTTGCTAGCGATATTCCATCGCATAGTGCCCCTCATTTACACATCTGTGGAATCCTAAAAAAGAAGATTGACATACTCCATCATGAACCTTTCCACACTTTCCACAAGTGCAGCCCTTTTGGCCTCTTGATCGTGAATCAGCGGGCTTGAACCGATTCTATGAAGGCTAGGACTGAATCTGAGCCTCATGCTACTCCCACACATGGGTCTCTATCTCAATCTCTCGTCTCTCCTTAAGACGACTTGAAGCTCAACAAGAGTGTTGTGTCGCTGGGCAGACATAAACTGACGTATATCCATCTTGAGCATGCTCAAGTACTGGGTCATCTGGGCCTGCTCAATAGCTGAAAACTCAGGGCAGAAAAGAGCCCTCTCCCTGAACATCTTGGTGATCTCCGTCACCGTCTCATTCGTCTGCCTCAGATCCAGGTACTCATGGGTCAATCTTTCCCTCTCCACCAGGGGAACAAACCTCATATGAAACATCTTTCAGAACTACTTCCAGGTAAGAGAAACCCTCTGCTTGGGAGTGTATAAGTTAGTCACCAAATTCCACTAATCCTTCACCCCTAATCGGAGAAGGTTCAGGGCGCACTTGACCTTCTGTTCATCTGGGCATGGACATGTGAAAAAGCATCCCTCCACATCAGATAACCATCTTATTGCCATGATCAGGTCCTTGACCCCGTCAAACTTTGGGAGGCTTCGTGTTACTAAAGTCCCGATACTAAAATGAATCTCCTCCTCTACCTATCGCAACGGTAACAGCTGTGGTGGCTGCAGCAGTAGCAGCCTCAAGCACATAGGCATACCGCTCATCAAATAACTCAACTATAATGTTCTTGACAAACCCAAAGACCCAGAGGATGGCACCTCGGACAGCAACAGCTACCTCAGTAGCAATCAAATCATGGATGTCGTCATCTGTCAATATTGGCCTATCCTGGCCACCAGCTCCGGAACTGGATCCTCGTGTACACCATACTAAAAATGAAACTAAAAATACTTCATAAAATGCTACGATTCATACCATACAATTAGCATAGTGAGGCTAGATTCCTCGGGGTTTGTGAATCCTTTGTTATGCATACTGGTCATGTGCTTCTAGTAGTACATGTCCATAGTACCTTCCACACCTACCCGTACTTGTCTCAATGGATCATCACAAACTATCCGATAATAAACTGATAACTAAGATATGCATACATCCTATCCTCACTATATCGAGAGTGGCAAATAAATTCTCATCTATCCGGCTACTCACATTCTCACTCATGAAACTTCCACCCTTCCCGTAGTCGTTAGTGTGTGCTAATCATACATAACACCGGATCATATAAACAGTCGAATACTTGACCCTAACCTATGACCTTCATCAAACAAGAACATGAAATAAGGCTAATTTAAATATTCTCACACTATAGAATCTTAATTATGTACAAATATGATGCACACACTAAGCAACCACAATAATGATATCAATTTCATACAAAAATCCTCTTAGGTTATCAAGCATCATACATCAGACAATTCTATCATGCAATTCCTGAAGATCCCTAGCCTATCACTAGCATGCAGTACTATCATACTCATCAATAACAAATAAAGTGTTGGTATCTTGGGGTATACTTTCTTGCTTCGGTTGATCGTACACATCTCATCCTTCCTTTATTACTTTTGAAAACAGTTTTGAAATTCATTTTCGAAACAATATGAAAACTTCTACAGATCCTCAGTTTGAGTCTGGATTCATATGAATGTTCATCCAATTCTTTCAAACCAAAGTTCTAATACCAACTTGTAACATCCCAAAAAAATCAGAGTAAAATTTTCAATTTTTCCAAACCATATACCATAATTGTTTACAAAATAGTGTTTCCAAGAGAAGTAATCAAAATGAGAGTATCCCAAAATCCATAATCATAATATCGAGAGGATGTATGCCCGATCACATCTTCACTTTCCCACGATCGTCCTGAAGTACCTGAAACAATAAACTAAAACTATAAGCCAATGGTTAGCAAGTTCGCCTAAGTACCACACATAACCAAACAGATAATCGCACGCACACATGAGCCTTCAGCATGACTACACCGTTACGAAAGTCCTATAGCCTATCTGGATCGCTCTATGGCCCTTCGGCTTGACTGGTCTGCCACGCAGGGCCTACAGCCTATCCGAATCACCTTGGATATCTTGGCCTTCAACACAAAGCAGGACCGCCTCAACCCAACAATCATCATATGTTGAAATATACCATAACAATCAACAAATAGCAAATAAGTAATCATGCAGATCTACCAATCTAAGGCATACTCAGTGAACACAGGTAATCATACAAATCTACCAATCTAACACATACTCGGCATATCAATAATCTAATATACCAAGATACAAAAATCTAGTGGGCCGACAATGGTGTCTTACAGGTACAGTGAGGAAAACTCACCTCAAAGTGTGAAATGATAGTTGAACAAATCACCTCTCCAGATACCGACTCTACTAATTACCTATACAATAATAGTGACCCAACTCAATTTACTACTCAAATTACCCAAAATATCCCTGATTCAAACTTGGTTAAATCCTTGGTCAAAGGTCAAAGTCAAATCCACACTCAAAATTCCCAAATCCACTTGTCATGTCGTGGCCCTCTAGTGGTTATGTCGTGACCTAAGAAGACAAAATGGTCGTGTGACATCATCCTCATGTCGTGACACCCAAGTGGCCACGTCGTGAGGATGATCTGGACAGAAAAGCTTAATAAAACTCTTAACCCTTTTGAAAAAGCAACCAAAACTTCTATAGCGTCTTATTCACTCCAGAACATCATAAAAATCATGGCTTTTTGGACATGCATGTCCCGAACACTAACTAGGGCACAAAAAGTGTTGACTGATTCCAAATCTCATGCAAGAGTCTTAAAACTCAACCATACTCCAGATGTACCATCTATACTACTCAAGGGACATTGATATCTATAAAGTTGGCAACTTTATGGATCCCAACCCACTACATCATCTTGAATATGAAGGATAAAGCATAAAAATGTAGATCCAAGCCTATAGACTCATAAGGCAATGAACTTTCTGTTGGATTAGTGTCTAAATCCATAACTATAATTGGTATGTACTTGACCCGATTGGCATGGTCCATTTGGGTTGCATGGCATCAGAACAATTTGGATAGACTTTTGTGAGAAAAGGATAATTATCATTTGTTAATATATTATAAGTTCTAATATATTAATATGAAATCATATTATTTAATTAGTATCGATCAAGAATTAATTTGGAATTAATTATGTGATCAAAAGGAGACTAATTAAATATATGAGGATTGATTGTGTAAATCATTCATTCTTATATATGTGGGCTTATGATCCATAATTCTTCATTTTGGGCTAAACCCATCGAGTAACCCATGGATACTCCATGAAGGTTTTAACCCATGGAGCATGAAGAATATGGAAAGACATGAGTTACATGGTGTAACCCTAATAGCCACTGATGTGTGTAAAATGCACTTGTTTTATTCCCTACTTTTATTAATATATTTAGCACACAAAGGCAGTGAACCTGTCTTTTAGTGGTATAGTTTAGTAAGTAAGGTGTCAAACTCAGGGAACGGAAAATTAAACTAACAACTAATTTTACTAAAACAATTAATGAAAGTAAAAGGTTTTTCTTCTAGTTTTACAAGACTAGAAACTTAAGCAACACTTAATTAACTAAATGACTAAAACAAACAACTAATTCACCAAATTTGATAAAGATGTTTCTATTTAGGTTCAACCAATTCACTCCTATGGTTATTTATATTTATGATAGATTAATTGTTATTGGCTACCAATTAAAGTGGTTAGGTTCATGTTCATTACTCCTATCCCTTAGACAATTAACTAATTTAAGCGGTGATCAAATGTTTAAACTAATTAGTTCCCTAGATTAATGATTTGGATTAAATAAGATTTGTAGTGGTGAATCAATTTAGTAAATCAATTAACCTCTTGTTTGATGGTTTCTCAAACAAGCTCACACATTAATCTAATTATTGTCTTATTAATCTTAGTTTCATAATCATTAATCCTAAGCATATGAATTGGTGTTCACATAGACATATGAGGTTAACAACTAAGAGATGTTCATGCAACTTAATTGTCTTCCAATTAACAGAAAATAATCGTGATTAATGCATAAGGGTCTTTAACAAACTTAATTTAATAGATCACAAATAAACAATTAATCAAAACTAAGAATTAAACCATAGGAGTTCCTTGGTATTCCCCAAACAGAAACAAAAACGAAATTAGTTCATAGTTGCAGTAAAATCACACACAAAAGCAAGTTCAACTAGATTAGACATACTCAAATCCTAAAGCTAAGTGGAATGATTAACCTAGTTGCTTCAATTCTTCAAAAGGTTGGAGATTAGAATTCCTCAGCGTCTTCCAGTGCTCTTAATCACAGAAGGATCTTCAAAAATCGCCAAAAGTATATTCCCCTCGGATAAAGGTTCGATTTTTATAGATATCTCAAAACAGGGGGTACTCGGCGAGTAGCAGACCCAACTCGCCGAGTAGACTCGTTGTTATCCGTCTTAGATCAGGAGTCGTGGCTATCTTCTAGAATATTCAGTTGGACTCGCCGAGTAGACTCGTGTACTCGCCGAGTAGATGGACTTTTGTTCCTCAATCTTCATTCTTTGGTCTTTAATTGCTTTCCCTTGCTCCCTTTTCACTCCCAAGCATGTCTTTTGGACTGAAAACAAAATTTAAACAATATTAAGTACCTTTTATCCATATTATTCACATAATTAGTTAAAAATGAATAAAAATGTATACTAAATAACTAACTAATTATGCACATATCAGCCACCAGATATAAAGACCCCATGGCTCAAGAAATTGGCACTAGTGTGTGTACACATGAGGGCTAGCCAATTTGAGCATAAGAACATTTTCTCTCAAGTTATTCCAAGATGTTGGTGATGTTGTGTGAACCATTTGAGGTGTCTCACTTGAGGCACTAGGCTCTTAAGCTCCATGGAATCAAGCTACAACAAAGAGGTGTGTAATTCTACTAGAATTTATATTATATGTATTTCATATTATGGTAGTTAGAACAATACCTTGGAAAATTGATATTTTCATGTATAATAGAGAAAACATAGATGCAAAGTATTTAGGGTTGTATGTGCACCATAGGATGTTGTATTATACAAAAAATCCAACAGTGGTATCAGAGTCATGGGTTGTTTTCTATTATATTTGATGCAAATGTGTGATTTTCAAAGTTGAAAACAAAAAGAAAAGAAAACATGAAGTTTTTCAAATTTTAAGATAATTACTTGATTTTATGGAAAACTAATTATTTGTAAAATTTGAGTCATTTTACTACAAGAGTTGAATTCAGTCAATTTATTAAAAGATAGAATGATATGATTATTTTATTTATTTTAAAAGTTTGATCTAAATTTTTTAGAGAGTTACAAATTTTGTCATTAAGTTTTGGAACTCAAAGTATTTTTTTAAAGTTATGATCTTAAGAGTTTTGAAACTCCCATAAGTTATGAATTATCAAAAGTTTTTTTGTGTTACCTTGTTTTATGAGTCAATTTAGATGAATGGAAAAAAAAAACTTTGTGTTAGTTGTTTTCAATCCAAATTAATCTACAAATTATTCATAAAATCTGTTTTTGTAACTTGTCTTCAAGTTATATGAAAAGACACATTTATGATTCTTAAAACTCATAAATAATGTCATAGGTTACAAAATGAAGAGTCTTTTTCTCATAAATAGTTTTTATGAACTCCATAACTTGTCTTCAAGTTATGGATGTTCAAGAGTCTCTTCATTTAAGTCTCTAAAACTTTAATTAAACTCATAAGTTATGAAAATCAAAGAGTTTTGAATAGTTTCAAAACTTGACCTCAAGTTTTGGAATTTGTAAAGTTTCCCTCATGAATACTTTAATTCTAAGTTAAGCCCTTAGAATTTTAAAAGTTAAAATTCAACCCTTATACTTTATAGTATTATAAGTTAATATATATATATATATATATATATATATATATATATATATATATATATGTATAACAGCAAGTCAGTCTTACCGTTAGTAGGCCTCATTCACGAAGCCGGTCTATAAGGAGGTATAAGGTTACTGCATATAAAATGACAGTTTAATGGGTGCCAACTCTCACCCACCGCTTCCTTGACTGGTGGAGGATCGTTAGCCGAACGGGTAGGACAAGGACTATAATTCTCCCTTCATTAAAAGTATTAATGATAAATATAAAGTAACTAAACCTTTTATAAATTCTCAATCTTAGTTGCTTTAGGAAAATGTGAATTTTGTGCTCACCCATGAAATTACACTTTGTACTTTGCTTAAGTCGGTTAGTGGAGCGTGTGTGGTTAACTGACATACTAGCTTGATTTAACAAGGTAGTCAAAGGGTAATTTGATGTTTATCATAGTATCGGTGGAGCGCGTGTGGTTAACCGGCACATCGATTGAGGGGTAAATATTAAGGGTACCAAGTATATTTGCATGGTTATTCACACCTTGTTTTGTGATCCTCGGCATCCCAATCACAAAATTTGAGAGGGCAAAATCGAGATTGAAACATGCGTTGAAAAGTTTAATAAATCTCAAAAGATCTAGGAGTTTCAAATCCAATTAAAACCTAATAAAGTATTTTGTTTTTCATGTTGGAAATTGGTGAATGGTCATTCGCCTACCTTTAAATATTTTATAGCTTGAATTACGGCATCCCTCTTCCAAGTTATAAAATATGGTGTTGGGTCCTAGCCTTAATATTTCATATTGAGTGTTATATTAAGGACTTTAAATCAACTATCATGAATATCTCCCAAAAGATGTCTAGTTCAGACAACTATGATTTTCCCAAATCTCTTGGAACAAGCTTTCCTAATGAAGACGATGTCCCGGAAATCATTCTTCACTCCCTCCACCTCCTACAATTATTCTCCCTAACCCACAAGTTCAAGGTCACTCAAGCCCTAATGGGAAGCAAGGTCTATGTATTCTCACATCTTGGAGATGAAGTCACATACTGACAAGTCAGGAGAGTTGGGTGTCGCAGTCTTGAGAAAGTTGGTTGTTCAATCACTTTCTAAGTCTCATAGTGAGTGTCCTTTGGGACTACTATATAAAAGACTATTACATGACCCTTAATGATCTTATCTATTTGCTTGGTTCTGCTGAATCAACAATGATTTGGAGGACTAGTAAAACCAATTTGATTAGAAGATCAACTTCCCACACTATAATGGACATTGACAATGGTAACATTAGAAGTCCATAAAACCTTTCTCGTCCCAATGGAAAGAGATCAATCATGGTCAAGTCATTTGAACTAATGGTAAAGAGAAAGGATAAGTCTGAGATAGTCTCATGTACCATTTCCAAAGAGTCCATATGTTTCTTTTGCCAAAAGAAGGGGCATTGGTTGCGAAGCTGCCAGATTTACCTGAAAGATCTGGTAAAGTCAAAAGTTTGACTCTACTTCAGGTAAAGTAAAGTATCTAACTCTATTAAGTATCTTTTGGAGATTCTTAATACATTATGTAATCTAATTACATTTTGATGTTTTAGAAAATCAAAGGAAGCTTAAAGAAAGAGTATGTTGATTCTGATCGCGAAAATGGTTCGGTGATCAGAATTTTGAGCAACTGCTTAAGAGTTACGATAGATTGCTTAGGAATAGATATCAACATAGTTTTCATATGTATTTGCATTGTAAGGATAAGATTTTTCTGCAAGTTTTAAAATAAAAAAAGTTTTGATTTATTTATTTTAAGTATCCTTATAATGGCATTTGTGAACAATTGTTGTTTATATGTTTCCATTGAAAGCAATATTGGAAAATAAAATTTGATTCTTTCATTTATGGTAGTGTCATAATTTACCAAATAAGGAAAGATTATCATTTCCCAAGTTTCAGTTGGATAGAAACTTAGAATCATGCAAGTTGTATTGTGTGATGAATGGGAATTTTCATCTTTGGGAAATTAAGACTAAGACCTTGTTCACACGTATGTGTGAGTCGAGTGGAGGACTAAAGGATTGGGTACACTTGGTTGTGTGTTGATCAGGTTCACCACAAAGGTCAATACGATTATTTGTTATGATTTACTAAAGTTTAGTAAATATGGTTATGCTTACAAGTTTAAGTGTAATTCTGAAACATTGGAAAAGTTTCAATGTATGGCAGAGCGGATGAGAAGAATCAAATAAGGCAGAAAGATAAAAGTTTCTCCAATCTGAAGAGATGGGAGAGTACTTGAGTATCTTGTTTTATGACTATCTTAGTGATTATGAAACCATATCACAATTGATTCTCTAAGGAAACCTTAGTGCATTTGTTTGACTAAGGAGAGGAATCATGAATTGTTGAAATGGTTAAATCAAAAGATAAATCGTACTTCATTCCAAAATTAAATCTTAGAGTCATACTCTAAGATTGTAACTTGAGTGACATAATCTTAAGAAAGGTTTAAAACACTTGTCAAATGTATTGTAAAATGTTTTCTTACTCTAGTATATTTTAAATTGGTACGTTGTGATGTTTTGGATAAGACAAATACCAACTAAGACCAATTGTGAGAAGTGTTTAACTTGATAAGAATCCGCACTAACTCTTGAATATTTGTTTTGTCAAGGAATGGTTCTTGAAAAAAGAGTCTTAATTATATGTCAAAAGGACAGTGGGAGTCTTAATGATCTTGAATAGTTTCAAAAACTAATTAAGAGTAAACCTATTATTAATCACTAGCACACAACTTGAGGTTTGTAACCTATTGTGTTGACATATTCTTGTGATTAAGGTTATGACACATTCACATGGATAGGAACACTTACACCATAAAAAATCTAAGTGTCATAAGGTTTCTCTCCGATTCATGAAAATGATGGTGAGGAAACGCTTTCACTAAGTAGATTTTAAGTAGATAGCAATTGTGATCCTTGCATTCTCAAAGTCGTTAGTGGAGAGTGCGTATTTAACCGACACACTAACATGGATTTATGAGAAATGGAAAATCTCTAAACAATTGTGACTATGATTACGACATCCCTTTTCATAGTTCTGAAATTGTTTTGACACACATGTGAGCGATCTAAAAAAAGGTGTATGCTTTTGATAAAGTCTTGTCAAAGCAATCTCGTATCAGAAATCTGAACTTTAGTAAGAAATTCAATAAAATATTGACTTCTAGAAGTCCAACTATTTTCTAATACATGTCAAAGCTAGTGGGAGCATAAGTGTTATGCTAATAATCATCATGTTAGTGGGAGCATGATAATTATGATAAGTATTGCAAGTTAGCAATGTTAATTATAGAAAACAAAGTTTCAATTCTTGAAGTTGCAGGGGTTGGAAAAGTTGTTATGCTATAACTAAGGGAGAGGATATACTTCATTTCAATTCTAAAAGCTTAGATTGAGATTTTAATCACCTTTAGTCAAGGATATATATATATATATATATATATATATATATATATATATATATATATATATATATATATATATATATATATATATGAATTTTTTGTTGGAATGGTTCAACATAAGAAAATTCTATATATTGCGTTCTCAAAATTCGATTATTATTACGACATCCCTCCTTATAGTCATATTTTGAGAACATGGCAAATAAAAAATTTGTAGCATGAATCGTGTCCCATATGCTTCGGGTATAAGATCGATTACATGTGCTATAATATTTATCCTTTCTAAATTTTCCAAATGCATGGGGCATTAAGAAGGGAAAAGGTCTAAATTGGATATGACTAAAATGATTAAACAATTGTCGAGGACAATCTAAGGTTTACCAAAGATTGGTTGCTCAGGGACAGTTGGAAGTATGATGTTAATTTTGGAAGGACCATATTGATATATTCTGAAAAGAGGCAACTCTTGTTCAGAAGTGATAGTCAAAATGGGAATATGGAAATATTCTCATAGGTGGAAGTTATTCAATATGTGTAAGATTAGAAAACTTAATGCAAGAAGGATGTTCAAAGCAATGTACTTTGAATATGAGACTTCGTTTGCATGGAGTTGATATCCATTGGAATACTCTGTAATGTCTGGTGATAAGTCTTTGTGACTTTGTGCATAATCATTAAAAGAGGATCAATGCATATAAGTTTAGAATCTAACAGATTTAGGTAAATGGCAGGATTTGGAATTCTTGCATTTGCGGTAAGGAATTGGGATTGTGAAATGAGAATCATTGGAATTATGTTCAATCGATCTATTTCACAGAGTAAAGATCATAGACAAACTTAGTGTGCATACTTGGTGTATGGCATAACTAATGTTTGGAAAAACATAGTGTGCATACTTGTTGTATGGCATGACTAGTGTTTAGAAAACATGGTGTACATGCTCAGAGCATGGGACAACTATTGTTTTAATTCAAGTATAAAGTTGATAGTTTAAAACAATATGCAATGAATGATGGATAATTATGGTGATAAATAAAATGTGTTTTATTTATATTCATAAGTTCTGAGACCATATTGGATTCGATTATTCTTGTGTTTCACTTTGCATGTTTTGACTTCCAGAATAACTAGGTCATTCTTCCTAAATGACTAAGTTATTCAAACCATCCACAGTTGGTCATATGTTGGAAGTAGATATTAATCAAGACTGTCATGAAGCTGGTTTGTAGATGTCCAAGGTAGTGGACATAGTAAGAGTTGCTGCAACATTCATGAGTGCTCATAAGTTCGGAATATTGGATTAAACCCATGCTCATTTGAATCACTTCATGGATTTTATCACGAGTGATCATGAGACGATAATATCTTCAAACCTAGAGATATGACTTGTTACCTATGAGTTGGTTATGCATTGATTGTACCAAAACGCATTGGTAACTCGATGTTAGAAAACATGCCTTTGTGTATGATTCAACAAGTAGTAGAACAAGCCATATGAGTCGAAGTTTATCCATTCCTTTTACCCTTAAAGGGGTAAAAGCGATATTTGTGGGCCCCTCGATGATTTAGTGATGACACCCCGAAGTGCTTGGCCAAGCCAAGACTAATGTGATTTGTTTAATTAGTCAGTCGTCATAAATCGGAAATCGGGAAACAACAAATGGACAGAGAGAATGATTATAATCCATGTCTCAGTCCATATGATATCTAGAATGGAGGAATATATGATCCCTTATCTAATGGACGCGTCATTGATTTGTTCAGAGTTCGACAACAGCTTTTAAGAGCTACAATTGCTAGTCGGGTATTGGAGTCATACACAATAATAGTTTTAGACTTATCCAAGTGGGAGATTGTTGGATTAGTATCTAAGTCCATAACTATAATTGGTATGTACTTGACCCGATTGTCATGGTCCATTTGGGTTGCATGGCATCGGAACAATTTGGATAGACTTTTGTGAGAAAAGGATAATTATCATTTGTTAATATATTATAAGTTCTAATATATTAATATGAAATCATATTATTTAATTAGTATTGATCAAGAATTAATTTGGAATTAATTATGTGATCCAAATGAGACTAATTAAATATATGGGGATTGATTGTGTAAATCATTTATTCTTATATATATGGGCTAAACCCGTGGATACTCCATGGAGGTTTTAACCCATGGAGCATGAAGAATATGGAAAGACATGAGTTACATGGTGTGACCCTAATAGCCACCATATATAAGGACCCCATGGCTCAAGAAATTGGCATTGGTGTGTGTACACATGAGGGATAGCCAATTTGAGCATAGGAGCCTTTTCTCTCAAGTTATTCCAAGATGTTGGTGATGTTATGTGAACCATTTGAGGTGTCACACTTGAGGCACTAGGCTCTTAAGCTCCATGGAATCAAGCTACAACATAGAGGTATGTAATTCTACTAGTTAGAATTTCTATTATATGTACTTCATATTATGGTAGTTAGAACAATACCTTGGAAAATTGATATTTGCATGTATAATAGAGAAAATATAGATCCAATGTATTTAGGGTTGTATGTGTACCATAAGATGTTGTATTATACCAAAACCCCAACACTTTCAAACTCACAAAGGTCCATAAGGTGTGAAAATTAATGATGTTGCTTGAATATAGAAATGATGACTAGATGCCCTTCCTCTTCTTCTTGGTTGTGGGTGGGCTAACCCTAGCCCTCCCTTCCTTTAAATACGAAATAAAACCCCCAAAATTAGGGCTTTCCTCTCAGACTAGCCTCATGTCGTGAACCATATGTGCTCATGTCGTGAGCCCAAATATGATGCGTGTTTCATTATTCCCCTCATGACGTGACAAGCATTACTCATATCGTGAGCCGGGTGAAACTTCTAAATTTAAACTTGATGAAATGCTTACCTAAACTGGGTGTTACAACTGATCTCCTTGATGACAACCTAGAAGGAGACATCTGGAAGACACCACCAAAGAGTGCTCTTACTGCTAGTAAGAAAAAGCTATTGTTTAAGAAAAATAAAAATCTATATGATATGAAGCAAACTTCTAAGTGTAGTGGTACTTAAGTTTGATAACTTCGTGAAGATGATCGAGTTTAGGAGACTTAAGGTTGATCACGGTTGTTGCCTGAAAAACTTTAGCTCCTCCTACATCATCCTCGTGTTGAATGTTAGTTCCGATACACAGAAGATTATTAAACTTAAGTTGCGGCTGACCAAAAAGTTCATGATAGTGAACCAAGGGGTCGCTAAGATGAAGAAAGTCATTAGTATAATGAACTCAACCGATGAATGCACTAAGGTGATTACCTCTTAAATTTAAAGTTTTACGTGGCTTCAACTTCCCTTATAAGATTTTGAGTATTGGCGGTTGAGAGAGAGAGAGAGAGAGAGAGAGAGAGAGAGAGAGAGAGAGAGAGAGAGAGAGAGATAGTATGTATGTGTGTGTGATCGAATGATGAAAATTTGAATGGCAAAGTAGACCTTGTTCAAGCCTATAATTAATGGCAAAAGAGTAACAAAAAAGTTATGATAAATTGCAAACTGAGATATAAATCTTGTGGCTTTTATGACAATAACCAAGTATGTGGTCATTTATATAGCATGTCAAAAAGATATTTATTTTGTTAAAAACTTTTTCCTCGTTATGCTATTTTTATGTTTTTCTCCGTATGTTAAGGGTTTTGATGTGATAATGTGTAGAAGTGTGATGGCTAATAATGAAAAATATGATTAACTATATATAAGGGGATTCTAGTCCGTTTCTTATTATTTTCACTCCCTCGTTAACAGTAACAGATCAGAATAATTGAGAGAAAACAGTCGAGGAAACGTACCCACCTACTCAAATCGATTCAAGTCGAAAGAATAAATTAAGCAAGACATCCTATGGAAATCGAAGTATAAGCTTTCAAAGTAAAGAACTTAGAAAGGGTGTCGGCTAAAGTATGGCGTTGCTGGGAATTTGAGGTATCTTTCCTCGAACTAATAAATTAATGAATTATAAGTTATGAAGAAGGAAATGGAAGAGTTAATGAAGTTTTATGCTAAGTTATTGAGTAAAATTTATCAGTGAATTAAAAAAAAATGTCAATCCGGAATGTGAGAAAGACATTTTGACCTAATTTTGTCAACGTTGATAAGTTTGGGAATTAGTGCAGTTAGATGATCAAATTAAACAATATTTGAAGTTAACATGATGTTTATGTTATAAAAGAATGGAATATGAAGTAAAAAGAGTCTACTGCTGTATGCACGTGTTGTGGATACAAAAAGAAAATCAAACAGGGGGATTGGTCTGTTGTTCATTGCTGTGTATTTGTTGAGCAATCGAAGTATGCCTTTTACTATTTAAATCCGTGTATTGCTACGTTTAAGCTCCAAATACTTGGGAAATTCATTATTAGTACATAACATTATAATTAAATCACAGAACTAGTCATATACTGATTAATAATTATGGTCTTTCAAATCGAGTCAAGTTAGTGATGAAAGAGCTCGTTTAAGTACATGATATTGTTGTAAAATTTGTAATATAGTGATTTAGTGAAGAAATCTTGAAGGCTATATATGTACTATTAGAGATAGATGTTAACATCAAATTAGAAATCTTGAAGGCTTATATTTTAGGAATTTGAAATGCTAATTATTTAAATATGGCGCAAGTTGATAATTGTTGAAATCCATATTTAATGTGGGGAAGGGTATGTCAGATAGTGGTAAATATGTATGTAGAGTAAAGGCTGAAATTTGGGGGTATAAGTTATTTTGGGGTGAGAATGTACAATGTAAGAAGTGTGGTGGCTACATGTTGAAACTCTAAAACTTGAGTAAATATACAAGAAAATTATAGATACCTTTTCATTATTTTGACTCCGTGGTTAACCGATCTAGAGAACTAAAAGAGAGAATAGTCAAATGGTGGAGGAAAGGTATCTACATACTCAAATATATTCAAGTAGAAAGAAGAAATTAAGGAACAGATCTTGTGGAAAGTGAAGTGTAGGCTTGCAAAGTAAAGAGTTTAGAAAGGGAGTCTGCTAAACTAAATTTTGTTTTTTCTGGGAAATTTCCTCATCTTATAAGAAAAATCTCAGTGTAGAATTCATAGTAAAACATTAGTTGTATAATGTGATTCTAAAAAAAATCTAACTCACTTGACCTAAATCAATCCATGCCTATCTTTAGAATTGTCACTTGTATTAGACTTCAAAGGAGTTTTTACGACCAAAAAAATGAAAAAGAAAATGTAAGGACTAGTTATGAGATTTTCTACATGGTAACCTGTTACTTCAATTATGAGTTCTAACACCATATTTCTACATGATAACATGTATTATAGGAAAGTCACATCTCTCGGTATAATTTCATTTCGTTGAGGTGCTCAAACCACATAAATTCTATCTCAACAAATCAACACATCCATGGCATCTTCATCATCTTCTCCTTCTGCTCCAGCCTTTTCTTCTCAATCATGGAAGTACCATGTTTTTCTTAGCTTTAGAGGAGAAGATACTCGCAAGACTTTTGTGGATCATCTCTACTCAGCTCTTCAACAACAAGGGATCTATACTTACAAGGACAATGAAACACTTCCTCGGGGCGAATCAATTGGTCCATCCCTTATGAAAGCTATAAAAGAATCTCAAATTGCTGTCATCATATTCTCAGAAAACTATGCAGATTCTTCATGGTGCTTAGATGAACTTGAATGTATTATGAAATGCAGAGATACAAAAGGCCAAATCGTTATGCCCATATTTTATGATGTGGATCCCTTTGAAGTGCGAAAACAGAAACGAAAGTATGGAGAAGCTTTTGACAAACATTGGTTGGAGAACAAAACCAAGGTTGAGTCTTGGAGAAAAGCACTTGTGGATGCAAGTAACCTTTCTGGATGGGAACCCAAGCACATTGCCAACGGGTACTTTTCTTCATCAGTTTTTCACTTTGTATGTTTAATATATGTGTAGTCTACACATTTATATTCTTATGAGCTTTTTATACAAACGTCTTAATTACTCATGATGATGTTGATGACTGTAATAAATAGTGGCTTGACTAGATCAATTGATTAGCCTGGTAAGTTGAATTAAATTATCATGGACTTCTTTGAGTTCTAATTCTAATTCCATACATAACGCCTTGGTTCAAGTGACAACAATAAATCCATCTTGCTTCACTTTTTGCTATATGAAACTATTTGATGTTTCCCAGGATAATTGTTACAAACTACTTGGATATTAACTTTACAGCTTCTATTTTAGATCTGAAACATAAAGGGTGTTTAGGACCCCTTTTTTTATTTCATGCAACATGAAACAAATTACCTCTTTTGTGTGAGGATGTGTTAATTATTCTTGAATTGCAGGCATGAATCAAGGGTTATCAAAGAAATTCTTGATGCAATTTCACAAAGGTTGCAGCTAGTAACTTCAAGTGCAAATGAGAATCTGATTGGGATTGGGACCCGCATGCAAGGTTTGAAATCAGAGTTACAAATTGAGTCAGGTGGTGTGCGGATGATTGGAATATGGGGGGTTGGGGGTGGTGGTAAGACTACTCTTGCTTCTTCCATATATGATGAAATCTCTAGCGATTTTGATGGTTGCTGCTTTGTAGAAAATGTCCGCGAGGAATCAAGTAAGAATGGTTTGGAAAAATTGCAAGAAGAAATTCTTTCTGTTGTTTTGAAACAAAAGAAAGTGAAGGTACGTAGAGTTGAGGAAGGAAGACGTGTGATAATATGTAAGTTACGCCATAAAAAGGTCTTGATTGTTCTTGATGATGTTGATAACCTTGATCAACTAAAAGCATTAGCTGGAGCACATGATTGGTTTGGTGAAGGAAGTCGAATAATAATCACAACTAGAGATGAGCATATATTAACTGCGCACAAAGTTAATGTGATACACAATGTTAGTTTGTTAAACAATGATGAAGCTATTAAGCTCTTTTGCAAGCATGCACCCCGGGGTCATCGATGTATAGAAGATTATGGGCTGCTTTCAGAAGATGTGGTGTCTTATGCTGGTGGGCTTCCATTAGCACTTACAGTTCTCGGTTCTTTTCTTTGTGACAAAGACATTCATGAGTGGAGGAGTGCATTAGCCAGACTAAAAGCGATCCCGGATACTGATATTGTAGAAAAGCTAAAAATCAGCTTTGATGGACTTAAACCAATAGAGAAAGAATTGTTCCTAGATATTGCATGTTTTTTTAGGAGGGAGTTAAAGGAGAAGACAATGGAGAAACTTGATGCTTGTGGTTTTCATCCTGTTATAGGTATAAAGGTGTTGATACAAAAAGCTCTTATAACTATTTCAGATGGAGTATTTGATATGCATGATTTGATACAAGAAATGGCACACTACATTGTTAGAGGGGAACACCCTAACAATCCTACCAAACATAGTAGAATTTGGAAGAAGGAAGATGTTCTTAGAATATTTGATATGGATGCAACAATGGTAATGATTAAGCTACCTTTTCATGATGTATGTATGCATGCATGCAAAAGCACTCTAACGCCACCCTAACACCAGTTTAATCCTCTATCACAGAAACTTGACAAGATTGAAGCAATAAAATTTTGGGATGCTACGGATGAGGAATCACAACATTTTGTCCATGTGGCTGCAAACATGAAAAAACTTCGGTTGATTAGTTTGAGGACTGAAGAGAGCATCGAGACTACACGTCCATTGCCAGAAAATTTTCCACCACGGGAGTTGTGTTGTCTAAGATTGCAAGGTCTTAAGCAAAAACAACTTTGGGAAGGCTATAAGGTAATTTTTATTGTTTCACTACTTGATTACTGGATGAAATCAGTGTCAAAGACAAAATTAATATGTTAGTTTTAAGTTGCTATTATGTATATCTGCATATAGTTATGTTATGTCACCGATTACTGGTGTCATTATATAATTAGATTGTAGTTTTTCTATAACTAGCTAACAAGTCAAAAGCATCATGAGCCTTTAGTTCGTAGATGTTTTTTTTATGTTTGTTTAACCTGATTTTGTTTTTATTTTCATAGATAACCAACTGTTAAGTCCGTATCTTGGTAACCCGGATAAACGGTTCAGATCCGTGGTATTGATATAAAGCTTACCTGTTTGTCTAAATTTAAATACATACACATTTTCCTTGTTTTCTTGAAAATAAATACAATATTATCTTTTAGGTAAAGCTACAACCTAAAACTACATTTCTGTTGATTGATAACCATTATAAAACATTGATATCATAAATTTGGGTTCACAAAAGAATTTTATTAATGATTTTTAGATATTTAACTAACAATCAAACACTGGTATTCAACAGTATCTGCCCAATTTGAAAAACATGGAACTTATTGCTTTAGAGAAGCTAATCTTGACTCCAGATTTTGATGGACTTCCGAATCTTGAAAGATTGACACTTACCGAATGTTATTGTTTAGAAGAGGTTCATCCATCCATTGGACGCTTGGAAAGTCTTCTTGTGTTATGTATAATAGATGCTTCGTGCCTTAAGTTTTTTCCACACATTACCCGATTAAAAAAGCTCGAAACCCTTATATTTTTAGATTGCTGCCAAATTTTGAAGCCCTCGGAGTTCCAACAGCAGAACAATAGTAGTATACCACATCTTGAATTGGATAATGGTGGGAAAGACGTTGAATCCTATAAAGAATCTATTACAAACTCTTTGGTTACTTGTTGGAGGTGTGGTTTGAGCAATCTTCGTGGTGTTAAATGTTGTTTAGAAGAGCCTTGTTTACCTCACAACAACATAGACTTACGGTTTTCTTATAGAGGCTTAAGTAAGTTGAATCTCAGTGGTTGTGATTTGGGAGATGAATACATTGGCTCTTGTGTCTGGGAGTTACCCAACTTACAAGAACTCAGTCTAGCAGCAAATAATTTTTCAAGATTGAATTTTAGTCTCTTGAAACTTCCTTGCCTCAAATGGCTAAACCTGGCAGCCTGCTTCAATCTTGTGGAATTGTTAGATCTGCCATCAAGTATAGCTGTTGTTATAGCGGATGGTTGTAGCTCACTTGAAAGCTTTGGAGATATTTCAAATTGTAAATGGTTGTGGAAAGTCTCACTTCTGGGGGACAACAAACTTTATGGTGACATATTACTACACTACATGCTCCAGGTAATACTATTACTGCACTTCTCAAATTTCTATCTTTATATAAACCCTAACATAAGAATGTGTTTTCCATGGGGACAGGGAAATGCTATTGAGGATCACTTTATCAGTCTCACTCTTGAACATCAGATGATTCCAAAGGGTGTAGTAGTTAGGGGGAAAACATTTACACTGAATCTTCCAGATAATTGGTACTATGACTTTTGTGGGTTCTTAGTACACATTGTTACCGACATTGAATGTCCGAAAGTTATTATAATCATCACAGAGGAGGTTGATGATGAAGATTCTAGATTTGAGGCTCTAAAGGAGTCTAATGAAGCAATTTATCCTGAATATATTAATGGAACAACAACATCCATAGGATATGTTTCGTTTAATTCATTGAAGCACACCACATGGTCAAATTCATCATACAATATGATTTCATTTTCCTTAGAGGAAACGTATCGGAATCCGGATGCAGTTGAGAGTTACATTGGAGCTGCACTTATTCCTAGAAAAGGTAAAGGAGATGAGGTGCAAACAACAGATTGCTCAGGATTCTGGGACAAAGAACGTACTATACATGAAAAGACATTTAGGATCCAACATGATTCAAAGTCCCCTCTCAAGATTATATGGCATCCTTTCAACTGGTATTGACAAACTCATTAGATCTCTGAGTCTGAACTATATGCCAACTTGTAGCTCACACCGAATTTTTTTTTTAATATTTATTGTGATTAAGTGATCAGTGGCAACATACATGTATTTATATGAATTTGTTTTTGTGATCCAAAATCTACCAATATGAAAATTATGTAAAGAGTTGTACATGATCATGCCTAAAAATCTGGTTAGATCAGGTGTCTAGTCAAACCAGTCTAACAAAAGCCCGGTCTAATATGTAGGACTGATGGTCTCTCTGGACCCGTCTCACTTTTATTTGGTTTAATACATTTGGTTGGCTTGGAGTTTCTTCACGTTCCATTCTTTTTAAGGTTGAACATTGACTAGTGCAACTTACGTGTGCTGTGTGCACATATTTTCATCTTTGGACTGGGCCCAAGTGGGCCCTGGGTTAAGTCACTAAAGGAAAAATGGTTTGGACATTGGGTCAGGCCTGGGCTGATTAAGAAGTCCTAAAATGGCCCATGACAAGGTCATGGGCCGTCCTCAATGATCAACCGATTAGTGTATTTTTTTTAGCAGAAAATAAAAATAAAATATGTAAATAATTTGTTTTTTTTTTCTTTATTCCAATATGAAATAAATATGTAATAAAAAATGTATGAACCAAAACTTGTCTTCAAGTGTACAAAACTACAACTCAACTTTTTATTCATTTTCACCGTCTTGGTTCTTTTTATTGTCCTTATTGAGCTTTGAAAATTTAGAAGTCCAACTATTTATTGTCAAAATTGTCTATAGTACTGTTTGAAGTCAAAATTGGTAAACCTTATACTAATACTTCAAGTGTTTCGTTTTTATCAAAACCGTCGTCGTGGTTTCAAGTGTAACGAGGTGTTGTATTCGATATGTGCCGTCTTAGTTATTTTTAGCATATGATGCTCGAAATATATCCATGATCATAACAAGTTGGTGACTTTTCATAATTAGCATGGTCTTTTTGGGTTACAATGTTCCATACAAGAAATGATTTAAGCTAATTTGGCAAAAAAGAAAGATTAAAGAATTAGTTTATTAACACACCAAAGTTATAATGAGTTAATTTGAGTTTAATTAAACATAAGTGATTAAAAATAAGTATCTACCGTTAGTCATCATCTCTAAATTTTAGGATAATGATAACTTAGCTGGCAAAACAAAAAATAACAAGTTTAAAAGGGGATAAACCCTAAAGGAGAGACCTGAGCTCGATTCGGCCCACCCCGCTCCTTGGTTTCCTCCTCTCCTTTTGATCTTTTCTTGTTCGATCATTTTCCTTCTCGACCATGCAAACTCTAAGGTAGCCCCATACCCTTGGGGTGTTCAGTTTGACAAGCATCAAATGAAGAAAGATCATGATCTTCTCCCTCTCAGTTTTGTGGTGCAAATCGGCAGCCCCTCCCAAGCTTAGAGCTCAAGGTTTTGACATCCAAAGAAGAAGGACTTCATGTTTAAATAGTTTGGATCATACTCTTGGGTGCAACTTTATCAGAGAAACTTTGGTCTAGGTTATAGATCATCTAAACGACATCAACAAGAAGGTTTAAGCAAAGTCTACAAGGGTATGTATTGTACATCTTTGTTGCTATGTTTTGTTACGTCGAATGGATGATCATCAGTGTTAAGGTACGGTTCCTGGAGTTTAGACTGATGGGTTCCCAATTTTTGGGAGTTTACTGATGGAAGTAGTTTGTAATTCCAATTTTTGAGAAGTTTCCTCTTTGAGTAGTAGTTGCTTTGATTTGGGTCTTACAGTTAGGGAGAGAAAGATAATGGTCGCGGTTGAATATTTTCAAGTTATTGGGTTGTTGGTTGACAGTTGTAGGTTCTCAAGTGATCTCTCAACTTCTCTGTATAGCTGCCTTGATTTCTAAATGGTTATATGAATCTTATGGAATATATTGGTGTCGTTTTCAGTGATTATAATCAAAACGAATTTCGAGGACGAAATCTAATTTAAGTGGGGGGGGGGGGGGGGGGGGAGAGTTGTAACATCCTGTTTCGAGAAAGTTTCTTATTTTAGGATTATGGACAATACATGCATCGAGTAAAGGCCTTGGTCCTTAAGAGAATAGGGTTTAGAACTTATTGGATGTTGATAATATGTATTATGTAACCTAAGCCCTTGGTTTGTGTTTCAGAGCCGAAGGGTAAAATGGAAAAGTTATCTGTTAGGCTTTTTTGCATGGATAAGGGTTTTCAGTTCGACATGTGTTAAGCCAAAAGTAACTAGATAGAAGTGTGGGGCCCGTCAATACATTTTCGTGGATATAAAGATCGCTAAAAACATAGTTGAAACGAAGAAGTTATGGTTGTTTGAATATACCTGATATACATGTCTATGAAACATAGACCTAAATAGCCTCATTATTATGTGATAATAAGCTGGCACCATACTTTACATAATTTACATCATGTATACCTTGTGATTTATAGTTAATGTTATTTTCTAGTCATGATTACTGTTGGTCCTCTCATCAAGCCTACCATCTCTAGTTGGTCAAGATCATAACCTGATAACATTGTCATATGATTATAATAAAGAGAAATATACAAGGGTTCTCAATGAAAAGCATAAAGACTACAAAGTAGAAAGCGGATATAAATACTAGCTAGACAAAACCCTAATGGGCTATGCTAACATCCCCCCTCAAACTCACAATGCCGCAACAATAAGCATTAAGAGTTTGTCATATAAGAACTGAAACCGAGAAGCCGATAGAGCCTTCATAAAAATATCCGCAATCTGCAAGGTTAATGAAACAAACGGAAGCGATATGGTCCCGAGCTACAGGTGATGACGGGTAAAATGACAATCAATCTCAATGTGCTTCGTTCGCTCATGAAAAACAGAATTCTTTGCAATTTGTATCGCACTTTTGTTATCAAAATGCAAGGGAGTAGATGAAGAAATATGAAGTCCTATATCTACAAACAGCCACCGTAACCAGATAATCTCACATGTAGTTACACCCATAGCACAATATTCAGCCTCCGTGGAAGATCTAGAGACAACGTCTTGTTTCTTGCTCTTCCACGAAATGAGAGACTCTCCAAGAAATACGCAAAATCCAGTGGTGCACTTACGATCATGGCGATCACCATCCCAATCAGCATCACTATATGCACATAACTCAAGAGAAGGCGTCGAGGGAAACAAGAGGGTCTGAAACTGAGTGTCACGAAGATATCTCTGAATACGGAAAACAGCACCCCAATGAACAGAGGTAGAGGCAGTAACAAACTGACTGACAACATGAACAACATGGGCAATATCTGGACAAGTAACCGTGAGATAAATCGAACTTCCACAACAGTGCGATAAAGGTTCGGATCAGACAAAGCAACACCATCAGTAGGAGAGTAGTGTGCATTGGTTTCAAGGGGAGTATAAACAGTCCGATTGTCAGAGAGGCCCGCACGTGTAAACAAGTCATATATATATATATATATATATATATATATATATATATATATTCTGAGAAAGAAGATACCATTTGTTAGACTGGGCTACCTCAATATCCAAGAAATAACGCAGCAAGCCTAAATCTTTCATAGCAAATCGATGAGCTAGATCATGCTTCAAAAACTCAGTACCACTATGGTCATCACCTGTAATAATCATGTCATCCACATATAAGGATAGAAGAATCCATCCTGCACTTGAGCATCTAACAAACAAAGCAGAATCGTGATTACTCTGGACAAATCCAAGAGGGGTAATCATTGTGGATAATTTCTCAAACCAAACACGAGGGGCTTGCTTGAGACCATACAAAGCTTTGCGAAGCCGACAAACTTCACCCGGTCGGTGTTGAATTCCTGGGGGAGGAGTCATATAAACCTCTTCATGGAGATCACCATTCAAAAAGGCATTCTTGACATCTATTTGAAAAATCTTCCACTGTCGAACAGATGCAACAACAATCATAGTACGGACTGTCGTCATCTTTGCAATGGGGCCAAATGTCTCCTCATAGTCAAAACCATACTGTTGAGAATACCCTTTTGCTACAAGTCTGGCCTTGTACCGCTCAACAGACCCACCAGCTTTTATTTTTATCTTGTACACCCAACGACAACCTATCGTATGTTTCCCAGGAGGAAGGGAAACCAAATCCCATGTATGAGTCTGATGAAGAGCAGTGAGTTCCTCAGCCATAGCAATCTGCCAAAGAGGATCTAAAACAACTTCTCTATATGATTCAGGTTTAGACAGATGATGGATACTCGCTATAAATGAAGCAAATGGTCCTGAATATATAGAGTAAGTAAAATTTGGAAGCTTAGTGGACTTGACAGGACGAGTAGATCTGCTGAGAGGTGGTGGTGGAGGTGGATACTCAATTTCAACAATAGGACTGGGCTCAGGAACAAGGGGTTGAGGAACTCTCTGAAGAGGTGGGTGTATCATGAGCTGAAGGATCAGGTGGTGTAGATGAATCTCGAGCCTCTATCTCTTCATTGAAAGGATCAATATGCAGAAGATCGGACTTCGTTACATTGTGGGTTGTAGCAGGAATTGAGTAGAAAAGAATATGTTCCAAAAAAGTCACATACCAGGAAACATATAACTTCTGACTCACAGGATCATAGCAACGGTATCATTTCTGTCCAATACCATACCACAAAACACACAAATAGCAGATTTCGGCCCCAACTTGTTCCTCTCAACATGAGGATGAAGAACAAAACAAGTACATCCAAAAACTCGTAAGGAAGAGTAGTCTGGTAGATGACCATATAGCTTCTCAAAAGGAGACATTTCTGAATTCAATGATGTAGGGATATGATTAATCACATACACATCAGTTAGGACTGCTTCTCCCTAAAAGGCACTTGGGACCTGCGCAGACAAGAGCAATGAACGGGCAGTCTCAACAATATGACGATGTTTTCGTTCTGCCACACTGTTTTGCTGAGGTGTGTCAGTACACGAGGACTGATGTATGGTATCATCAGAAGCAAGTAACCGAGTAAAATCATTAGAGGTATATTCACCCCTTAATTCACACCTGAAGCACTTAATCACAGCCGAATGTTGAGTTTTAACAAGAGCTCTAAAATTATTGTAAATATCAAAGAAATCAGATCTACGTTTCATAAGATAAACCCATGTATATCGAGTATAATCATCTATAAAAGATACATAATAGGTTGGCCCACCCTTTGTGGATACTAGTGCAGGACCCCATACATCAAAATGAATAATGTCAAAAGGGACAGTAGAACAAGACATACTTTTATTGAAAGGTAAAGCAGAGAATTTTTCCAGTTTACAACCACTATAATCAAAAATATCACAAGTGTCTAAATGACCCAAAATACCACTAGATGCTAAAAAATTCAAACGTGATACAGACACATGTCCCAAACAAGAATGCCGAAGATAAAACTCAGATGACAAATGACTCAAACGGAAAGAAGATAAATCAATGTTGGAGGCAGCAACAACAGACACTTTGAGAACCTCCAAGACATACAGTTCCCCCACCCTACCGCCGATCCCAATCACCTTCTAGGTGTGTTGATCCTGTATAACACAGAAAAAATCAGAAAAGAACACCTGTTACCAGACTTACATAACTGACTGACAGAGGCAAGATTCAAAGTAAGTTTGGGAATGTAATAAACATCAGGGAGATTGATATGAGAAATAGAGACAGACCCAACACCCTCAACTAGCATAGATGTATCACTAGCAGACTTAACAGAAATAGATGACACTTGCGACAAAGAAGTAAATGATGACAAATGAGGGGTAATATGATGGGTTGCACCAGAATCTAAAATCCACAAAGATTAGGGAATACCTGATGTACCAGATGAAGTAGGACTAGAGTGAGACATAGATGCAGACATGGCAGTGGGATTAGAAGCCAAATATTGTCTAAAGCTCTCAAACACCTTGGGATCCAATGCAGATGGGGGCATGTTTCTAATAGAATTTGTATCAATTGGTGGAATAGCAGCGCATCAGCAAACTGTGGAGGATGAGGGGTCTATGGAGGAGTACCAGATGAACGTGGCTGAAACTTCTGTTGACCAAACCTATTTTATTGTCCCGACTGAGGTTGACCAGATTTACCCTTATTGACTAACAATAGACACTGAGCTTTCCAATGATTCTTCTGTTTGCAGAATGCACACTCGTCATAAGCATCCCTTGAAGTTTGTCGGGACTGATTTGAGGAGACAGCAAGCACAGCAGGAGCAGGAGTAGGAATAGAAGTTGCTTTAAACCCTTTATCTGCATGAGACTTGATACGAGTCTCTTCTGCAATTAACTCATGGACAACAGAATCAACTGAGGGAAGAGGAGAGCGATGAAGAATTGTTCCTCGTAAACCTTCAAAATCAGAACGCAAGGTCATCAAGAACTAGACCAAGCGTTGTTCTTCCCTCCTAGCAATGTAAGGCTCAAAATCTTTTAACTCTTTAGATTCAGTAAGAGCCAATTGATCCCACAGATCATACATAGCAACATAGAAATCTTGAATACTCTGGTCATTCTTTTGAAGGGCACGAATATCATATTCTAACTGGTATTGTTTAGCAAAATTAGACTGAGTATACAGTCTCTCCAAATGATTCCAAACTTCCTTTGTTGTGTCATACTTAGCCAATTGCATACCAATAGACTGAGTAACAGAGTTACTAATCCAAGTAATAACCTTGGAGTTATCTGTCTCCCAAGCATCAAACAACAAATCAAAATTCTTAGTTTGAGGAACTGAGGGTTTGGCTTTAGTCCTAGTGACATAGCCTCACATATTCTTCCTACGAAGGAAGTTCTTCATAACGAAACTCCAATACGTATAATTCTTTCCATCTAGGTGAGTACTAATTGACTGAAGGGAATCATCATTTCCAGTCATGTTAACAGTGAATAAATAACCACAATAACAGTATAACAATCTGAGAATGAAAGGAGTAACAAACCAGCGGAAGCAATCAAACAGACAACGAATCAACAACGACAACAAAGCAACGTAACAACGAATACTGACAACAGCGAACGAATTAACAGCACCAACGAACGAATTAACAGCAACGGCGAATCAACACATCAATCTGCTATGAACGAATCTGCTACAATAACCCTACAAGGGGTTCTAACAACGTATCAAACCTCCGCTCTGATACCATGATAACATTGTCATATGATTATAATAAAGAGAAATATACAAGGATTCTCAATGAAAAACAAAAAGATTACAAAATAGAAAACGGATATAAATACTAGCTAGACAAAACCCTAATAGGCTAGGCTAACAAACCTACTTCTGATCTTGTATCTTCTTGTTTCCTTGCTGTGTTATGTTAGACTATAATATTGTGGCAGTTGGAGGCAGTTATATATGATGTGACTTACAGATGATTGTTACCTCTACTGTGAGTCGCACCCTGTCATGATGATATAGAGGTGCTGCTTTCCTGTATAAATACATAGTGTAGTCATATGAATTAGCTAAAGATTATATACAAAGAATTCCCCCTCAATACTCGATGTATTTTGCAGTATCAGAACCTAGGATCAAATCAGAAGGAATTCTTACCATGATATTCAATCATCTTCATTTCATTCATTGTCCTCCCTTTGCAATTTGTTTCTCAATGTATGTTGCAGTGTAATCACCATCATATATAAGTTCAGAGTGGGGACTATACAAATTGGCAAAGAATCCAGAGATCTATGTATGGGTGTATAGGTTTGTTAGATGTTTTTCTAAGTTTGCCAAAGAATACTGATAGAAGACTCTAAATTATCTTGTATCATAAATGCCTTACTAACATTATTTTCCTCATCCCAAAACTCTGAGCAATCTGTTGCAACTTTTCTTGTTTGCACCGGATCATCTTTACTTTTTCTAGGAACGAGCTCAGCTGCAAATGAAGTCCAATACCCCTTTATGGAAAATGAAATGATATTGTATGATGGATTCAGTGATGTGGTCTGCCTCAATGAACTAAAGGAAACATATCCCACATGTGTCGTTACTTCTCCATCATATTCAGGCTCTGGTGAATCATTAGAGTCCTGCCAAATCTCAAATCGAGAATTTTCCTGATCTTGCTCCTGCTTCATGATTATATCAATCGTACCCATCTCCAGGGTAATAATGTGTATTAAGAACCCACAGAAGTCATTGCACCAATCATCTGGAAGAACCAGTCTAAACGTGTCGTCATCAAATAGGTTCCATTTAGCATGTGGGAGACGCTTTGTGAATGTTTTTCCCCTAAAGAATCTACCTACAAATGCCCTTGGATTCTGATATTGAAGTCTGACACTGATAAAGTGATCTTCAATAGCATTCCCCTGCCATGGAAAACACATTCACTTATTTGTATGTTTGGGTTAATTAATATGATAAAGATCGAAATTCAAAAGGTACGCAAAGCAAAACCTGGAGCATGGAGTCTAGTAATATCTCACCATCACCAAGTTTGTTGTCCCCCAGAAGTGAGACTTTCCACAACCATTTACAGTTTGAGATATCTCCAAAGCTTTCAAGCGAGCTACAATCATCTGCTATAACAACAGCTATACTTGATGGCATCTCTGACAATTCTACAAGTTCATTGCAGGATGACACATCAAGCCATTTGAGCCGAGGAAGTTGCAAGCAACTAAAACTTAATTGTGAAAACTTATTTCCTTTTAGATCAAGTTGTTGCAAGTTGGGCAACTCTAAAACATAAGAGCCTATGTCTTCATCTCGCAACTTGCACCAGCGGAGATCCAACTTCCTTAAGAAGCAGAGTTCTTGCATGTTGTGAAAAAAATCTACCCAACAAAAAACTAAAAAGTTTGGACAGGATTCTATGTAGGATGCAACTTCATTCCCACCATGATCCAAATCAAGATGTAGTAAATCCTCCATCTTCTGTTGTTGGATCTTTGAAAACTCAACAACTTTGCACTGGACTGCGAATGAAAGTATCTCTAGTTTCTTTATTCCCCAAATGGGTGGAAACATCTCAAGACCAGAACAATATTCTATAGATAAGAAAACAAGCTTTTCCAAGCAACCAATCGATGGATGAATCTCTTTTAAACAATGGCATTCATGAAGAATGAATCTTTCAAGCTTTGGAAGTCCATTAAAATCTGGTGTCATGGATAGGTTATGCATGTTGTGAAGTTTCAATAACTTCAAACTTGGCAGAAACTGTTGAATACAAGTCAAAAATATATCAAGGTGACAAGATTTTGAGGAAAATGGCATGCACACAGACACAAACACACGCAGAGAAACACAGTTATATACTATTTATATATGAGATAATAATAATAATAATAATAATAATAATAATAATAATAATAATAATAAAATAAAATAAAAAACTAGTTTCTTCCATCCGCAAACAGAAATCATCTGAAGTGCTCAATTATTCAATAAAATATCTATGAATCACTTATGAAAAGAAATAATAATAAAAGATCCTTAAACCCAGATCAGTGAAATCAATGTTTTATACTTGTTTTTAATCAACAAAAAAAATAGATTGAATTCTCACCTAAATAGCAACATTGTATTTATATTTGGAAAAACAAAAAGGAAATAAAATATATAACTTGTTTCTTGACATACTAGTCATTATAATCCTTGGTATTTATGTAAAACCCATTCTCCATCTAAATATCCTTTTGTCTTGACATAGATACAAATTTACTTTTCAATACTACAGATACTTGAAATTTACTCTGCTTCTTAAGGAAGTTGGATCCTACATATAATCTTGTCGAAGGATTCCAATAATATGTCAAGAAACAAGTTATATATTTTGAAAATTTTATAGTTATTAAAACAAAGGAAATTCACAGAATAAAGGTCTATGCTTTTCAATACTATAGATACTTGAAATTTACTCTGGATTAGTCATGTCTGTAATTCATAGTCCATTTTGTTTTCATCTGTTAATTAGATAAAGTGATTAGCAATAAGAATTACCATATAATCCTCCCAAAGTTGTTTTTGCAAGCCATCATACAATATAAGACAGCAAAGCTCAGTGAGTGGAAGGTCATTAAACAATGATTTTGCAGGATCACCTATTGATTCCATATACCGAAGGTTCTTCATGTTTGCAGCAACCGAATGAAGATCTTGTTCTTGTTTTTTTGCTGGCTGAAACCGAAAAACTATTTTTATTGCTTCGATCTTTTCAAGTTCCTGTGACAGAGGAACAAAATGGTGTCAGGATTGATTCAAAAGTGTTTGTTTATACATACATAACATATCATGCAAAGTTAGCTTTAACATTACCGTGGTTGCATCCATGGCACATATTTTAAGAACATCTTCTGTCTTCCAAACTCTACTATGTTTTTCAGGATTCTTGGGGTGTTCACCTCTAACAATGTGGTGTCCCATTTCTTGCACCAGATCATGCATATCAAATCTCCCATCCCAAGAAATAGTTATGAGAGCCTTTTGTCTCAACACCTCTATTCCTATAACAGGGTGAAAACCACAAGCATCAAGAATCTCCATTGCGGTATCTTTCTTCGCCCACCTAAAAAAACATGCTATATCAAGGAACAAGTCTTGCTCATGCTGTTTAAGTCCATCAAAGCTGACTTTTAGCTTTCCCAGAATATCAGTATCTGGGATCTCTTTCAGTCTGGCTATTGCACTCCTCCACTGATTCATATCTTTGTCACATAGAAAACAACCGAGAACTCTTAGTGCTAATGGGAGCCCACCAGCATAAGAAACCACATCATTTGAAAGCATCTCATAATCTTCAACACGCCTATCACCCCGGAGTGCATGATTGCAGAAGAGCTCCATGGCCTCATCATCATGTAACAAACTAATTTTGTGTATCACGTCAACTTTGTGAACATTTAATAAATGTTCATCTCTGCTTGTGATTATTATTAGACTTCCTTCACCGAACCAATTATGTGATCCTGCTAACGCTTTGAGTTGTTCAAGGTTATCAACATCATCAAGAACAATCAAGACCTTTCTATGGCCTAACCTATCCTTTATCATGTGTTTTCCTTCCTCAACTCCCCTTATCTGCACTTGATTTGGTTTTAAAACATCAGAGAGAATTTTTTCTTGCAATTGTTCCAAACCATTCTTACTTGATTTCTCTCGAATATCTTCAACAAAGCAGCAACCAAAAAACTCTCTAGAGAATTCACTATAAACATAAGATGCAAGAGTAGTCTTACCACCACCCCCACCACCCCATATCCCAATCAACAGATGCTCCCAATGACAAAAGAGGTAATTTATTTCATACTCCATGAAATAAAGTAAAAAGAGTTCTAACTACCCTTTGCTTTTCACATTCAAAATAGAACTTGTAAAGATATTATCATAAGTAGCTTGAAACAATTGTCTTAGGAAACATCAAATAGCAAAAAGTAAAGCAAGATAGATTTGTCATTGTAAGTTAAAGTGAGGTGTTGAGTACAGAATTAGAATCAAATTTGAACTGAATGAAGTCCATCATTAACTTATTTTGAGCTTATCCATAATCCTAGATCACAACCAAAGCATGTTAACTTTTCTCGTAATCCTACATAACTCTGGCTGGCATCACATGGATGCAGGATATCTTTTAACTTACCAAAAATATCATGTAATGCACTCGATGTCTCTGTATCAACATCATCAAGAATAATTGAGTGACTTGTATAAAATACCTATAAAATACAAGCATAAACGCCTTTCAGAGGACACATGTCTGAATCGTAAATTATGCGAACACGAAAAATTAACTTACATGTTGGCATTGTCATTGAATTCCCATCCAGCAATGTTACTTGCATCCACAACTGCTTTTTTCCAAGATTCAACCTTGGTCTGGTTCTCCAACTCATGCTTGACAGATTCTTCTATGTATTTCCGATTCTTTTCAAGCGGTGCAAAGAGCCATCCCAAAGGACTTTTCAAAAATGATTGTCCCCAAGATTTAACTTTTTTCTTGTTCTTCAGCTCATGTTTGGCAAATGCTTCTCCGTATTTCCTTTTTTGTTTTCTCAATTCAGACGGCTTCACGCCATAAAATATGGGAAGAATGATTTGGCCTCTCTTACCCTTGCATTTCATGATATGTACAAGTTCATCTAAGCACCATGAAGAATCTGCATAGTTTTCAGAGAATACGATGACAGCAATCTGTGATTCTTCTATAGCCTTCATAAGGGCTGGACCAATCGATTCACCCCGAGGAAGTGTTTCGTTGTCCTTGTAAGTATGGATTCCTTTTTGTTCAAGAGCTGAGTAGAGATGGCCCACAAAACTATTGCGAGTATCTTCTCCTCTAAAGCTAAGAAAAACATGGTAAGAAAAAGCTGGAGCAGATGATGATGCCATAGATGTGTTGATTTGTTGAGAAAGAATGTATGTGGTTTGATCACTTTAATGAAATGAACTACACAGACAAAGAGAAAGAAATTGAATGTATGTGGTTTGAGCATCTCAATGAAATGAACTTCATACCGAGAGGTGTGACTTTCCAATAAAGCCTGTTATCATGTAGAAAAATCTTGTCAGATCAACTGATCATAACTAAAATAACAAACTACGATGTAGAAAATCTCATAACTAGCCCTTTGATTTTCTTTTTCATTTTTTTGTCGTAAAAACGCCTATGAAGGCTAATACAAGTCACAATTCTAAAGACAGGCATGAACCGATTTAGGTAAACTGAGTAAGTTTTTACAGAATCACATTATACAAAGTAATGTTTTACTCTTAATTCTACATTGAAAATTTTCTTATAAGATGTGGAGGAAATTTCCCTGAAAAAACAAAATTTAGCAGACTCCCTTTCTAAACTTCTTACTTTGCAAGCTTCTCCTTCAATTTCAACAGGATCTGTTCCTTAATTTCTTCATTCTACTTGAATATATTTTAGTTTGTAGATACCTTTCCTCCATCGCTTGACTATTATTCTCTCTTAATTCTCTAGATCCGTTAACCACAGAGTGAAAATAACAAAAATGTAACTATAATTCCCTTCTGTATTTACTCATGTTTTGGGGTTTCAACATTTAGCCATCACACGTCTTACATTGTACATTCTCACCCCAAAATTTATTTCATCAATTATGCTATTTGTCAAATACCTTAGCCCCCCAAATTTCAGCATTTATTATAAATACATATTTACCGCTATTTGACTTACCTTTCCATACAGTAAATACGGATTTCATCAATTATCAACTGACATCATATTTAAATAATTCGAGTTTCAAATTCCAAGTCGTTACGAATTTTCCCTACTTGAAAGAGATTTCATCCCTGAAATTTGACTAGGTAAACAACTCAGGATCACGTCTCAATTTGTCTCATCTTCAGATTCTCATTAAGCATTGTCGTCTGAAGTAGTTTCCTAACCAATACAATCTAATGTCTCCTCATTTTGTCTTCCGGATTTTCCACAAATCATATCTTATCATTAGGACAACATCACGTTTCCTTCCCACAATTAACTCAAAATCCAACTTTAATATATCTGTAGGGTTAAAATTACGGAAACATGCCTCTGAGGCATTTTCCCTTAGCCTCCAGGCGAACCAAGGAGTAAGCCTTAAAGGTGGAATGACAAAACAATCATACAATATTATAGAACTCATCAAAACAATACAAATATCCATATCGAACTTAGAAATTGATAGTTAATGACATTTTCACAATATTCTAATATATAGAAATCTTAAAACATAATAATCTTTTAAGTTACTTATAAATTGAAGCAAATTAATTAAAGAAGTAGCACACACTTACCAGTAATAATAGCCAATGTGGGACTAGCCCACTTGGTAGAGGCTTTGCCTCTTAGATTGGAGGCCCCAAGTTCTAATCCTGGCATTGGCTAATTCTACTAAATTGGTGATAGTAACTTTTAACCACTAAAAAAAAACTTACCAAGAATAATAATATTCTAAAGTTCTAACAAATTAAAGAAACCAGTAGTAGCAGACTAGCAGTAAGAAAAGAAAAATTATAAAAATAGCGAACAATGTTATAGAAATGTAGCCAACTTAGTACTGACATTCGAAGAAAAAAAAAACGACTTAACAGTCAAACAAGAAGTATCCATCTTAGGGAGAAATTGAACAAATAGAGACCAATCAAAGAGAAAGTCCTGAAGGTTTTCTGATCCTCCGGATTTATATCTGATGTCAACATTTATCTGTCGTAAGACAAGAGGACATATATAGCCTTCAAAGAGGACATCACTAAGTCACTATATTACAACTTTTACAATCATACCATCTACTAAAATTTACTTTCATAATCAATAACTATAGGTCTGTTGATTTACTCCCATTGTATAAACATACAGCCGGAAAATTATTGGTTTCACAAAGGGCTTATGTTTACGAATTTTTGCTTTCCCACCAACACATATAACTTATATCCGATTTAAAAACATTAATTTAAACTCACCAAAACGTCCTAACGATAGATCTACATATCTTTACACAAAAAACGAGTGTTTTCATCACTAAGCAGATTCGATTTGAAGCAACACAATTGGTAATCAGTATGACTAACACCTTTGATCCAATTATAATGTTATGTACTAATAATGAGTTTCCTTAGTATTTGATGCCTAAACGTAGCAATACAAAAATTAAAATACTGGCAAGCATACTTGGATTTTCTAAACAAACACACAGCAGCGCACAACAGACCAATCCCCTGTTTCACATTCTTTTTGTATCCACACACATACACACATCATTAGTCATTTTCCAACAAATTCCATTCGTTTATAACACACACAACAGCATATGAACTTCACAGATTGTTTAATTTGATCATCTATCTACACTACTTCCCGAACTTCACAACTTTGACTAAATTAGGTCAAAATACGTTTTTCACATTCCGGGTCGACATTTTTTTTAAGTATTTGATGAAATTACTCAATAAATTACATTAAGCTTCATTAACACTTCCATTTCTTTCTTGGTAACTTATAATTCATCAATTTATCAGTTTGAGGAACATACCTCAAATTCCGAGCAACACCAAACTTTGGCAGAAACCCTTTCTATCTCTTTACTTTGCAAGTTTATACTTCAATTTCAATAGTATTTATCCTTAATTTGTTGTTTCAACTTCGATCGATTTGAGTTGGTCGCTACCGTTGACTTTTCTCCTAGTTCTCCCGATCGATTAACGTTGGAGTGAAAAATAAGGAAGTAATTAAAATACTTTTTGAATTAGCTTTTCAGCTTATTCTTTATAACATTTACTTAGTAAATAAACAATAAGCAATAAGCAATGAAATAGATACTTATTAAAATTAGGTTATTTAACTTAATAAGCTGAATTTTATCCAAACATTCAAATTAATTGTAAGAATAAGCAATAAACACCTATTTTTTTCCTATCCAATAGAGTTCCATTATCTTTATCTCTCTATATATATTAAAATAGAAATCACTTTCAATCAATCAAGGCATTCATTATGTTTTCTTGATTAATTTTAACCATTAAATCATTTTGATGTTATCATAAAATAAAATAAAATTAATATTAACTAAATTAAGTTGACTAGGTTTGGAAAGTTGAAAACTTATTAAGGATGACTAAAATTTTTAATTGAAATATATTGAAGGGAAATAAATGTCAACATAATTGTCAAAACATAAATATAGTTCTTTCCATTTTTAAAACCAAGGAATTTGTATATAACTTTCATAATTATAGAAACTGAAATCAAAAAATTCAAAATAATATGATATGAATCACAATATTAATTTCTTCATATCCTTTCTAAAATCTTTGTTCAAAATTATGTATAAGTATAATCACATTCAGTTGTTATCACAATTTGGTGAAATCTGGAATTTGCAGCATCATGTTTGAATACTAGCTTCATAAGTTTAGCAATTTTTTTTATTTATTAATTTCTTACATCTGATTATAGTTTGTGTTTAGTATATGTATCAATGGCTTATTAGTGGGTTTTTAATAAACAGATTTTCTATTCTCTCTCAATCTATGTGTATGTGTGTTTGCATGTGTGTGTGTGTGCTTGAATTGGATTCTATGTTTGGATTGGATGAAGTAAATTCAGTTTAATTAGTTCTGTGTTAATTGGATTAGATTATATGTTTGGATTGGATGAAAAAATAAATAAAGAAAAGTAAAAATGGACTACCTTTCCGAATGGTTAAGTGTCTACATATGTTATTTTTTCAAAATGACTTATTTAGGCTTGCTGTAAAAACTACTTTTATCTGGAATGATTCGTATATTCTTTAATATATATATATATATATATATATATATATATATATATATATATATATGTGTGTGTGTGTGTGTGTGTGTGTGTGTTTCTCAATAAGCATATGCATTTTTGTCCAAAGGTAAAAAAAGGAAAATGTAATTTTGATATTGATGTATTATACATACTTGTTGTAAAATGACATATTTATACTTGTTGTGTGTGTCTGTTTTTGTTTCTGTGTGTGTGTGTTTGTTTGTTTGTGTGGATTGGATTTTGTGTTTGTACTAGATGATGTAAAATTCAATTTAATTAGTTCTGTGTATGGATTTGATTCTGTGTTTGGATCAGATGAAAATAGAAATAAAGAAAAGTAAAAATGGAGTACCTTCCTGAAAGGTTTAGTGTCTACATATATTATTTCTTCAAAATGACTTATTTACCCTTACAGTAAAAACTACTTTTTGGGAACGATTCATATATTTCTTTAATATATGTTTGTCTTTGTGTTTTTCAATTAGCATATGATTTTTTGTCCAAAGGTAAAAAAAAGGCAATGTACTTTTGATATTGCCTTATTATACATATTTGTTGTAGAATGATTTGTTTACATCAAAATGATAATGTAGGTGTTATCATCCTCCTACGTATAGCAAAGCTCAAAACTTGAGGTGGTAAGAATATTTTTTTTATTATAAATTTTCATGTCATTACATTAATATTTTGTTTATAAGATAAATTAATTTATAACTTTAATTGTTATTTACAGGTCAGCCTTAAGTGGGTAACTATTTGTTTTGGTAGAGATTGCATATTAATGATGACATGTCTCACATTTTAAAATTCAAAAATGTATGTCTTTTTGTTGGGTCAAAATATGGTTTATACTTTACTTTTCTGGGCATTGTATTTTTGTGTAATAATTGTGGATTTTCGGTCTAGTTTACGGCCGAGTTTACGGCCGTAAACACCTTACGGCCGTAAACTCATTTACGGCCCATATGTTTCCGGCCCATATCTAACATGTATAAATAGAGGTGTTAGGGTGAGGAGTAAAGATTGATGATTTGATGAACAGAAGTAGTTTACGGCCAGAGAGACAGGAGCTTTTATTTGTGTGTGAATCTTGTGTAAGGAATTTCATTCATATCATTAATACAATCAAGATTCATCATATTCTTCTTCTCCTTCTTTTCTATTTTATTTTACATCATCCGTTTGATTGGGATTCCGCACCATCAAACGGATTTGACTGATACACGGGCAGTTCAGGGACTTACAATTGGTATCAGAGCCAAGTTGTATCAGTAAAAAGGTTTTATTTCGTTTAAAATTTCGAATATTCTGTGTTTACGGTCCAAGCTTACGGCCGTAAACACCGAGTTCTTGGGCCGTAAACTCTATTTGGGGCATTATTTGATCTTATTTTCGAAATATTTTTGCGTTTTTGGATAGATCTCGCAAAAATAAGGGGGGTTTGTTCTTTGTGTTTTTCATAAAAAGGGGTTTTTGATCGAGTTTTGGAGCTTCAAAGTCGAATTTTCACGTAACCGGAAACTGTTTACGGCCGGAAACTATTTACGGCCGGTGGCGGCTTTTGAGTTTACGGCTAGGGTTTCCGGAAGTATACGGCTCGGAATTTGCGGCGGCTCGGAACTTGCGGCTCGGCTCGGCGGTTTGCGGTCGGCTTGTCTGCAGCTCATAACGGCTCGGCTCGGATCACGGCTCGGTCAGTGGATTGCGGCTCCTGCGTGCGCTTCATAAAAATAGAAACAGCTTCGCGTCTTGCAAGGTTCGAACCCGGGTCTACTGGGAGGAGAGCCCGCGCCTTTCCAACTCGACTAGAAGGCTTTTTGTTTCTTAGCTTCGGAATTTAATTAATAAGGCGTCTTTTCCGCATTCAAGTTTTACAATTTTGACACTTTTAACCCCAAAACTCAATTCCTTTTTATTTTAAATTCCTTTTTCATCCAAAATAATAAAAATAATTTTAAATCTTGACTTTTTCATTTAACCTTTAAAATTTCAAATTTAACCTTTCGGTTTGACTTTTCATGTTTAATTTTTAAAATTTGACTTTTAAGGTTATTTTTTTTAAAAATAAAAAAAAGGCCTTTTTTAAATTTGACTTTTAAGTTTTATTTTAGCTTCTAGTTGTATTTTTTAATTAATTGATTTTAAAGTCTACAAGGGGTTTAAAAACATGAAAGAGAGTTGTCAGGATATGTTAAGACAAAATTTCAACTTTTTCGATAATATCCCTGGAGAAACCCTCGAAACTTAATTGCAGAGATTTACTACACTCACTACTGAGATGAATATAGCCGGGATCTTCTTGACTAAGTCCGAGATCAACAAAAAGCTGTTGAATTCACTTTCAAAATCGTGGGACATGGATGTGGCTGACATCAAGAAGACAAAAGATCTCAATCGTCTTAGTCTGGCTGATATAATTGAAGAACTTAACGCTTTGAATTGTCGAAAAACAATGAGTTCAGCAAACCTTCCGGTCAATGAAGTGTCGTGTTCTCATTCATGTGAAGTTTCATATTCTCAGTCATGTGAAGATACGATTAAACTTCTTCGGGAACAAATTGATTTATTAAAAGGGAAAGTTGAGGACCTGAGATATAAAGGATATCAACTCAGGAAAGGACAGAAACCCCTGAAGGCTGAATTAGAAGCTAAAACCAAGGACTTTAGGAAACTTCAGGAAGACTACAGTAACAAATGTGAAAACTATGATTATGTAGTCAAACAAAATGTTGAGCTAGTGGCTGAAGTTGAATCTTTGAAAGGAAAGTTTGAAACTGCCAAACTTGATGTTAGAAAATATGATTTCTCAAGTGAGGTGGTTGCAAATATGATAGACCAAAGCATGCAGTTTAAAAGGAATCAACACAAGGGTCTAGGGTATGATAGTGTACCTCCTCCTTACAATCATAACTACACATCCATCCCTATGAAACAAGAAGAAATTGACAGGGAGGCACATCTTAAATACGGAAAACCAGCTGGATTTGTGTCAGGAGGAGTTATTAATGTTGAAAATATTGATGCTTCTGTTACATGTGCAGGTAAAGTAGCAAAGGATGAGAACAAGGAGAGTTCTTCTAAACAAACAAACGACCCCCTGAACTCTGAATCTGTTGCTTCTAATCAACCTCCCATTGGTAAATATAGGCCACCATTTCAAGCTAAACAGAGTGCCTGTTGCAACTGTGCGTGTAGGAAAAGTAAGAGACAAGGCAAGGATATGCCACCAGGGGCAGGAAGAGACAACTCCCCAGTGAAGAAGAGGACATGTTTTCACTGTGGAACACCTGGACACATTGCCAAAAATTGTCCTAATCGCGCGTATGTTCCCTACTACGCACAAGGCTGGCAGAACGCGTCAAGAGGGAGACACTCCAAAAGATACCCCTCAAGGTCACGTTCAGATATTGACGACTGGAACGCGCAGAAGGCCAAGAATTCAACTCCCAAGGCCAAGAATCCGAATCCCAAGGGCAAGAAGGAAATGTCAGCCAACAAGCCCAGTTCAAGAGATACTCCTGTGAAGCCAAGACTGGTTAGGTCAAAGTCATCTCGGCAGCCGGCTTCAAGTTCCAAAGCAAGCACTGAGCCACCCATCAGATCGAAAAAAAATGGGTTAAACCCAATTACAAATGGGTTCCGAAGGCTCAAACTCCCAAAATTCCTAATGCTTCTAACGTTTCTACATCTTATGTTTGTGATAAGCAGGACATGTCATGGGAGAGAGTATCGTGCAAGGATGACAAAGGTCGACCCAGTTTCAAAATGGACTGGGTTCCAAAGACCAACTGATCCCGCTTCGTGTCGGAGCAGCTATGGAGGCATATCATCAGACTTCGGTTTGTTGGTAATGGTTGCTCCTGGCATATGATTGGGGACATCTCTCAACTGTACAACATTCAGACCTTTGTTTGAGAGTATGTGTCCTTTTGCGGGAAAGGAAGAAAAGAAGGGATCACATGGGGTTAGTGCTTAACGACATGAAGAATTTTCGGATCTGTTCTGAGATTACGTGTGCTGTTCTCAGACCTTTTGGATGCAAATTCAATCGGTGACTTACGGTTTGCGTTTTCTTCTCTATACTCCTGAGTTTTTCTGAAGCTGATTCACTTTAAAGACTAATTTTTGTTTTAGGATAGTTTAAATTTGCGCATTTACTTTCGTTTCTCTTCTATGCACAAATTTAGGGGGAGAAATAAAAACAAAACAAAAATTAGAAAATTTTAATTTAAAAAAAAATAATATAAAAAAAAATCCAAAAACATTAGAAAATCAAAAAAAATATGTTGGTTATGAAATGTGCTTGAGGGAGATGTTCTGGGAAGTGATATGATAATGTGATAACAGGCAACCTGAGTCTGCGTAACGTACCCGAAGTTGAAGGGTCTATGCTCTGACTTGATGCGTCGGTAGGCACGAAATTTTTTAAAACGGACTTGACTAGGCAGAGTTGAACTTAGGAAATTCATAGACTTGACAAATCTTGACCTAGTTAGATCCATTCAGCCTGATAATACGACGCTCGGATAGGTTGAGCAGGGAGATATATATGGGAATCTACTCGTCACATTAAATGAACCCGTACTTGGAACCGTGGCTTAACTTTTCTTCGATGTGCGGATTCTGTCCTTAATTCCGGTTGGATGGGGCGACTGGTAAATTCCGATAAATTAGGTCTGTAGAATATCATTTTCTTTCTTTCTTTCTGTTAGTCATATGTTGTCTCCTTTGCGTGACCTCTAATCCGACCTGGTACACAACATATGCAACTCCATTTCTCTGTAGGAAATATATATGTGCTTGAAATATATGTGTGAAATGTATGTGTGAAAAACTTCTCATCTGTTAGCCATATGCTGTCTCCTTTGCGCGACTTCTAATCCGACCTGGTACACAGCATATGCAACCTTCTTCTTCTCAACCCCTCTGAAGTAGTTAGCAATAGAATTTTGTATCTCTTCTCTCTCTGAATGGTTGTCTGCTCACCCGGTGTAAGGAGTACTCTGGAAGTTCTTGATGGCTGGGGCATATCAGGAAGCGGGAAACACGTTCCAGTACACTTAAAAATTGAACTCATACAGATTGTCTATAGATCTCGCTGCTCAATTTAGGTGGACAACAATATCCCTGGTCGTCGTCAGATGAATGGTCCTTAAGATATAGTATCTAAGGAATTAGGATCAGATATAATTTTTAGGAACTTAAGTTCACCTTGTCTTGTATCAAATAGTATGTCCTAAATAAGTCACAAATTTTTTGTGTTTAAGTGGACAACAATACCGACGATCGACCAGACAAAGATGTGAATATGGAAGGTACCGACAAGTGGATAAAGGCTGTCTAAAAACTTTGATCCCAAATCTCTCTTAAAGTTAGATATCATTTTATTTTTGTTAAATCTATTATAGTTTCTTCTAATTTAAATATTAGGGGAGAGTTAAAAAAATTAAAAAAAAAACAAAAAAAAATCAAAGAAAAAAATCAAAAATTAAAAATCCAAAAATAGTGTTATTTCTGTTTTATTTCTTGTTCAGAAAAATCTAAAATCTAAAAAATACTTTTGTTTCTATTTTAATTTGTGTGCTAAGTTTTCTTTTAGTTTTTGTTTTTGTCTTGAATAGTGATTTCAGGTATATATAAGACTCATGAAGTTTGTGCTGAAGATTTCTGAGCCAAAGCCTCGTCCGTGAGCATCGAAGAATTCTCATTCGAAGGAGCAAGAAATGAAGATTATTCTTTCAACATTCAATCCTTCAATCCCAGAAACAAGGTGAAGCTGCAATTGAAGATTATGTGACGGATTGCATTGAAGCCTCCTCAAACAGTCTGCTGCTATCTATGAACTTGCTGAAGTGATCTAGAAGATTTGTTCTCTCTGAAGATTCTCAAGCTGAATGCGCCATCTTTCAAGAATCAGTACGTCAAGCCTCCTCACCCAATGTGCGTTCAATGCCAAATTCTGAAGAAAACCTCAAGTGCTCAAGATGAAGTCATTCTTTGAAGATTCATATGTTCATCCTGATGCTGTGAAGAAATCGAAGGTTAAAGTTGAAGCCAAGCTCCCATTGAAGATTGACAAGAAGAGCCAGCTACTTTTTAGGGGGAGCTTGTTAGGTCATTAAGAAAAGAAAGCTATAAACCAAGGGGGAGATTGTTGGGTCAAAATATGGTTTATACTTTACTTTTCTGGGCATTGTATTTTTGTGTAATAATTGTGGATTTTCGGTCTAGTTTACGGCCGAGTTTACGGCCGTAAACACCTTACGGCCGTAAACTCATTTACGGCCCATATGTTTCCGGCCCATATCTAACATGTATAAATAGAGGTGTTAGGGTGAGGAGTAAAGATTGATGATTTGATGAACAGAAGTAGTTTACGGCCAGAGAGACAGGAGCTTTTATTTGTGTGTGAATCTTGTGTAAGGAATTTCATTCATATCATTAATACAATCAAGATTCATCATATTCTTCTTCTCCTTCTTTTCTATTTTATTTTACATCATCCGTTTGATTGGGATTCCGCACCATCAAACGGATTTGACTGATACACGGGCAGTTCAGGGACTTACACTTTTATCATTAATTAATAGCTTAATGTTTGTTTTTCTTAATTTTTTAATCATTAATTATTTATATTGTTTAACTTCTTCATTTTTTCTTCTTATATGTAGTATTGCTGATATGGGTTTGAAAGTTGAGTCTTCCATTAGTACTACACAACTTAACACCGATATTGTTGTGACCAAGGCAGAGGATTACTACCCTGTTTTCCAATCAAGAACATTGATGATATTTCATATTACAATGAGGTATACTTAACATTATTAATATTTTTCCATTAATTTTATAAATTTATGGCACATAACATAGTGAATATATATGAAAAAATTATATATATTTTAAAAAAATTTATGAAATAGAAAATTGGTTTGTCCATCATTGCTACTGTCATCGGTTTTGATTTAGACGAAGGCTGGTATTCTTTTAATTGTCGTGCCAGTCCAAAAAAAAGTAAGTAAGAATGATGATGATACTAATCTTGAACCATTTACGTTTGAAGGTTGTGGTGGAGTTTATGATGTTTACAACAAGTAAGTTCATAATTTTACATTTGTAAAGTTCTTGTGCCATTAATCTATATTTGAATGTTTCCAGTTTTATTTCATTGTCCATTCAAGTGTCATTTTATAATTTTTAGGGTGAGGGTCGTAATTCGTTTTCAATATGAAACTGGTCCTGTTTTTTTTTTATTTATTATTGTTTGACTGTCATGTTAAAGATGTTATTGAGCAGCCCACCCCAAGATGTCATGGCAATCAGTGGCTGATGGAAAAGATATCAAAGGTAACGTTAATTTTTTTAATCGTCAACTCATCTCTTATTTTGTTTTATGATGTTATTTTTTTAATATATGTATTGAAGAATTGAATAAATTCATTTTAATCCATTAATACATCCAATTCCTTTTAACATAAAAAGTCTGTAAGTTGTGGACCCATTACATGTTGTTATTTGTATATGTGCTATTTTCGATGTATCGGTATTTTGGGGGAACTCACTAAGCTTTAAACTTACAGTTTCAGTTTTTGTTTTAGGTACATCAGATGATCGTGGGAAGGCAAAGGGGTGATCGTACAACTCCTCATATTTTTATGACCTTATGTTCTGGGATACTCTGATATTATATTATTTTGAAAACAAGTTTTTTAATATTCAATGGTTTTGAGTTGTTTTAAAAAGTTTAAATTTGGCATGATTTTTATGGAAGTTACAAGTTGGTATCAGAGCCTTGGTTTGAGTGAATTGGGGGAACACTCGTGTGAATCCAGTCCTAAATCAAGGAAAAGATTTTCAAATGGTTTTCAAAATATCAAAGGAGAATGCAGAGGGTACGATCAGCCGAAGCTAGTAAGTAGACCCCAAAATACCATATAGATATTTGATATTATGATATGTTAGAACAGCATGCTAGTACTAGGCTAGGGATCTTCAAGAATTACATGATAAAATTTTCTGATTATATAATGCCTGATAGCCTAGGGTTTTCCTTATATGAAATTGACATCATTACTGTAGTTGCTTAGTGTATGGATCACGACTGTACATAATTAAGATCTTATAGCCTGAGAATGTTTGGTTTGGCCTTATTTGTTGTTCTTTATTGATGAAGGGCTTAGGGTAGGATCAGGTATTTGAAAGTCTATAGGGTCCAGAGTTATGTATGGTTAGCATACACGAGTGTTGCAGGGTTGGTGGGAGTTTCATGTGTGTGTTGTGTGAGGCTGCTAGGTCAGACATGAGATAGTTAGCCTTCCACTAGGAGTGAGGATTGAACGAACACCATGCATATGTATATTGTTAGGTGTTGTGATGATACTTGAGACAAATATGGGTAGGTGTGGAAGGTAGTATCGGCCCGTACTACTAGACATGGCAATTCCAGACACGGATACACGAATTTGTGAGAGACATGACATGACATAAATACACGACATGAATGCATCTTGAAAATTGATATAAAGCTTATTTCTCATCGTGTAATCATACCGTGTCAAATTCACGTTTTCATGATACGAATAAAATAATTGTCAGGTCTACGTACTACTGAAAGCATAGGACCCATACGTGTAGCAAGGAAGTCACAACCCCTAGGGTTTAGTTGGGAGTTGGTTCGCTGTTATTTATGCGGATTATCTGATATCTTCCTGGTATGTTTTCAAAATAGTGGTTACGAGGCGCTTTGTGGCTGGATCCAGATCAGGATCAGGAAATGGCGGTCATGAGGGACCGACAACACCTGAGGTTGTTAGTCAGATGAGAACAGATGAGCTAGACACCAGGATTCGAGAGATCTTGCACGATGAGGTTGCCACTTTGTTCCGGGCACAACTGTCGGAGATGTTTGGGTCTATTAAGACCGCCATGGTCGAGAATTTCGACGAGCGCTACGCAGCCTTTGTAGAGACGGTTGCCGCAACAGCTGCATTAGCTGTAACGGTGACAGAAGGAGGAGCCAGTCAGGCTTTTCAGTACAGGGACTTCGATAAAATGAAGCCCCCTACTTTTGATGGGACTCACAACCCCATCAAATCCATGAGGTGGGTTTCTGACGTGGATGAGTGCTTCTTTACATGTTCATGTCCTACTAACCAGCAGGTCAGATGTGCACTGAACCTGCTGAGGTCCGGGGCAAAGGACTGGTGGAGGTTAATGACTAGGTCGTAAACAGATGATCAGAGAGCTGCAGTTACTTAGGAGCAGTTCATAGATACATTCTATGCTCATTACATTCCACGGGTTGAGCAGAAACGATTAGCTCAAGAGTTTTTGGGATTGAGACAGGATAGTGAGTCGGTGATAGATATCACCCGCATCTTCACAGAGAGGACGATGTTCTGCCCGAAGTTTGCCTTTGAGTAGGCTCAGATGACACGTTATATGAGCATGCTCAAGACTGACATCCGTCAGTTTGTTTCTACCCAGCGGTGTAATACCTTACTAGAGTTACAGGAGGCCACTAGGCGGCGTGAGTTGGAGATTGAGCTATAGTTGAGGGAGCAGCAGCAGGCCCCAACACAATCACAACCAGCACCAAAGCGGTCTAAGACCGCTAATTCTAGGACCGGGGGTCAGCAGTGTCATACTAGTGGAAAGTTAGACAAGGGTCATTATGGGGTTTGTCGAGCAGGTAGCGTGTACCACAAGTGTGGCAATGAGGGGAATTATGCGAATGATTTTTGCCAGCCTGCCTCGGTTTCGAGTATGAGGCTATGTTACCACTGTGATCAGGTTGGCCACTTGAAGGCCAATTGTCCGTTACTCGCCACCACGTTGATGCAGGCTCCCGCGCCAGCTACATTGCGGATTACAAATGGGAGACCGGGTAGAGTAGATCCCTCGAGGCCTTAGGGGCCTTCTAGCTCACAACAGAGGAGGCCAAGGTAGCACCGTATGTGGTTGCTGGTATGTTTTTATCCCTTATCTTATTGATTATATATGTTTTATGCTTCTCTGTTTGTACATGTGATTGGGTACGTTTTTAATGAACTCCTTGCCCTCATTAGTTTTATTTGACTCGGGGGCGAGTCGTTCATTTGTCTCCCAGACATTTAGCAGGGAGTTCAGTGTGCCAGTAGGAGAGCTAGAGTGTTCGTTGTGAGTCTCTATCGTCAACGAACACGGGGTTTCTGCTTCTTTAGTTTATCAAGGATGTGAGTTGGAGATCTTCGTGGTGTCTTTCATGATCGACTTGATTTCGATTCCCATGGGGGATGTGTGTGTGATTGTGGGTATGGATTGGCGTAGTCATTTCGGTGCCATAATCGACTGCGAGGGTCAGTGGGTAGTGGTTCGAACCCCAAGTGGGGGAGAGTTGATTGTCTATGGCGAGGGTACTAGATCGGGATCAGGGTTTTGTTCAGCTTCCAGGGCTCCGGAGTGTATTCAGCATGGGTGTGCGGGTTATCTAGCATATGTGGTGGATACATGGGTCAGGGATCAGATTTCAATTTCAGAGGTTCCAGTGGTCAGGGAGTTTGCTGACGTATTTCTGAAGGAGTTACTCGGAGTGCCTGCGGAGAGGCAGGTCGAGTTTAGGATCAACCTAGTGCCCGATGCAGCCCCTATCACCAAGGCGTTGTACCGGTCATCACAGTTGCAGGGACTGCTAGGCATGCAGTTCATCTATCCGAGCAGTTCCCCATGGGGAGCACCGATTCTCTTCGTCAGGAAGAAGGATGGTTCACACTAGATTTGCATTGATACCAGGAGTTAAACAAGTTGATGGTGAAGAACCGTTATCCACTCCTGAGGTTAGTTGATCTTTTTGATCAGTTGCAGGGGGCTTCTTGGTTCTCCAAGATAGACTTGAGGTTCGGGTACCATCAGGCTAGGGTTAGGGAGGAGGACGTGGAGAAGATCACGTTCCAGACTCGTTATGGACATTACGAGTTCGTGGTGATGTTAGTTGGGCTCACCAACGCGCCTGCAGTATTTATTGACCTGATGAATCGGGTTTGCAGACCGATGCTTGATCGCTTGGTCATCGTATTCATAGACGATATTTTGGTATATCTAAGACCCATGAGCAGCATGAAGAGCACCTTTGGGAGTTTTGAGGTGGGAACGGGTTTATGCCAAGTTCTCGAAGTGCGAGTTTTGGTTACGAGAGGGTCAGTTCGTTGGACCCCTCGTTAACCAGGAAAGGATTTTGGTCGATCCGGCCAAAATCAAGGCGGTTATGCAGTGGGAGGTTCCAAAATCTTCTTCGAACATCAGGACCTTTCTGGGATTGTAGTACCCCTCACTCGTCTGATGAGGAAGGTGGTGCATTTCCGGTGGGGCCCCGAGCATTAGAGGGTGTTTGAGACCCTCTGACAGCGACTATGCGAGGCTCCTGTCTTGACTCTCCAAGATGGAGTTGAGGATTTTGTAGTGTTCTGTGATGCATCCATCATGAGACTGGGCACGGTCCTCATGCAAAGATGATGGGTGATAGCCTACGCATCGCGACAGTTGAAGCCGCATGATACGAGATACCCTACTCATGATCTGGAGTTGGGTGCGATGGTATTCGCTCTCAAGATTTGGAGAGATTATCTATATAGGGTCCGTTGTACCATACACACAGATCACAAGAGCCTAAGACACATCATGGATCAGCCGAACCTAAATATGAGGCAGCGCAGGTGGTTGGATGTAGTCAAGGACTACGACTGTGAGATCCTTTACTACCCAGGTAAAGCGAACGTGGTTACGGACGCTCTGAGCCGCAAGTCAGCTGGGTCTTCCACACCAGCGATATGTATGAGGATATCGGTGGATTCTCTACTCGTAAGTTTGATCAGAGAAGCTCAAGTTGAGGGTATGTGTTAGGAGAATTGGAATCTTGAGAAGATTATGGGTGAGAACACCCAGTTTGTGCAGGATAGCCAAGGGCTATTGACCCACTACGGTCGGGTCTGAGTTCCGATGTCTGGTGGGATCAGACAAACTGTATTGGAGGAGGCTCCTAAGTATTGTTTCTCAATTCACCCTGGGGCCACCAAGATGTACCAATATTTACGTTTGAGTTATTGGTGGACAGCATGAAGAGGGAGATCGCATGGTACGTTGAGAGGTTCTTGACTTGCCGGATGGTCAAGGCTGAGCATCATAGGCCGCATGGTTAGCTACAGCCCCTGTAGATTACCATGTGGAAGTGGGAACAGGTCATGATGGATTTCAACACCAAGCTTTCGAGGATGGCGAGGGGATTTGACGCTATTTGGGTCATCGTGGATCGATTAACCAAGAGTGCCCACTTTTTAGCGATACGGGAGAGTTCATCGGCCGAGAAGCTGGCTGACTTATATATCCACGAGATCGTTACCTGCTATGGGGTATCCGTCTCTATTGTTTCAGACCATGATTTTTGGTTCACCTCCCATTTCCGGTAGAAGTTCCACGAGGAATTGGGCACTCGTCTATACTTCAGTACAACTTACCATCCACAGATTGATGGCCAGAGTGAGCGGACCATACAGACTCTCGAGGATATGCTGAGAGCCTGCGTTATTGATTTCGATGGGAGCTGGGACTCCTACCTACCTCTTGCAAAGTTCTCCTACAACAACAAAGTTCATTCCAGCATTAGGGCTCCGCCTTATGAGTTGTTGTATGGACAGAGATGACGCACCCCAGTCTGTTGGGGGGAGGTCGACCACATGGTGATGGGTCGGACGAAGGTGGTCCTACAGACTACCGAGAGGATTCAGCAGATCATGCAGTGGTTGCAGACCGCACAGATTCGGCAGAAGAGTTATGTTGACCGACACCGCTCTGAATTGGAGTTTCAAGTCGGTGACATGGTGCTCCTAAAGGTCTTTCCCTGGAAGGGTGTGATCCGCTTTAGGAAGAGGGGGAAATTGGGTCCCTGATATATCGGGCCATTCAGGATCATTGCCAGGGTTGGCAAGTTGGCATATAGACTAGAGCTACCATAGGAGCTTAGTCAGATCCACAACACTTTCCATGTGTCACAGTTACGAAAGTGCGTATTAGATGAGGAAGCAGTGGTGTCATTGGATGACATACAGGTCAACGAGCGCCTGAATTACGTAGAGAGGCAAGTGGCCGTTCTGGAGAGGAAAGTTTTCGTTCTACATAACAAGGAAGAACCTTTGGTAAAGGTACAATGGGAGCACCGAAGGGGATCTAAGTGGACATGGGAGCCGGAGGCTGAGATGCGGGAGCATTATTCGGAGTTGTTCACTGCAGCGTACTTTGAGAAAGAAGTCTAGTTCAAGTGGGGGAGAATTGTAACACCCCGACTCTTAGGTATAAACTTTATAGTCTTATATTTCCATTTTGAAAGGTTGAATCGACGAGTTGGATGCCCTGACTGGTCGAGTAGGAACAAATTTGGCCACGTGACTTAAGTGACCAACTCGACGAGTCGGAGGACACGACTCAACGAGTTGGAGTTGGAGGATGAAACCCTAATTTCCTGGGTTTTGCACCCTATTTAAAGGGTCATTAGCCTCCCTTACCCTCCCTTACAACCCCCTTTGAGCTCAGAAACCCTAAATCGTGCTTTCTCTCAATATTTGTGTGTTATTAAGCTTGGAATGGATCTTAGTGAGAGGAGCTTGAAGATCGAGAAGCTTGGAGCAAGGAACATTTGAGGATCTGAACTCTACTCCATTTTAGCATCACTTGATGGTAACAAGTCGTTACCTTGAGCTTCTTTATAGCTAGATCTTTCTATGTTTGAGGTTAGGTCCATTTTAGCATGATTGGTGATTCATTTCGGGTGTTGGACCATGATCTGAAGTTGCAACTTCTGATCTAGGATCATCTTGGTCCTTATAATCATAAAGCTTCATCCTTTAGCAAGATAATGCCTTTTCTTCACCTAGACTTCTTTTTTAGCTTGATTTTGGCCTTAACACCTTACATGTACGTAAAGTTTGGAACTTTACGTAGGAGTATGCCTCAGGAGCCTAGATCTACAATATGGAGCTTTGGGGTGGCTTATAAGCATTTGAATGGAGAAAGGACTGAAGGACTCGACGAGTTGCATGGCCAACTCGGCGATTCCGATGAAGATTAGCCTTGAGGGTTTCTGCATGAACTTGGCAAGTCAGTAAGATGACTTGATGAGTTAGTTAGGGTTTTCTCAACTGTGAACATGCATGGACTCAATGAGTTGTCTGGAAACTCGACGAGTAAATTGAGGGGTTTCACGACTTCTCGAGTTTGGGAAGGACTCGACGAGTCAATGAGCTGCACTCGACGATTTGGGTCAACATGGACTATTGACCTTGAATTTGACCAAGGGTTGACTTGTTTGACATCTGGAGTTATTTGGGTAAATTGGAAATTTATCGAATGGTTTTATGGTAAATATAGGTGGTGGAGTTTGTGGCTGTGATTCGAGAGTTTGAGCTTATCACTTCAGTTCGATAGTTGTGAGGTGAGTTATCCTCACTATACTAAGGGGTCGAAGGCACCAATGTCGGCCCATTGGATCTGATATCCAAGTAGTTGGTGATATGTTGAGTATGAGTTAGTTATGCATGCTAGTTGCTATGCTAGTTTGGTAGATCTGTAGGTCTACCTGTGTTACTATCTGATTATTTGTATGTGCATTAGTTATGTTATATGTCGACATGTCGTGTGGGATGGTTTGAGGTTGTACTTCTCCGTGCGGTAGCCAAGAAACCCTAGATTATTCCAGATATGAGCTGAGGGTCGGGCAGGGCATGCCAGACTCATACTGAGGACTTAGGAGCATTCCAGATATGAGTTGAGGGCCGGGCAGGGCATTCTAGACTCGTACTGTGGGCTCAGGAGCATTCCATATACAAGCTGAGGGTCGGGCAGGGCATACCAGCCTCATACTGTGGGCTCAGTGGCAACCTAGATGTGAGTTGTTGGTCCAGAAGGCAAGCCAGACTCACATTGTGGGCCTAGGGGTAATCCAGTATGTAAAGCTATGGGGCCATTACATGTTTGTTGTATATGTGCTATTTGCTGTGTATTGGTATTTTGGGGGAACTCACTAAGCTTTTGGGCTTATAGTTTCAATTTTTGTTTCAGGTACATCAGATGATCACAGGAAGGCAAAGGTGTGATCTTACAGCTCCTCATATTTTTATGACCTTTCTTTCTGGGATACTCTGATATTATATTATTTTGATAACAAATTTTGTAATATTCAATGGTTTTGAGATGTTTTAAAAAGTTTAAATTGGCATGATTTTTATGGATGTTAAAAGTGAGCTCCCCCAAACTACCACATACCATACAATAAACACATAATAGCATATACTGGGCCTTGCCTACTGCATCAGGCCCCGCCCGTTATCGGACAAATCCGACATCGGGCCCCACCCGGCGTCAGACTGATGTCCGGCATTGGGCCCCGCCCGGTATACATATATCATAACAACAAACATATAACACATAAACATATAGCACATAACATGTAACGCTTCCTCGTGCTTACCCTGGCATCGAACCGAAGTTCGGAACACATAAAACATGACATATAAGCTAAATCTTTGTCGGGCTTGCCCCGACATTGGACCGAAGTCTGGAACACACAAACACGTACATGAAAAGAATCACAAAGACATCAAGCATACAACATTCCTCGGGCTTTCCCTGGCATCGGACCGAGTCTAGAACATATAATTTACATCGGGATATCCCCGACATCAGACCTAAGTCTAGCGTACGCTAACTTATATGAACGGACCGACATTGTTGCCTTCGACCCGTTCCTACTAGAGGAAAACTCACCTCTTAAACTAGAAGCTAATCTCATGCGTGAGGAATCTCTGTTGGCTGCTCCCACGACTCCTCGAGTAACACTATACAATAATACCTAGTCAGAAAACTGAATATCCATCTAGGGGTAAAATGACCATTTTACCCCTGGTCAAAGTTAATGCTCTGGTCAAAGTCAACATTCTGAGTTGACCAACTCGTCGACTCAACCTTTCAAATCGTTGAGCTCTTTTAACTCAGAAATCTTGAAATCACGACTCAACTCGCTGAGTCGTTCCTCCGACTTGTCGAGTCCTATCGAGTTGCTCATAGTCACAACTTGTCAAATCAACTCATCTAGTCCCTCTACAGACTCATCGAGTTCTACCATAAACTGGAACGAGACAACACGACCCAACTCGTCCAGTTCCCTCATGGACTCGACGAATCCTTCTGTCTGTTTGGCCATCTTAACAGATTAAACACTTGTTCTCTAGATCTAAAGCCCATACTTTGCTTGTTCATTGGAAATGACCTTTCTAAGGGTAAAGTTTCCAACTTTACCTATTGATAGCCCTTTTGAAGGGTTTAGCTAAAACCATAATTCCTTTAGAACATAGATCTTGTCCAAAAAGCCTTAGTATCCTAAACCAAAGCATGAAAACCTAGATCTAGGTCCTAGATACCAGTTATCCACATAAAGTCTCGAGCTTGCTCCATACATGGCCCCTCTGGGGTTTAAAAGGCCATAACAACATCCTTAGGGTTTGCGTGAAACTCAAATGGCATAAAGTTTGCACCTTTATGCCTTTACAGCCCTGAATGACTCTAGATCTGAAAGTAAAATCAAGTTGGGACATCCATGACTTATAAGTCATGTTACTTGGACAAAAACCCCATAAAAGTGACCAAAAAGAGATCTAATGAACTATATGGAAAGTTAAGAGTGTGATTACCAGAAAATGATGAGAATGGAATGAAATCCCGGGATCTATAACCTTCTCCTTGAACCTTCAAGATCCTTCTTCTTCTTCTTCTTCTAGGCTTCAAGAACACACAAACTACTCAAAGATGGCTTACACACTCCCAAAATGCTCTAGGGTTTCGTGGATTAGGGTTTAGGACAAGGAGGCTATAAATGAGGCCACGAGGTGGGGATTAGGATGCTTAAATAGAGTGTGAAACCCTGAAATTAGGGTTTCACCCTGGCCAAGCTACTCGTCGAGTCAGCGACTCGACTCGCCGAGTAGATAACTTAAACCTCACACATAGTCTGCCATTTACTCGAGGAGTTAGGGCCACCAAATTGTCGAGTCCTTCTTTCAAAATAAATAAATAACTAAATTAAAGGTGTACAAGGAAATCAGGCGTTACAATTCTCCCCCACTTGTCTTAGACTTCGTCCTCGAAGTCTACCGCATCTGGAAACAACTCCGGGTAGTTCTCCCTCATCTCCTCCTCAAGCCCCCATGTCCACTACGAACCCTTATGGTGCTGCCACTGCACCTTCACTAGCTCAACCCTCTTGTTCCTCATCTCCTTCATCCTGCGATCCAGAATCGCCATCAGTCTCTCAATGTAATTCAAGCTGTCATCAACCTGAATATCCTATAAGGGCACAAATTTCATGTCTTCCACTAAACATTTCCATAGCTAGGAAACATGGAATGTGTTGTGGATTTGGCTGAGCTCTGCAGGAAGATCCAATCGATACACTACCTTGACCACCCGAGCATTGACTCTGAAGGGGCCGATATACCTAGGGCCCAACTTGCCCCGCTTCCGGAACCGAATGACACCCTTCCAGGGTGACATCTTCAGGAGGACCATGTCGCCCTCCCGAAACTCTAAATCCGGATGCTACTTGTCGACATAGCTCATTTTCCGACTCTGAGCAATCTGGAGCCTACTCTGGACCTATTAGATATGCTCTGTGGTATTGAATACTACCTCAGTACTCCCCATGACCCTTTGATCGACCTCACCCCAACAGATTGGGGTACTACACTTCCTCCCATAGAGCATCTCGAAGGGAGGTTGATCTATGTTGGCATGGTAGTTGTTATACAAAAATTCCGTTAACGGAATATACGTATCCCAACTGCCATCGAAATCCAAAACACATGCACGTAGAATGTCCTCGAGAGTCTGAATCATACTCTCGCTCTGTCCGTCGGTCTGGGGGAGGAAATCGGTGCTGAAGTGGAGACAAGTACCCATCTCATCATGAAACCGCTTCCAAAATCCGGAAGTAAAACGGACATATCGATCTGACACCACTGAAATAGGCACTCCATGTCATGCCACCACCTCCCGCATGCAAATCTCGTCCAGCTTCTCGGCCGATATGCTCTCCTGGATCGGGATAAAGTGAGCGCTCTTGGTCAATTGATCAATGATGACCCATATCGAATTGACCCCAAGTGTGGTCCTGGGAAGCTTAGTGATAAAATCCATAGTAATGTCCTCCCACTTCTACACGGGGATGTCTAACGGCAGCATCTTGCCATTAGGCCTCTGGTGCTCTGCCTTGACCTTCCTGTAGGTCAGGCATCTCTCTACGTACCAGGCTACATCTCGCTTCATGCAGGGCAACCAGTAATCGGGTCGAAGATCTCTGTACATCTTCGTCGCCCCCGGATGGATGGCAAACCTATAATTGTGGGCCTCATCTATCAATATATGTCATACTCCACCCCAATATGGTACCCAGACCCTTCCATGTAGGCCCAACAATCCACAACTGTCGTAACAAAAGGAGGCCACCTAGCTTATGATCTGTTTGCACTTACGTCGCTTCTCCTTCAGGCCCTCAACCTACACCTCTCAGATCTTCTCTAGCAATGGGGTGATCACTGTCATCCTCAGAAAAATGTCTCGGATCAGGGCCGCTATCACCTTGAGGCTCAGGGCGTCGGCCACGACGTTAGCCTTGCCCGGGTGGTAAAGGATCTCACAATCGCAATCCTTCACCACATCTAATCACCGACACTGCCTCATGTTCAAATTAGGTTGATCCATGAGGTACCTCAAACTCTTGTGGTCCGTGTAAATGGTACAACGGACCTCGTAGAGGTAATGCCTTCAAATCTTGAGGGCGAACACCACAACCCCCAACTCTAAATCGTGCGTCGGATAGTTAGCCTTGTAAGGCTTCATCTGCCTCAAAGCATAAGCTATCACATGACCCCGATGCATCAAAACTACTCCCATGCCTGTGATTGAAGCATCACAGTAAACTACGAAGTAATCAACTCCTTATGGCAAGGTCAGAATCGGTGCCTTACATAACCGCTGCCTGAGGGTCTCGAAGGCCGCCTGTTGCTCAGGCCCCATCGGAAAACCACCGACTTCTTGGTCAGTCGGGTAAAAGGAACTGCAATCTTGGAAAAGTCCCAAATAAATCTCCGGTAATAACCTGCTAGACCCAGGAAACTCCAAATCTCAGTTGGAGACCTCGGAATCTTCCACTGCATCACGACCTCTATCTTGACCGGATCAACCAGAATACCCTTCTAAATGACAAGATGCCCAAGAAACTGCACCTTGCGCAACCAGAACTCAAACTTGGAGAACTTTGCAAAAAGTCTATCCCTCCTCAGTGTCTCCAGCACCTCCCTCAGGTGCTCCTCATGCTGCTCCTGAGTCTTGGAGTAAACCAGGATGTCATTAATGAAGACTATTACAGACCGATCCAACATCAATTTGCACACGTGGTTCATGAGGTCCATGAAAGCGGCTGGAGCATTGGTGAGCCCGAACGGTATCACCACAAACTCATAATGACCATAACAAGTCCTAAAAGTTGTCTTTTACACATCATCGTCCCTGACTTGCATCTGGTGATACCCTGATTGTAGATCAATCTTGGAGAACCAAGATGCTCCATGACGTTGGTCAAACAAATCATCTATCCTCGGAAGTAGGTAATGGTTCTTCACCACTCCTTGTTCAGCTCCCGATAGTCTATACACATGTGATGTGACATGTCCTTCTTCTTCATAAACAGGAACGGGGCTCCCCATGGTGAACTTCTTAGACTGATAAAACCATTGCCTAGCAGCTCTTGCAGCTGCGTAGACAACTCCTGCATCTCGGGAGGATCCAACCGATATGGTGCCCTGGCTATCGGAGCCGCACCAGGGACTAGGTCAGTCCTAAAATCAACCTGTCTCTTCGGAGGTACTCCACGTAAATCCTCCAAAATACGTCTGGGTACTCTCGCACTACCGGTACATCATCAGCTGTCGGCTTACCCTTATCCCGGGTATCCATGACGTAGGCGACGTATCCTGCACAACCCTACTGAAAGTGGCGCCTCGCCCTCGCTGCTGAACAAAGAACCGGTCCGCGTTGTGGCCTCTCGCTCTGGATCACTAACCCTCCCCTACTAGGAGTGTGAACCCTCACTAGCTGTTGGTCACAGTCCATCATTACCCCATTGGGGCGCAACCAATCCATACCCACTATAACCTTATTCCCTCGCAGGGGAATAGGAACCAAATCCACTGAAAACTGCCCGTCGAATAACTGTAGAGTACATCCTCCATGAACCTTAGCAACCCTGACCGTCTTGTGATCTGCTATCTCTACATCAAGTGGGAAATCCAGCTCCCCCGGAGCTCCTATAAATCACTTGTTGAGTACGAGCAACACAAAAGATCGGGTGGCACCCGAGTCAAACATTGCCAAAGCTGATATACCGTTCACTAAGAATGACACTATAGCAAAACATATAAACATAAGTAACTATGAATATCAAATAAGAGATAAAAGAAAGATATGTACCTATCACCACGTCGGGAGCTGCTCGTGCCTCCTCGGCTGTCCACTAAAAGGCGCTACTCTTTGCCACATACGTCTCACCCTAGCCGTCATGGCCATCCCTAATCCTCAGTGTAGCAGGGGCGGGTGTGCCACCTTCCATTCAGCTGCTGAACTCGGGCACTAGGACCGCTTGTGTCCCCTCTAATTGTACTGAAAGCAAATCAGATCTGATGTTGTCGTGGTGGTGGTAGTAGCTGCGCAATCCTTGCTCAAGTGTCCAGTTCGGCCGCACTTGAAGCAGCCTGATCTCCCTGCCTTGCACGTCCCTTCGTGCAACTTGCCACATTTGCTACAACGACTGTGGCTCTGCTGGCTCCTAGGTCTGTGGTCTGATACCTTGGGCTTCTTACCCGAACTCCCTGACTGAAACCCCTCGGGTTTCCTCTTCCTTTCTATCTCTAAATCCAATTCCCTCTCTCGAGCCCTAGCAATCATGTCCTCCAGCGTCTTACAACTAGAGCGGCTCACAAACTAGCGGATATCACTCCGCAACATCTCATGGTATCGGCCCTTTTTCATCTCCTCGTCTGCCACATACCGCGGGACGAGAAGGGCCCTCTCCCTAAACATCTCGGAGATCTCAGTCACCGTATCAGTCGTCTGCTGGATATCCTGGAACTCCCTAGCCAGCTACTGCACGTCTATCACGGGTGCAAACTCGGCCCTAAACCTGGTCGTAACGTCACCCCAAGTCCTTGCATCAAGAGCTACATCATCACCAATGGCATGTCTGATCTCCTCCCACCAGTCGCGTGCCCTGCCTTTCAGAAGACAGGACGTAGGTCGAACCATGTCCCCCCTCGAGACATCTGCTAGTGTGGAATGCGTTGGCAACATCTTCCAACCATCTGGTGCTTGCAATGGGGCCCCGATCTCCATGGTAGTCGGGAGCTCCACAAGCTATGAACTCCAAGAAAGTCACTATGAGCGACTCCATCATGGCCTCTACCTCAGTGTGGAAAGCACTCAACCTCTCATCCAAAAGCTCAAGAATGCCCTCCTTGATCGTGCCAAAGATCATAGAAGTATCATCCAGGATAGTGCACGTGATCTTAGAGGAGATAAACTCCCTAGTCTGGTCGTCTAGCTGCACGGCTCTTGAGCCTGAGCCTGATCCCTCATCGGCGCCTGAACTGACGACTGATCTGTTGTGTAAAATCGCCATTCTAAAAAACACATCATAGCAAACATCAGAATACTAATCAATTCTTGAGGGATCACATACACTACAAGTTCCTTGGACTCATCTCAACCTTCGTTGACTTGAGTACAGATCCTCTACTTTCAGTAGTACATGTCCATACTACCTTCCACATCTATCCGTATTTTCCTCAAGAACTGCCTTGACTCCACCAAGTCCCTTCTACTACTACTGCTTCACACGCTACTCTCATCCTAGGATTTCCCTAGGGTAATCACCATCCCACTCTCTGCCATCAGCTGCATAAGAAGTCCCTACTGTCTTCCCCTAACTAGCTCGCGAATACTATTACATATCACTCAGACTAGATAATTCTCCGAATGAGAGATCCTACCCTACAACGGTTGGACTCAAATAAGAGCTGCAAAATAGAGCTAGACCTAACCTTCTGAAATTATTTAGTCCTTGCAATATGTAACTTAACATATTCATTTACTAGTTAGTAAAAGACAACTAGAACTCCTAAAATCACAAAGCAAGCAACATTCGAGCATTTGAGTACACATAATCAAGCATATTCTAATCAGGCCATCATACTGACTAATTTGTACTAGCGTGTAGTTCATAAAGCTGATACACATATATTAGGCACATAATGCATCCTTCCTAGATCCTTAGTCCTAATCTAGCATGCAATTCTCATAAAGCTAATAAGCATATCAGAACATAAACTTGTATGGGTAATTTGGGAGTACTTACTTGAGCTCGGATGATTGCATGCACCAAAACCTTTTCTCTTTTTCAAATTTCTTTTTGCTTTTTTCTAAGACTCTTTTCTTTTCTCAAAATCCTTTTATAAACATGGTTTTTCTTTTAAAAATTTCTATACCAATTCCTTAGTCTGAGTTCAGAAACACCCAAAAGTGTGCCCGAATCCCTCAAACCAAGGCTCAGATACCAAGTTGAAACATCCCAAAAATACGATCCAAAAATTTCTTTTTTAAATAATTATTAAAACCATGAATATCATCAATATATAAACATCATAAAACATGTATCTCAAAAATAACATAACAATTTGTAAAAGTATCAAAATATCGTATCAAATATTAGAGTGAAATATGTCAGGCTAGAAGACTGTGGTGTGTGCCATGCGATCATCCCAAGCCCTTCCATTTGCTAGCAGAAGTATCTGAAACCAAAACTGAAAACTCTAAGCACGAAGCTTAGTGAGCCCCCCCAAACTACCACATACCATACAATAAACACATAGTATCATATACTGAGTCTTGCCCATTGCATCAGGCCCCGCCCGACATCGGACTGAAGCCATGTATACATATATCATAACAACAAACACATAACACATAAACATATAAAATATAACATGTAAAGCTTCCTTGGGCTTACCCCGACATTGAACCGAAGTCCAGAACACATTACACACGACATATAAGCTAAATCTTCTTCGGGCTTGCCCCGACATCGGACCGTAGTCCGGAACATACAAACAATTACATGCAAGAATCACAAAGACATCAAGCATACAACATTCCTCGGGCTTTCCCCGACATCGGACCAAGTATGGAACATATAACCTACATCGGGCTATCCCCGGCATCGGACCTAAGTCCGGCATATGCTAACATACATGAACGGGCCGATATTGGTTCCTTCGACCCGTTCCTACTGGAGGAAAACTCACTTCTCAAACTGGATGTTGATCTCGTGTGTGAGGAATCTCTGATGGCTGCTCCCACGACTCCCCGACTAACACTGTACAATAATACTTAGTCAGAAAACTAAAAATCCATCTAAGGGTAAAATGACCATTTTATCCCTAGTCAAAGTCAATGCTCTGGTCAAAGTCAACATTCTGAGTTAACCAACTCACCGAGTCAACCTTTCAACTCGTCGAGATCTTTTAACTCAGAAATCCTGAAATCATGACTCAACTCGCCGAGTCATTCCTCCGACTCGTCGAGTCCTATTGAGCTGCTCATAGTCGCGACTTGTCGAATCAATTCATCGAGACCCTTTACAAACTTGCCGAGCTCTACCATAAACTCGAACGGGACAACACGACCCAACTCGCCGAGTTCCTTCATGAACTCGACGAGTCCTTCTGTCTATTTGGCCATATTAACAGATTAAGCCCTTGTTCGCTAGATCTAAAGACCATACTTCGCTTGTTCACTGGAAATGACCTTTCTAAGGGTAAAGTTTCAACTATAACTGTTGATAGCCCTTTTTGAAGGGTTTAGCTAAAACCCTAATTCCTTTAGAACATAGATCTTGTGCAAAAAGGCTTAGTATCCCAAACCAAAGCATGAAAACCTAGATCTAAGGCCTAGATACCAATTATCCACGTAAAGTCTTGAGCTTGCTTCCATGCATGACCCCTTTGGGGTTTAAAAGACCATAACAACATCCTTAAGGTTTGCATGAGAATCAAAGGGGATAAAGTTTGCACCTTTATGCCTTTACAACCCTTAATGACTCCAGACCTGAAAGTAAAATCAACTTCGGACATCCATGACTCATAAGTCGTGCTACTTGGACAAAAACCCCATTAAAGTGACCACAAAGAGATCTAATGAACTATAAGGCAAGTTGCAAACTTTACGTACATGCAAGGCGTTAAGGGCCAAACTCAAGCTAAAGATGAAGTTCTAGGAGGGGAAAAGGCATTATCTTACTAAAGGCTGAATCTTTATGATTATAAGGACAAAGATGAGCTTAGATCTGAAGTTGCAACTTCAGATCATGCTCAATACCTGAAATGAATCATCAATCATGCTAGAATGGCCCTAATCTCAAGCATGAAGAGATCTAGCTAGAAAGGAGCTCAAGGTAACGACTTGTTACCTTGAAGTGATCCTAAAAATGGAGTAGAGTTCAGATCTTCCACTATTCCTTGCTCTAAGCTTCTTTATCTTCAAGCTCTTTCACCAAGATCCACCTTCCAAGCTTAAAAAACACAAAAATATGGAGAGAAAACACGATTTAGGGTTTTTGAGCTCAAAAGGGGCTGTAAGGGAGGCTAATGACCCTTTAAATAGGGTGTAAAACCTCGGAAATTAGGGTTTCATCCTCCAGATCCAACTCTTCGAGTCATGTCCTCCAACTCGTCGAGTTGGTCACCTAAAAAACATGACCAAATCTGTTCCTACTCGACGAGTCGGGACATCCAACTCATCGAGTCGACTTCTAAAAAAGGAAATATAAAACTAAAAAGTTTATACCTGAGAGTCGGGGTGTTACAATTCTCTCCAGCTCCCAAGTCCACTCAGACCCACTTCAGTGTTCCCATTGTACCTTTACCAAAGGCACCTCCTTGTTACATAGAACCTTCACTTTCCTCTCCAGTATGGCTACTGGCCTCTCTATGTAATTCAGGCGCTCGTCGACCTGTATGTCCTCCAAGGACATTACCGCCGGCTCATCTAATACGCACTTTCGCAACTGTGACACATGGAAAATGTTGTGGATCTGACTAAGCTCTTCTAGCAGCTCTAGTCTATATGCCACCTTGTCAACCTTAGAAATGATCCTGAACGGTCCGATGTATCGGGGACCCAATTTCCCCCTCTTCCTAAAGGAGATCACACCCTTCCAGGGCGAGACCTTCAGGAGCACCATGTCACCGACCTGAAACTCCAACTCAGTTCAGTGTCTGTCAGCGTAAGTCTTCTACAGAATCTATGCGGTCTGCAACCGCTGTCTGGCCTGCTGAATCCTCTCGGTATTCTATATGACCACCTCGGTTCGACCCATCACCCTGTGGCGGACCTCCCCCCAACAGACTGGGGTGCGGCATCTCCGTCCATACAACATATCATAAGGTGGAGCGCCAATGTTTGAATGAAAGCTGTTGTTGTAGGAGAACTCCGCAAGACATAGGTAGGAGTCCCAACTCCCACCGAAATTAATAATGTAGGCTCTTAGCATGTCCTCGAGAGTCTGTATGGTCCGCTCACTCTATCCATCTATCTGTTGATGGTAAGCTATACTGAAGTGTAGACAAGTGCCTAGTTCCTCGTGGAACTTCTGCCAGAAACAGGAGGTGAACCGAACATCACGGTCTAAAACAATAGAGACCGGTACCCCAAGGCGGGCAACGATCTCGTGGATATATAAGTCAGCCCGCTTCCCGGCCTATGAACTCTCCCGTATCGCTAAGAAGTGGGAATTCTTCGTCGATCGATCCATGATGACCCCAAATAGTGTCAAAGCCCTTCGCCATCCTCGACAGCTTGGTGATAAAATCCATCGTGATCTGTTCCCACTTCCAAATGGGAATCTCCAAGGGCTGCGGCTGACCATGCAGACTCTGATGCTTGGCCTTGACCATCCGACATGTCAAACACCACTCGACATACCATGCAATCTCGGTCTTCATACCTGGCCACCAATAACTCAATCGCAAATCTCGATACATCTTGGTGACCCCCGGGTGAATAGAGAAGTGAATCTTATGAGCTTCCTCCAATACGGTTTGTCTGACCCCACCAGACATCAAAACCAGACCCGACTGTAGCGGGTCAATAGGCCCCGACTATCCTGCACATACTGGGTGTTCTCACCCTTAATCTTCTCAAGCTTCCAATTCTCCTGACACATACCCTCAGCTTGAGCTTCTCTGATCAAACCCACAAGTAGAGAATCCACCGATACTCATACATATTGCTGGAGTGGAAGATCTAGCTGACTTGCGGCTCAAAGTCTCCGCAACCACGTTCGCTTTACTTGGGTGGTAAAGGATCTCACATTCGTAGTAATTGACTACATCCAGCCACATGTGTTGCCTTATGTTCTGGTTCGGCTGATCCATGATGTGTCTCGGGCCCTTGTGATTCGTGTATATGGTACAGCGGACCGCGTAAAGGTAATGTCTCCAAATATTGAGAGCGAATACCACTGCTCCCAACTGCTAATCATGAGTAGGGTATCTCGTCTTGTGCAGCTTCAGGTGCCACGATGCGTAGGCTATCACCCGTCCTCTCTGCATGAGGACTGCCCCCAGTCCCGTGATGCATGCATCACAGAACACTACAAAATCCTCGAATCCCTTCGAAAGAGTCAAAACTGGAGCCACGCACAAATGCTGTCGGAGGGTCTCAAACGCCCTCTGTTGCTCGGGGACCCATCGAAAATCCACCCCCTTCCTCGTCAGAAGAGTGAGAGGTACTACAATCTTGGAGAAATCCTATATGAATCTACGGTAGTAACCTGCCAATCCCAGAAAGCTCCTGATATCCGAAGGAGATTTTGGGACCTCCCACTGCACAACCGCCTCGATTTTGGTCGGATCGACCAAAATCCCTTCCTGGTTACTGAGGTGTCCAAGGAACTGAACCTCTCGTAACCAAAACCCGTACTTCGAGAACTTGGCATAAAGCCATAGATGGAGCCAACAGGGCTCTCCCTGTCATGATTCGTCACATTGCATGAGTCGGGACCAGGACCAACGGTTTCCTTATGGCATGAGCCAAGATTTTTATGACATCCATAATGGAGGTTCAACCGACAGGGCTCTTCCTGTCATGATTCGTCACATCGCACACCTCGATGACTAGGCTAGGGCGTCTACTAGTCAGATCATGGATGTGGAGGCGACTATCGAGGTCATAGCCACTCGACTTCATCGTCTAGATGAGGATCATGATCAGACCAGCGATCGTGTCAACGCACTTCAGGAGGAGGTCCCCACTACTCGAGTAGAGATTAGAGAGTTTAGGGAGCGACATGTCGAGATGGAGAGGTGAGTGATCGAGGCAGAGCGCTAAGCGGCGGTAGCCAGGGAGGAGATCAAAATGATGTAGGCACATATAGCCTCTCTACAAGGACCGGAGGATGCGACACGCCATGAGTTGTATTGATATTACTCCACTTTTATAGATTAGGTCTTTCGAGTAAGCGTTGGTTCTACTCCTTCTTTTATGTAGGTTCGACCCTACAAATAAGTGATTACACTATTGAAGGGGTCGTTATGCTTTCCAAAATTTTCTTTACTTTGGATGTGTTGTAGACCTTCATAAAGGTCAATTTTTCCAAAACCATGTACTATTATATGTTATCCATGAAATTGGGGTGAATTTTATTTCATTGGATATTGCTATTAAATTCATCAATTGTTATGCAATCATTTACTTATTTTAGTATTTGTGTTTATTTTATTGTGATGTTTATAAGTTGCAATAAAGGCAAAACATAACCAAGCATGTAGTCGTGACGATCTATTTCGATAATACCTGATTCATAACATTTATCGAGGACATACCATCTTTCCATCTTTAAACTGTATGGCAGAAGAATTCCACCACGCAGGAGGAACAGACATGCCCGCGAGACACCGAAAACCATACCAAATCCACCAATGGACCCCGCCATGTTCCAGGCCGTTGTGACAGCTGTAGTAGCAGCCGCCATGGCACAAATTAGTGGGAATGGAAATGGAAATGGAGCCAGAATCAGGAATTGTGTCGACAGATCCAATCGTGGTGAAAGTCAAGGGCACCCACGAGTGTGCTCCTACAAAGAATTTGTGAACTGCAAACCAAGAACCTTCCATGGCGATAGTGGTGTTGTCACTTTGACAAGATAGTTTGAGAAGACTGAGTCTGTATTTGAAATTTGTTCATGCATGGATGAATTTAAAGTCAAGTACGTGGCTTGTACCTTCGCTGACTCCGCCTTATCCTGGTGGAATGGCCATGTTAAGACTCTAACACTCGTTGTGGCCAACTCTATGAGTTAGGAGGACCTGAAGTTCAAGATGTTGAGAGAGTATTGCCCAATAAGCGAACTTCTGAAACTGGAACAAGAACTTTGGAACCACACCATGATGAGTTCTGAATTGACCACCTACACCGCTAGGTTTAACGACATGGTAGTTCTGTGCCCCATGATGGTTACCCCGGAATCCAAGAAGGTGGAATGCTACATCTGGGGACTATCCCCCAGATCCAAGGAATGCTTATAGCTTCTGACCCAACCACCTACGACAATGCCAAACGTTTGGCATAGGCCCTTGTCGACTAAGTAATCCGACAGGGCATTATGGCCCCAACACCTGAGCAACCGAAAAAGGGTGATAACAAGTGAAAGTTTGGGAATAAGAAAAAGGGCAAGTTGACTCAAGAACCTGCCAAAAGACAAAAAATTGTAGCCGTCCATGCCATCATCGTCCCTGCTGCCCCAACACCAGCCAAACAATATACTAGGAATCTGCCAAAATGGAACAAGTGCAACTTCCATCGAAATGGAGCTTGTCGGGAGATGCACTACACCAATTGCAACAAGAAGGGGCATACTACCCGTTTCTGTAGGGAGCCATCACAGCAACCCACCCAAGCCACTAATGCTAGGGTGAATCAGGCGTGTTACAAATATGGTGAGACGGGGCATTTCAAGAGGGAGTTACCAAAGACAAAGAATAAATATATCGGAGGCATGAGAAGGGTTTTGGAAATAGGGCATGAGGAAGGATTGAAGAACTCCACTATGGTTAGCTCATATGCATGCATACTTTTCGATAGTGGGGCGGTGAGGAGTTTTGTGAGCCGCAAGTTTAAACACATTCTCAAATAGAAACCTCAATCACTCAGTGAAATATTCACAGTAGAAATGACAAATGGCAAAACTGAAAGCACTAAAGATATATACATAGGTTGCACCTAACCCAAAACAATCACTCCTTCCAAATCGACCTAATGCCTGTTACAATAGGAAGTTTTGATGTGATTGTTGGCATGGATTGGGTAAGCTATCACCATGCCAATATCATGTGCTATGAAAAAGTCGTCCGACTCAACTTATCGAATAATAAAACCCTTGTCATCTATGGTGACAAACTCGATGCGAACCTCCGAACAATTCATGAATCAAGGCTCAAAACTACCTATGTAAGAAGTACCACGCATTCCTAGCTCATGTTGTTGATGAAAAGAGAGAAGTGAAGGACATCAAGGATATTCCAGAAGTCTGTAACTTTCCCTATGTATTCCCAGAAGACCTTCTAGGGGTACCACCCATGCGACAAGTCGAGTTCAGGATCAACTTGGTTCCTGGAGCCACCCCATAGCCAAATCACCATATCGATTGGCCTCGACCAAAATGCAAGAATTATTCAGTCAACTGAATGAACTGCTGAGCAAAGGATTCATCAGACCAAGCTTCTTGCCTTGGGTGCACCAGTTTTGTTCGTGATAAAGAAAGACAGATCATTCCGTATGTGCATTAACTTTCGGGAGCTGAAAAATCTCACTATCAAGAACCGGTATCCCCTACCCCAAATTGACGACCTATTCGTCCAACTTCAAGGATCGAGCTATTTCTCAAAAATCGATCTAAGGTTGGGGTACCATCAGCTCAGAATCCAGGAGGAATACATTCCAAAGATGGCATCTAGGACTCGTTATGGCCATTACAAGCTCTTGGTGATGCCTTCGGGTTGACTAATTCACCCGCGGTGTTCGTGGACCTAATGAACCGCGTATGCCGACCTTAGATAAATTCGTTATAATGTTCATCGATGACATCCTAATCTATTTGCGAAGTAAGGAAGAACATACTCAACATCTACGACAAGTCTTGGAGACACTAAGGGGAGAGAAGCTGTATGCAAAGCTCTCAAAATGTGAATTTTGGATCCTAAAGGTGGACTTTTTGGGGCACGTGGTCAGCGAAGAAGGGATACATGTGGATCCCTCCAAAATCAAAGCAATTGAAAATTAGGGAGCACTAAGGACACCGATAGAAATCCGCCAATTTTTGGGCCTTGCTGGCTACTACCAAAGGATCATACATAATTTTTCCAAAACTCAAAGCCACTTACTACCTTGACCAAGAAAGGAGTGACCTTCGAATGCGAGGACAAACAAGAAACCACTTTCCAGAGGCTAAAGCAAGCTTTATGCAGTGCTCCGATATCGTCTCTTCTAGAGGGAGCGGAAGACTTTGTGGTCTAATGAGATGCATCCAAGCAAGGTCTAGGTTGCATAATCATGTAATGAGGAAAGGTCATTGCCTATGCCTCCAGAAAACTTAAGACTCACAAAGTCAACTACACCACACATGACCTTAAATTAGGAGCAGTCGTGTTTGCTTTGAAGATCTAGTGACACTATCTGTATGGTACAAAGTGCACAATCTTCACTGACCATAAGAGTCTCCAACACATTCTTAATAAAAAAGAACTCAACATGAAACAACGACGATGGGTAGAACTGCAAAATGATTACAAATGCGAAATTGGGTATCATCCGGGCAAGGCCAACGTAGTAGCAGATGCTCTAAGTCGAAAGGAGTACTCAGGCCACCAAGTAAAATCATTAATAATGACTATCCATTCACATCTGTCTACCCAAATCAAGGAGGCGCAACTTGAAGCCTTGAAACCTAAGAATATCACAGATGAAGCTCTACGAGGGATGAATAAGAACCTTGAGGTCAAGGATGATGGAGCTCGATACCTCATGAATCTTATAGAGACATTATCATGGACAAGGCTAACAAGACCAGGTACTCTGTTCATCCCGGGTCTGATAAGATGTATCTAGACCTCAAGAAACTCTATTGGTGGCCAAATATAAAGGCAGAATTGATGCTTATGTGGGCAAGTGTTTGACTTGCACCGAGGTCAAAGTAGAGTACCAAAAGCCCTTAGGTTTGCTACAACAACCAGATATAGCCAAGTGGAAGTGGGATCGGATAACCATGGACTTCATAACTAAATTGCCCAAGACAACTGGTGGCATGACACCATATCGGTAGTTGTTGATAGGTTAACCAAATTCGCGCACTTCCTGCCAATAAAAGAGACAAACAAGATGGAAAAACTAACTAGGACATACATCAAGGAAATTGTACGATTACATGGAGTGCCAATATCCATTAACTCTGACAGAGATAGCAGGTTTACCTCACGGTTTTGGCAAACACTACCAAAGTCTTTGGGAACTAGGCTTGACATGAGTACAGCCTACCACCCATAAACCAACGGGCAGAGTAAGAGAAACATTCAAACGTTGGAAGATATGTTGAGAGCTTGTGTGATAGACTTCGGTAAAACTTAGGATACCCACTTACCACTCATCGAGTTCTCATAAAACAATAGTTATCATTCTAGCATTAAAGTTGCTTCATTTGAAGCCCTATATGGGTGGAAGTGCAGATCACCTCTATGTTGGGACGAGGTGGGTGACACATAGCTAGAAAGAGGACAAGTGCCTAATAACACACTCACTATCCCTGAAATCTTACAATAAACTACATAGAAGATCGTTCATATCCATGAATAACTAAAGGCATCCCAGGATCGAAAAAAGAGCTATGCGGATAAATGACGCAAGCCCTTGGAATTCCAGGTTGGTAACAACATATTGTTGAAGGTCTCACCCTGGAAGATGATGATACATTTTGGAAAACATGGAAAACTAAATCCATGGTACATAGGGCTATTCGAGATCCTTTCCAGGATTGGTCCAGTAGCGTACAAACTTCGACTACCACAGGAACTCAACAACATGCATCCCACCTTTCATGTGTCCAACTTAAAGAAGTGCCTATCTGATGGGACCCTTGTCTTTCCACTTGATGAAATCGAAATAAACAAGAGTCTCCACTTCTTCGAGGAACCAGTGGAAATCATGGATAGGGAAGTCAAGAGAACAAAGCAAAGCCACATACAAATAGTAAAGGTCCGTTGGAACACCAAGCGAGGACCTAAATTTACTTGGGAACGCAAGGACCAGATGAAATAGAAAAACCCACATCTTTTCCCTAACCCTTGAGGACCCTCTCAGAATGCTAATTTCGGGACGGAATTCCTTCTAACAGGGTGATGATGTGACAATAGCCAAATCTGGTCAAACAAAGTCAACAAACGTCAACCAACTTAACTTGTATTAGAAATTTAGGAGAAATATGATAAACCCTAATGTTTCAAATGTACTACCAGCAAATTATAATACAAATTACCTCTCTAGATTTCCAGTTATCGAATATAAACCCTAATTAGGGTTAGTAACGTAACAACTCGATAATTCAACTATATATTATTTGGGAACAAATAATACTCATAACACAATGTAGTGGAGTTCATAAACCAAATACTATATGGCAAATTCATCAAAAAGGCTACAACACAAATTTTCGGTGAATTTGTCACCAAAATGCAACAAATTTTATACCCGGCTAAACACCCAATTTTTAATGAAAGGAACTTAGAAATTGAACCTAACTTTCATGTAACATATTATTATTTTAATAATAATGTTTTTTATAATAATTGAATTTTTATAAATCAAATTAAATATTTATACATCCTTTATACCATATTTTTTTATAAAAACATCATCATTTTTATAAAAATGTCAAGTGTTATAAAAGTTAGACTTTTTTATTTTATAAAAATAACTAGTTATAATGATGTACCCCATCATAAATAAGCAACCTATATGTCATTCCACTAATCTTAGAGTAGTACACAATTAGTCTAATCTTTGTCCCCCTATACCCCTACCCAACTGCCCACCCCTGTTCCCTCTCTCTTTTTTTATTTTCAGCTGAAAGGCCCTTCATCATCATCATTTTCTCCATTTTCATCTTTTTCTCCTAGGAAAGGCTCTCATCTTCCATAGTTAAATTCTTCCAAGTTGGATCTTGAGTTTTTGGTAAGTATGTCCTTCATAATCTAGTTATTCTACACACTTATAAACTATTTTTAATCCATTTACACACATTATCATGTGTTATTATCCATAGGATCTTCAAATCTTCAAGTGTTCATAACTTGAATCTTTCTATCTACAACCTTTTATCCACACAAAAAAGACACATAAGGTGAGTTCATACCCATTCCTTTCCGATTTGTCCAAGTATTATGGGAGGAGGGGGGGGGGGGAGGGGGGAATACAAGTAAACTTGTACAAATATACAAGTTGTTATGCATGCTTACTTTTATGTTGTATAAAAGTGCTAAATACATGAAATAACGTTATTAGTTAGCAGTATGAACATTTAGATGTAAAAGTTTGTATAAAATACAAAACTATGAAAAACAAGTATAAACATGCTATATGTTCTTAAGAAAAAGTTATAAACACAAAACTATAAAAACTAGGGTTTTTATGAACAAAAATATGGCTTTTCTAGCAAAAATGGTTATAACCAAGTTATTACACCATTTTTGTGGGATATAAACCAAAATATGTTATTTGTAACATATGTCTTGAAACTAGTTAAAAATATCAAAGATTTAGTTTCACAAAAAGAAAACTTAAAAATCTATCGTTTTATGTAAAAGTGAGTTTTCTAACAAAAATGATCATACATTTTTGTGGGCTTTGACCAAAAATATTTTGTTTTAAACATATAAAGTTAATGTGACCTAAATATAACAAAAAGGTAAAAATAAGTTCCACTTAGTTTATATCTCATTATTTACCGTTTTGTGACGTAAAAAGTTAAAAACCAGAAAAATGGACATTTTCATACAAAAGACTCACTTATTGGTGTTAGATGTAAAATAATTATTATCTATGAATATCTAAGCATGAAATATTATAATAAATTATAATAGGTATATTTTATGGGACATTAACAATATTATAACATTTTTTAACAAGACGGATAATTATATAAAGATTTATATAAATATTTTATACTATTTTATTATCATGGAAAAGTGAAAATTATATTTACAAAGGTTCTCATTACATCAAAACCAATGTTCTAAAAAGCTCGCCACGGATTTGCCATGGTGCGCCATAGCTCCAAGGCTTGTACTTGCCGCCAATCTTTGACAAAATGTTGTCCTAAGTCACATACATATATAAAGATGAATAATAGTAGAAATACATATAAAATTATTAATTATATACAAAATTGCCGCCTTAAGTCACGCTTTACAAACGACATGGCTCGTTACGACTCAAAAAAGCTTGAGGCTTGACATTGCTGCCAAGTCACGCCTTATGTTATTTAGAACTTTGATCAAAACATAAACGCGTTAAATTAATTTTTGTGAGACAAACTCTTCATCATACCTACCAGAGTACCTGCAAAAGTCATGTATTATAACCAGAATCTCCCGTAAGAGAGTGTGATACCTGTGCATAGATCTATACGGGATTGACAGTCCCGCACCTAAGTTGCTTGCTACAACTAGACTGACAGGTATGGGGTGACAAATGTCTAACATTCTGACGCCTGAAGAACGTGATAACAGGCCATTTATGTTTTAGCATGGTTATAATAACTCACATGGGGAATCAACGATACATTTAGTTTACGGGGAAACATACATTCAAATGGTTTTATATAGATTAAAACTACATATTACTATTGTAAGGATAGAAATACTTATCCATTTCGGTCTTAGGGTTTCTAAGATAACTAATTTTTTAAGAAAAATATTGGATTTTCTGGAAACAAACACTATCATTTTACAAGGAAAGGCTTACAATTCTTCATACAAACTCTTATGAACTCACCAACTTAATTGTCGACACTTTTCAAAACTACTTGTATTCTCAGGAAATCATTAAAGCAGGTAACTACAAGCTTTTGAGGATGGGACGCTAAGGCGTTAAGAAAATCTTTTCATCATCATATTGTAATTAGTTTTGAAAAATACAACTCTTACAACAATGTAACTCTTTCAATTATAAATATGATGGTTGTTTTTTGCTTTGACCACTATTATATATATTGTTGTCATACGATTCATGAAGTCATTATAACGACGTAAATTTCCAAACAAAAATTTCATTTTTAAATCACATAAAACTCAATATCACATTTTCTCCAAAATCCACAAAGTATCAAATATCAAAACATAGATAAACAAAAAAAACTGATAAATCTCAGAATCCTCAACATAATCTCAAATAGGTGTGTACAATCAAGCCGACTCCTTCCCACAATCCAGAGAAGTACCTGAAACACATATCACACAACACGGTAAGCACGAAGCTTAGTGAGTTCCCCAAAATACCACACACAATAATTAGCCTCTCATGGCTATATCTCGATAAAGACCCTCCAGTCATGTGTCTCAGTGCATACCCTCTGGTCTTACAACTCGGGTTGGACCCTCCGGTCCTAACCAGTAAAGAATAATATAATATACAACATAAATATAGAGACAAATGCATGATATCACATACTCAATATAAGCACATAACACCCTCCGGCCACACAGTATTACCACTCAGGTAAGTATAGTGAGAAGATTCACCTCATAAGTAAAGAAAGTCTGTCCCGTACTCGAACCACCGATCCAGCCTCCGCCTAACATATATCATAATTAACTTTAATTAATAAATGACCTCCAAAGATGTTAAGCTAAACCCACTACAAATTCTTAGAAGGATAAAAGACCATTTTACCCTTCTATGGCCTTTAAAGTCCACAGTTTGACCAAACCCTAAAAGTCAACAAAAGTGAACAGCAAACGCATACGCTGGGCGTACTACTTCGCCATGCATGCATCGGGAAACTTCGTCGCTATGATGTGCGTATCTGGGAGTATGCTCAGCGTACGTACGAGACTCACTTTTCCCACTCTCTTGGTCTTAATCTGTTAAGAACATTGCTAAATCTTAGATTTGGACTCACTAAAGGCTAATACTCCATAAAGTTTGTGACTTAAAGCCTTTGCATGGCTGAGAAAGTCTAAAACCCATAAACTCTCACTCCATACTCACAGAAGTTCTCATATATCATGAATGGGGAGATCTTGACGTCCAAGATCCTATTTTTATGAGTCCACTCCACTAGAGACACTTAAAGGGACATGTATTAGGCTCTGGAATTCAACAAACTCATAAAGCTTCAAGCTTTGGGACATAAACCCTAAAATGAACTACAATATGCACAAAGTACAATGAGAAAGCTTTGAGTTTGATACCTCTAAATGATGAACCAACTATAGGGAAACTCAAATCCAAAGATTGGACTCCAACTCTATTCTCTTCAAATCTCCTTTTTCACTCAAAGAATCCCATAAAGAAAACCGAAAAGCTTCAAATGGCCACTCAAGCTAAGAAAACGGAAATTAGGGTTTTGAGGGGAGTTCATGACTGGAAATGGTGGCCAGAAATAAGGCCATCATGTTCCTTAAATAGGGACACGTCCTACAATTAGGGTTTTCACTATGAGCCTAGTATGCCCAGTGTACCCTCTGGTATGCCCAACGTACTAGGTGGCTTCCGCATCCAAAACACGCATGTCAATATGTTGAACATGCACATGTGTACACCCTGCGTACTCAGCTACCACCTTTTTCTCAAATCAAGGGCCAAACTTGACAACTACAATAAAGTAAGGGCTATTGAGATATACCTGGTCTCGGGATGTTAAAACTTTCCCCCACTAGAATCAGACTTCGCCCTTGAAGTTATCTTCTGGAAATAACTTTGGGTACTGCTTGCGCATCTCGGACACCGACTCCTAAGTCCACTCAAATCCTTTCCAATGTTTCTACTGAACCTGAACCAAGGGCACCTCTTTATTCCTCAAGACCTTCACCTTCCTATATAAGATTGTTATCGGCCTTTCAATGTAGTTCAGGCTTTCATCAACTTGAATGTCCTCTAAAGGGACCACTGCCGTCTCATCAGCTACACACTTCGTCAGCTGGGACACATGGAAGGTGTTATGAATCTGGCTCAACTCTACAGGCAGCTCCAACCGATAAGCTAGCTTACCTACTCAGGCAATCACCCTGAAAGGACCAATGTATCTAGGGCCCAACTTGCCCCGTTTCTTGAATCGGATCACTCCTTTCCATGGGGATACCTTCAGGAGGACAAAATCTCCGACCTGAAACTCTAGCTCTGAACGTCGTCGACCTGCTTAACTCTCCTGGTGACTCTGGGTCATCAATAACCTCTGTTAGACTTGCTGGGTCTACTATGTCGTCTTGAGCACTATCTTAGTGCCCCCCCGTCACTCTCTGCCTTACCTCTCCACGACATATGGGAGTTCGACACCTCCTCCCATATAAGAGCTTGAAAGGAGGCCTAACTCTCCCCAACCTTCTTTCTCTGACTCGTTGTCTATCATTTCATCGGTATCGTCGATCGATAGCGTCATCACCGCTAGTATCGATTGTTAGTGTCGCCGCTTTCGATGTCGCTGCTTCATGCTACTGTTACTTTCATCGTCCCTTCAGCCATCATCCTCCTCTAAGAGTGTGGTTGTAGTTGCATGGTGGGTGTTTTTGTATGTGTTTGTGTGCATGTTTCAGTATATGTCGGCATGTGTGTGTTTGTTGGCCGGAAAAACAAAGAGGACCACCATGGCAGCTAACCATGGTGGTTGTCGCCATTCTGCCACTACTAGGCACCACCTCAGGTGGTTGTGTGTGTGTTTTATTCGTATGATTTTGTATGGATATTTCTTGTCTGGGAAACCGAAGAAAACACACCACTATAGATTTTGTGTGTCCAAAATTTTCAATCCAACTGGTTGAGTCGGCCTTCGCTTTGAGACTGATATATTTTTAAAAAAAATGTTGTTAGGGAGCGTGTGACATTATATCTATGACTATATTTACTAGTCAAAAAAATAACTAGGTTAGACACTAAATAATATTGCATTGGAGACTGATATTTAGTCATTAAAAATAAGAAGTTAGTGACTAAATGGAATTGTATTGAAGAATGACTAATATGATATAAGTGGGGCCTCAAAAGAAAGACATTGGAGACTAAACATGATAATATTAAAGACTAATATTCAGTCCCTAAAAGATAATATCAGGGACTAAATGATGTCGTATCAAGGACTGATATTTAATCCCCAAAAGATAATATCTGATGTGACTTAAACTCAAGAATTTAAAGAAAACACGTTAGCAACTGAATTAGATAATATCAAAGACTGATTCTTGTCTCTGATACTTTGATGTATTAAAGACTAATTATAAGTTCTAGATACAAAAAAATCACTATCTAGGACTAGGACTCAGCGAATAGTTTGGGACGAAATAAATCAGTCCCCGATGTTATAAAATCATGGGAGCATTATATATATATATATATATATATATATATATATATATATATATATATATATTGTTATCATTTAAATTAATAAATATTATGGGAAGTGTATAAGATTGTTGATGGATCGATATTCATTTACCATTTGTTGCTTGAGTTTCCGGTTTGACTCAAGATTCTCAAGATCCTTTCCATATATCACATTAAGGTTTATCTCCATCTATAAATACACGTGATGAGGAACAAATCAAAAACACACGAAATTATATAAACAAAATCATGAGGCATTGCTGAGGGTTTTTAGAGGTGGTCTTGAGATCAACTAGAAAACCAAGCTTGTTCTTCGGATCCAAAATCTTCAACGGAAGCAGGTACACAATCTCCTTCTCTTATTTTCTTTTATCTAGATTAAGTTTCAAGGCAAAAAAACTTCCACATATATATAGATTATGTTATTAAAATATTAACAATTAGTATTAGAGTCAGGTTTAATATGTTAATAGAAAATTTTGGATTGATTTAAGATCACCAAAACATTATCCGTTGAATTTAATCTCCAACGATATCTTTGACCCTTGAAGAATTAATATTAATGGTACCACTAAAAGCTTCTCTCACAATCATGAGTGTCCATGCTTTACTTGTGTATTTAATTATTTACTTTAATGTTATTGTGTGTACTAATGTCAACATAACTTGCTGCTACATATCACAACACCTTATTTTTGAAGTTGATTGTACTGTATTTACTTGAAGCATGCACCCATTAATTCTAATATTCAATTTGAGAATAACAAGTAATGCACTTTGTCTTTTTTTTTTTTTTTTTTTTTTTTTTTTTTTTTTTTTTTTTTTTTTGTATTGCTTCAAAGACATTTGTTTATATGCTTAGGCTTTATTTAGGCTTTATTGTGTAAATTAAAGATCGATTCCTATTTTTGAAGTGCTCAATTTCATAGCAGGTAGTTGATGTTGTTTCAAAAATTAATAGATGTATTATATTTACATGCTTATTTGTTTATTTACTTATTTATTTATTTATTTATTCTTATTTATGGGCTGTCAATAAATTCATTTATGACATTATTTATTTTCTTGGCAAATTTATAAACAGAGTATATAGTCAAATTGATACCTTTTGTGACAATTAATTTTCAAAAAATCTAAATATTATGGTTTATGTGTTTATTAATGTGGATATCAATCGGCCCAAAGGTAGGTTGATATTTGGATATATATATATATATATATATATATATATATATATATATATATATATATATATATATATATATATATGGTAATAAACAAGGGATAATTTTTTAGGTTACAAGTCATTAATAAATCAGTCTAAAGAAGAACTTGTTAATTGACATGATTTATTGTTAATGTTTATTATTAAATTTTATGATTTATGTGTTTATTAATACAGATACTAATCGACCTAAAGTTAGGTTAATATTTGGTCGGATAAACACATATGTGGTGGTAAACTTATGATAATTTTTGGGTTCCATGTGATTAATGAGTCAATCTGTAACACCGTAAAAATTTGAACAATTTTTCACTTTTGAAAACCATGAAATATAATTTGCATTCATAAATAAAACATTGTATCAACATTGTATCAGTAGAAAACCTCAAGATCAAAATATTTAAACTTTAGTGTACGTGTGTACGAATCATGCCGGCGCCTTCCCGCGATCATCACTGGTACCTGAAACACATAACACATAACACTGTAAGCATAAATGCTTAGTGAGTTCCCCAAAATACCACATACTGCACATACGCCTTTCCAGGCCATAGGATCTTCCGATCCAAGTATCTCAGGGGATTTCCATCCCAGACTCTGTTGACCTTCCGGTCCATATCATCTTGACCTTCCGGCCCACATCATACTCATATCACATAACATATCACATACAACTTATATCACATATACATCATACACATATGACCCTTTGGTCACATATAATTACCCCATCGGGTAAGGCATAGTGAGAAGAGTCACCTCAGACGTCGTGGTAAGTCTCTGACTCGGTAGAAATATTGCCTAGCCTCCGCCTATTCACATAAAGTAAATACTCTCATAAATATAACTCTCGAGACTAGGCTCAACCCTCTATTGGCACCCTCAGAAGGGTAAAAGACTATTTTACCCCCCCTCTTGACTCAAGGACCCCATTGTTGACAAAACCCTAAAAGTCAACAAAAGTCAACGGTCAAACTTTGACTGAACTTCTCGAGTGCACTCCGGCGACTCGGCGAGTTCACACATGTCCACTAACTCTTTGTCCCGCTTGGCAGGTCAAGTCCCTCCCTATGTTCGACAAGTCACACCTGGCATGAATCACGGGGCTACCCCGACTCAACTCGCTGAGTCTCAAGAACAACTCGACGAGTACCGCCTTAAACTCCAGTCCTTTAATCCCCTTTTGACTCACTGAGTTATCCCCCAACTCGATAAGTCTACTCACTGTGTGATTTGCATGAAACCTTAACTCTACTCGCTGAGTCTCAAGAACAACGCGGCGAGTTCATGCCATGCACAAACTCTATTGACCTCCTGAGGTCAGATCTGTGCCCCTAATCTATAGATATGGCCTTCCCAAGCATGAATGTCACGTAAAGTCTGAATCTTGATGCTTATATATCAACCAGTAGTCATCAAATGGTGATTTAGTCCCAAATACTTTGACCCAAGGTCATGACCTCCATTGTTCTTCATAAAGCTTGAAGAATAAGGCTCTCTGGACCTCTATGGGTCCAGATCTAAAGTCTCATCTCCAGAAGGGACTATTTGGACCTCAAATCAACTTAAAAAAGGGCACAAGAAACCCTAAAACCACATATCCTTCCCAAAACAGAAGAAGAGTCGAAATAATACCTCAAATGAAATGATCTTAGCTTTTAGTCCTCAGAATAGCAACCTCCTTTGCTTTCCCTTGGCTAGAACCTCCTTCTTCTTGCTAAACAACACCACAAAGATCAATAATGGTCACTCCTTGCCTCTCAAACGATCTGAGACTCTCTGGGGTGCAGTAGCCGCAATAGAAGGCCATAAGGGCCTTTAAATAGGTCCCAAGCCCTGGAAATTAGGGCTTCACTAAACAGCGTGGATTCGCCGAGTCCGGGCGTGAACTAGGATGAACATCCGCGACCCTACTCGGCGAGTCTTGGCACCAACTCGCCGAGTTCCTCCACAAACTCCAAAATTTAAATGAATAAATAATATACCTGGGAATCCGGATGTTACAATTTTCCCCTACTAGAATCAGACTTTGCCCTCAAAGTCTCACTCTGAAAACAACTCCGGATGCTGCTCACGCATCTCACGCTCCGGCTCCCAAGTAAGCTCTGACCCTTTCCGATGCTGCCACTGGACCTGTACCTGAGGCACTTCCTTGTTCCTCAGGACCTTGATCTTTCGATCCCAAATCGCCACCGGTTTCTCAATGTAGTTCAGACCCACATCCACCTGAATATCCTCTAATGGCACCACCGCCGACTCGTCGGCTATACACTTTCTCAGCTGCGACACGTGGAAGGTGTCGTGAATCTGATTTAGCTCTTCAGGTAGCTCCAAACAGTAGGCTACCCTACCTACCCTCGTGATCACCCTGAAAGGACCAATATATCGGGGCCCCAAGTTGCCCCTCTTCCGGAATCGGATCACTCCTTTCCAAGGAGAGACCTTCAGGAGTACGAAGTCGCCAACCTGGAACTCGAGCTCGGACCGGCGCCTGTCCGCATAACTCTTCTGACGACTCTGAGCGGTCAACAGCCTCTGCCTGACCTGCCGTATCTGCCCAGTCGTCTGAAGCACGATCTTAGTACTACCCATCACACGCTGCCCTACTTCTCCCCAGCAAGTAGGGGTACGACACCTCCTCCCATACAACAGCTCAAAGGGTGGCATACCAATGCTTGAATGATGGCCGGTGTTGTAGGAAAACTCTGCCAAGGTCAAATACGTATCCCAACTCCTGCCGGAATCCAACACACATGCCCGGAGCATATCCTCGAGCGTCTGAATCGTCCGCTCACTCTGTCCGTCAGTCCGCAGGTGGTATGCGGTACTAAAATGCAACCTAGTACCCAATTCCTCATGGAATTTCTTCCAAAATCTTTAAGTGAAACGCACATCTCGATCTGAGACAATCGAGATCGGCACTCCATGTCGCGATACCACCTCTCTCACGTACAATTATGCCAACCTCTCAGCAGAAGAGCTCTCATTGATGGCAAGCAAGTGAGCGCTCTTCGTCAACTGGTCCATAATCACCCAAATTGCATCGACGCCCCTAGCAGTCCTCGGCAATTTCGTGATAAAATCCATGGTGATCTGTTCCCACTTCCACTCGGGAACCTCCAACGGCTGCAACTTGCCATGCGGATGCTGGTGCTCAGCCTTAACCTTGCGACAGGTTAGGCACCTCTCAACGAACCACGCGACGTCCCTCTTCATACAGGGCCACCAATATTCCCTCTTTAGATCCAAGTACATCTTAGTGGCCCCAGGATGGATCGAGAACCTCGATCTATGCACCTCTTCCATCAAAATGGTACGCGTTCCGCCCACAAACGGTACCTAAATTCGATCTTGAAAAGTCATAAGCCGTCGGTTATCGGTAACAAACTCCGATACTTGTCCGATAACTCGCTCTCTCTTCTGGTTTTCTGGTCTCACGGCCTCGGTCTGGGCTCCTCGAATGGTGTCCAACACCGGAGTCATCACTGTCAATCTCATACAAACGTCTCGCATCGGAACACTCTCCGCCCTACGACTTAGGGCATCGGCTACCACGTTAGCCTTACCCGGGTGATACAGGATCTCGCAATCATAATCCTTTACCACATCCAGCCATCTCCTCTGTCGCATATTCATGTTGGGTTGATCCATTAAGTACTTCAGGCTCTTATTATCCGTGTAAATGGTACACCGGACTCCATACAGATAGTGACGCAAAATCTTGAGGGCGAATACTACTACCCCCAACTCTAAATTGTGGGTAGGATACCTCGCCTTATGAGGCTTCAGCTGCCTCGATGCATATGCTATCACATGCCCTCTCTGCATAAGAACTGCTCCCAACCCTGATATCGACGCGTCACAATATACCACAAAATCCTTCATTTCTTCCGGAAGGGCTAACACCGGGGCTTCCCATAGCCTCTGGCGAAGTGTATCGAAGGAGGCCTACTGCTCTGGACCCCAAGAAAAAGCTACACCCTTCCGGGTCAACTTAGTGAGTGGCACGATGATCTTAGAGAAATCTCTGATGAACCTCCGATAATAGCCTGCCAGTCCTAGGAAACTCCTAATCTCCGTTGGTGACCTCGGCACCTCCCAACTCATCACCGCCTCAATCTTGGCCGGGTCGACCAATATCCCTTTCTGGTTAATGAGATGTCCTAGGAACTGGACTTCTCGCAACCAGAAATCACATTTGGAGAATTTGGCATAAAGCCTCTCCGATCTCAAAACCCTGAGGATCTCCCTCAAATGCTCCTCATGCTGCTCTTTAGATCTCGAATACACCAAAATGTCGTCGATGAATACGATCACCGAGCGATCCAACATCGGTCTGCACACCCTGTTCATGAGATCCATGAACACCGCTGGTGCGTCGGTGAGCCCGCAAGGCATCACCACGAACTCGTAATGCCCGTAACGAGTCCTGAACGCTATCTTCTGGATATCCTCATCTCGCACCCTCACCTGATGATATCCAGACCTCAGATCGATCTTGGAGAACCAAGATGCTCCCTGCAACTGATCGAACAAATCGTCAATCCTTGGCAAAGGATAATGGTTCTTGACCGTCAACTTGTTCAACTCCCGGTAATCAATGCACATCCGGTGTGAACCATCCTTTTTCTTGACGAAAAGGATAGGTGCTCCCCACGGCGAACTGCTCGGCCGAATAAATCCCCTCCCCAACAGCTCCTGAAGCTGCGAGGACAACTCCTGCATCTCGGGAGGCGCAAGGCGATAGGGCGCCTTGGCGATAGGCACAGCCCCCGGGATCAGATCGATACTAAACTCTACCTGCCTCGCAGGAGGCACATGTGACATCCCCAAAATCACGGCCAGAAAAGACCGGTTTCATTTATGCTTTTTAAACATTTTCAGAGTAAATCCTTTTGATTTTAAAAGAGATGCGAAATTTGTTCCCAAAAACAAAGTATGATAAAATAATATTTACCAAAGTATTTCATAAAGAAATGTATTTTCATTATATAACCAAAACTCGGGATGTCATGTTCCGATACAGACCATAAAGCATAAATGATAAACATTACAAGTCATTCAACAAATATATACATATACAGACTTGTAAACAAAAACAACTTGATGATTATCCATCTCATGCCCTTGCGCCACTTCCTGTAATACAAAGAAACTGAGTGGGTCAGGCTTGGGAGCCTGGTGAGCATGTAGGGTTTTCAACCCACAATAAATAATTAAATTAATTTTCATCAACCAACAATAACCCAATTACCCATTCCCGTTATTCTCACTTTATGTCCCTAAAATAACTAACACAAAGGACCTAGTCTAAAAATATTTCATCGGGGCGACAACACATGCATTCGAGGGTTTCCCGGCAATATATGTCAAATAAGGCAACCATGGGGGGATGGAGTACAACGAATGAACACCCAAGTTCATTAACACCTACAGGTGGCGAGCCTGCTAGTGTTCCACAAGGCTGCCTAGAAAAGTCCGTGGTCGTCATCTAAACTCCGCTAGATGACTGAATCAAAACAACATCGAGGCCTCTCATCTGTTTATTACACACCAACTATCTACCCATGTTCTACCCAACATATTAGTAGATAAAAATATACATTTTTTTATACATAGTTTAAAACATGTATAGCATGCTTTAATCAATACATATTCCACATAACAGATGAGGCACATACACATAACACGTATTTCATAGAGAATAACTCAGATCTATGAGATAGAAGAGAGTGAATATACATTCACACATATAACAACAAAATATATACACATAGCACGTATTTTATATAAAATACTTTATAGTAATGTGTTGGAATGAAAGTAACTACACACTCACACATATAAACAACAATATACTTAATATATCTAAACAATACTTGTATTATTATCGTGTTTCTGAAAGGGACTATACACTCACACATATAAACAACAATATACTTAATATCACTACTAGAAAAAAGGTCTTTTACGACGCTCATTGCGCGTCGTAAAACGCTCAGACGACGCGCAAATGCGTGTCAAGGAAGGCCCTGTCATAAAGAGAGACGACGCACTTTTGCGCGTCGTCTATAGACAACGTGCATTTACGACGCACATTTATGACGCGCATTTACGACGCGCGGTTATGACACGCATTGCGTATCAAGGAAGGCCCTGTCATAAAGGTAGACGACACACATTTGCGTGTCGTAACCTTACGACGCACGTGTTTATGACAGGCAATGCGTATCAAGGAAGCCCCTGTCAAGAAAGGCCATGTCATAAATGAAGATGACACACATTTTTGCGTATCATAATTTTAAATGTTCTAAAAAAAATATTTATATATTTATTAATTTTTAAATTAAATTTGCATTTAATGTCTCATAATAGAAATAAAATATCATATACAAAAATACAATCCATTGCATAAAATTTAATGTCATACAATTCTATTTTTTATAATATCTAAATTTGCATCTAATCTACTCTCTACATCAAATTCCAACTAAGTAAAGTTGCATCTTGCCTTTCATAATTCTTTAAGACTAATGCTGCAAGATTTGAATCAAGTGGCTTCATATTCCTTTCTTCCACCAACTTTACCTGATGCACAAAATACACAGAAACAAAAAAACATTGTAGAGGAAGGGGTAATTTGGGAAAATGTAAGGGGTATCCTCTGCAAAACAAAACAAAAAATATCCTTTGCAAGATTTGCTCTTTAGTATCCTCTGCAAAACAAAATAAAAAATATATATCAAAAAATTAAATTTTTTTATAGTTTTATATTATAATTATGCCTAGAGTATTGCATACCTGAAGAACCATTTGTTAGCTCTACAACACTTTTTGAATCTGATGTTGTATGTTGATATAATAAACAAATAACTAAAAGTAGGTTGCTATTTCTTAAAAAGTAATCCAACTTTGGCATATTATAGCTTACCTTCTCTGTTGGTGGCAACTGCAATGAGTTCTTTCACGGCTATATCAGAAACAAGATAAAACTACAGAAAAAAAATGTAGGTTAACTCAGCAAATGATAAACCAATAGTTGGTAATTTACAATCTTTCTTTCATCATACAATCTTTATTCTTTAGGTATAATGTATTTATTAATCCAACAATATTGACATTATGCATAACTTGAATTCAAATATAAATTGGACAATATATAATGTCTTTCTTAAGCAAATAGTTCAATATGCTACCCCACTATCGTTGACTATTAAAGAAATTAGGGCCAAATCTAACAGTAGAATGTTTATGACAATTAAGGCCTCATTTGGAAGCTAGCAACAGTAATACAAGCTAGAAAAGAGGGAACATGTGGTGTTTTTAAGTTATAATTTTGAATAGAAAAGGCAAAACTTCTATAACAACTACTAAAGCAACTGAAGTTAATATCACGATGCCTTCCTCAGATCCTGATGCTGATCTGGTATGCTTGCTTCCAATTTATTTTTCTTAAAAAACTTTCTAGAGGTAGTTACGTCATTTGCACACACAAGAGATTGAAAACAAGTCCTGGTCAAAGTTTCTGCCAAATATACAAATTTTGTATGTTATTATCGTACAAAATATAGAAAAAGAGGTTAATATCTAATTTTTATTAGCTGATTCTTTCTATATCACATGTCTCACCTGTTATCAATAAAATCTAAAACCTAAAATGATCAATTTTTAAATAAACGAATTGAAATTGGGACGTGTAAAGAAGTGTAAATGCAAACAATAAGAATGTTATAATTGGGTAAAGTTTTCAAAATACAATGCCTTGATAAGAAAAAAATTTGAAAATAGAATGTCTTTAAAAAAGAAATGAAAGTATGGTGCAATATAATACACAAATAAATGAACCATATTCAAAGGAATTGGAATTTGAAGGATCTAGAATCTCAAGAAATTGGATTCTCTCACACATTTGGTTGATAAGAAATAGATTGGAATTTGTAAACAATATGAAAAGGAAAAGTAAATGGAAATGCAAGAGATATGTTTACTTGTGAGATATAGGGTTAAAAGGGTAGTTAGAGTATTTACTATTTATAAAGAGACAATGTTGCAAACATGATGCGGTATTAGAATGGAATCGAATTCCAGTTCCAATCCGAATTCCAATTCTGGCCAAATCACACAGAATATGACATAAAGGTGACTTAGACCACAAAACATCATAACTCAAGTGTAAAAGAAATCCAGATAATTTAGGGTTCTGTGACTTCTTTATCAATTTGATTCAAAACTACTTCTAATCAGATTTGTCTAAAATCCAGACATTTTTATCTATATTTGCATCAAAGTCTTATTGAGAAGAGGGGAAACAATACTTTTCAATCAAAAAACCATTTCTTTGTGATAGAAAGAAATGAAAAGTTTGTTTACCTTGGTGGAATAGGGAGGAAGCTTGAGGTAGTTGGCACATGTCATGACACTTGGCAAATCATCATCTGCAGATTCCGACACTCCACCCGCAGCATTTGATGCAGTGTTGTTGGAGCTTTGAAGAGCGTTGTAATTAATAAAGGGTTAGTGACTGAGGAGGGGCAATTTCGTAATTCACCTAGATAAAATTTTGAAAACAAGGGGTGGTTGAGGGGGGTTTTTTTACCTTTCTGACAATGGTCAACTTAGGGTTCAAGACAGCCAAGCCACCTGGAGGAAGCCGAGGTGCACCAGTAACAAACTGACAGAATGCCCTTTGCTGTTCTGGATTGAACTCTCCCATTATCTCAAGCAACTAACAAAGAGACATAAACAAAATTATTAATATTAACTATACTATAAATTTATAAATCTTCCCTGAATATCGCTAAAAAAATAAATTACTCACATTAATTACTACAGGGCTCTTGGATGTGTATCCATGGTCGAATTTTATGTGTTCCACAAGTGTATCAGCCTGCATTTAAAAGAAACATGAATTATCTACATCATATCATTTTCAAAAAGAATACATGTTATGTTTAAGTAGAAAAAAGATGAGCAAATTACCTCCCACATTTCTCTACGCCCACAGAGTAAATAATCCAACTCACTTGGAGAAAATATTTGTAAACTTGAAGCCTCAAAAACCTGATAGTAATAAGATAAAATATTAGCTTAAAAAAAATTATTTTTTATATTTTCTAATTCCATAAACAATTTAGCATATTAGAATGTTGGAAAAAGATGATGACCTGATTAAAGCCAGCTCTAAATGCTCCCAATTGCCTTGTGATACAGAGAATCAAACTTCATATTTGTTCTTTATAGATTTCCAATAAGTCAATTAGAGTCAATCATATTTGTTCTAGAAACTTGGTAACCCTGTTTCAGTTGTGGCTTAATATAATATATATATATATATATATATATATATATATATATATATATATATATATACTTTACATCTGATGTAATCCTTTAGCATCTACATGAATCCTCCTATGATGATGAATGACAGTAGGCCTGGTCATCTGTAATCGTCTAAATGATCCCCCCCTGGACAACATTAAAACAACTTCTGACATGATTGGTCTTAGATTAGGAGGTGACTGAGTGCACAATAAAGCAATCTCTATCATATTCATCATATTCTCTTCTTCATACTCATTTGGATCTAATGCCTTATCAACCAGCTCAATATGCATCCCACTCTCATACAACTCCCATGCCTGTTCACCAATATATAATTATTGCAAACTCAAAACTTACATCTTATAACAATATGATTTTTAATTAAAACTATTAATCAAGTATGAGCTGGAAAGGAGTTATATAAGGAAGTTTGTGTATTACATGTTCAAGGAGGTAATTATTTCCATGTTCATATGCTACACAACAATCACATTGAAATTAATCATTCAAATATAAAATACCTCTTTACCATCCTTTATTGGGAATCCTTTCACAAGAATATAGTAGAGTTCCTTGTTTGTTTTCCATTGCTGACTTCCTTTTGACCACTTGATTATGTCTTCATAATCACTTGGCAATTTATCTGTCCAGTATGTGTCTAAATCGGATACAGTTGGTATATCCACCTCTTCATCCTCTAACAATTGATGCTCCACCTACGAAACCTATACATTAAATTTTGATCGATTCTGGAAGAATACTCATTCTCCAAATATGTACTACAGAAAAAGATTCCTTATAAAGCAGGTGACCAATCGGATTCTCATACGATGAAATGTTTGAGACTCAAAAAACAACATAAGCCAAATGATATAAATGAATAAACGGGTATTTATCAACTTACACTCTCTAGGGGTCCCCATCCTTCAAGCTTTGCAACAGGGCAACCCACATATGAAGTTCATATGTGGTGGAACTTGTCAAATAAAAGAAAAAGAAAGAACTGAATGCGTTCATCTTAATCGGTCACTTCAATCAAGAATTAGTGCCCTAAATCTTCAACTACATATGTCTTAACAATTTCACATAAATAATTATAAAGGATTGTTACAATTATCTGAAATTTCAGATCTAGGGATGACGTACCTGGAGCCCTTGGTCGCTCAAAGATGATTTCCTCGGTAGAAACCATGGTGAGTTTGGCGCCAACGTCCTCTTGAACGGCATCACCGAACTTAGGCCAAGAACGCCTCTCCATGGCGCGCTTGCTCAGCCGAGCATTAGCAATTTTACGGATGCGTGTGGTGGTGGTAATCTTAACCCGATTACCTTCGTCGTTGAATTTGTACTTTCAACCCGTGTTCATCGGGTCCAATAACCTGTTTCGGCGGCAACAAATAGTCATAGTCACCGCCATCAGCTTCTTCCTCCAATTCGCCCCATCTGGGTTTTTGAGCCATGTCTGCGAAGCTGCTAGAATTGTTGCTGAGGGAAAATTAGGGTAGGAGATTCGAAGTGGTAATGTGAATAAGATGAAGATGTAATGAAGTCGGTTGTTGTGATTCTTTAGGCTTCAAAATTGATAGATTTTTTTTTCGATTCTTTCAAGTTTGAATCAGAAAATGAGAAAGAGTTAGGGAAATCAAAAGTGCAATGCTCGTCCTTGTTAGGTTGAAGATGAAAGATAGATAGAAGATAGAAAAAAAAAGGCGGGTTTTCAAAATTTTGGGGATTTCATTTCCCCCCTTGTCTACTAAAAGCGCGTTTCATTAAAATTATAAAGCGACAGGTACAGACGACGCGCGTTTAAGATAAAGCGCCCTCCGTGTTTTTAATTTTTTTTTCTTGAGACACTAAATTAAGGGCACGCAATAAAGCGTGACGTAAATCCTTAAATTTTTTGGAGAGATGACACTATTTTAAGGGCACGTCCTTTTGCGTATCGTTAATTATCGCGTGTCGTAAAAAGCGCGTCATTAAAGGTCTTTTTTCTAATAGTGTATATCCAAACAATACTTGTATTATTATCGTGTTTATGAAAGGGACTATACACTCACTTGATCAGAAGATGATCCGACAGCACTACGGCTTATAGAAGTAGTATACTTCGGTAGATCTGGAAGATCTTCACCAAAATCGGACTCCTCGCGGGCAGAGCTTCGGCTCGGGAATAACGCTCTTCGGGATCCTCGGGGCTTCGGATCTTGCTTCGGGGCTCGGGAATGATACCGGGGCTTCGGGATATGATTGGTACGCAAATCAAGGCAAAAATTAGAGAGAAAGAAGAGTTTGAACAAGAGAAAATGGCTGATTTCGAGTTCTATTTATAGGCTGAGGGTCTGGGATTACGCGGGGCGTAATCTCAAATTACGCAGGGCGTACTTTGACGTCACTGCGTGCGTCGACGGGTGGCACTCGAGTACTGGTCAGACAACTTGCAACCCTCTGAGTACGTTGGGCGTAATTTGACTCCTCAAACTTCTAAATTGCGTAACTTTCGCATACGAGCTCCGTTCTCGACGTTCTTTATATCCACGCGTAGGTGAGACTACGCTCTACAACTTTTGTATAGACTCCATCGGCTAATTTTGAATTTATTTTTTATTATTTATTTTTAGTAGACCCGGACAGGAAAACTTCGTTATAAAATCATAACTTCTTCGTCCGACGTCCGTTCTCGCCCATCTTTTCATCGTTTCGCTACTAACAACGAGATCTTCGATTCTCATTTAGATTGTTTCGGCTAAAAACCACTCGATCTCAAATCGAGTATTCGGGCTGCATACTGCTTAGTCGAAACTTAGAAAAATCATAACTTCCTCATACGAAGTCAGATTTGGGCGTTCTTTTTATGCATGCTCTTGGTTTAACGAAATCTACGACTTTCGTTTAGATCGCTAAGGCTAAATATCGCTCTATCTTAAATTCATATTTTACGTCACTCAGCGTCGTGCCGGTTCTGTTGCGAAACTTCGACAGGTCATAACTTCTTCGTTATAACTCGGATTTTGGCGTTCCTTATATCTCCGGAATCCTTGTTTCGACCACTACAACTTTATGTAAAGGTATCAGGTTTATCTCACACTTTAATTTTGACGCTTATTTTATTCTTAATTCATTAAATAATAATAATTAAGAAAATAAACACATAATTCACATAATTCACATAATTCACAAATAATACATTCTTATTATTTCAAATTTGGGTTACAAAGGTTAACCTAGACTATTACATCAATGAAAATGCCTAGCCTGGAAACGCGGGCGATACAGCACACCCGACAACTCCTCCAGAAATACATCCGGGAACTCACGCACTATCGGAACCTCTTCCACTGACCTCGGTCTCTCTGAATCAACCTTCGTGTCCATCACATACGTTATAAATCCCTTACATCCCTGCTGTAGACTCTGTCTCGCCCTGGCGGCTGAACAAAACGTCGACCCAGAACGTGTACCCTCGCCGTACACTGTAAGAACTCCCCCATTTGGGTCTCTCATGGTCACTAGTTGTCGCTCGCAGTCGATGATCGCTCCAAATCTACTCAACCAGTCCATGCCCACGATGACGCAGACATCTCCCATCGCAATGGGGACTAAATCGATCGGAAACGCTACCCCGAAAATCTCAAGTACACAACCTCGAATCACCTCGGTGGCATAAACTGCTCTCTCATCCGCTATGGAAACTCTCAGAGGTTGACTCAACGCCTCTCGACTGATACTGATGTGTCGGCTAAACGCCAACGATACAAAAGATCGACTCGCACCCGAGTCAAATAACACTAGAGCAGGTACAGAACTCACAAGAAAAGTACCTACGCATAACATAATATAAGCACAATATCTCAACATAACATGAATACATGATAGAATACATACCAGCCACGACGTCAGGTGCTGCACAGACCTCCTCCGCTGTCAGCTGAAACGCCCTCCCTTGCGCCTTTGGCGCCTCGGCTTTCACCGGCCGACTCTCACTAGCTCTCGCAGCAGCAGGGGCAGATCCCTGAGGTGCTCCCTGTGTCTCCTCTCGCAACTGTGGACACTCCGCCTTCCGGTTCCCGGTCTGGTTGCAATGAAAGCAGATCATGAATCCCTTGGGGAAATCCTTGGCGATATGCCCCTCCTTGCCACACTTGTAGCAAGCACCAACCCTACAAACTCCATCATGAACCTTGCCGCACTTTCCGCACGTGCGGCCCTTCTGACCCCCAGACCTCGAATCGGCGGGCTTGGCCTGCTTGGCTGCCGGTTGAGACTGTGTCGGCCGCCAATCCATCCTCTGAGACTCGGCCTCCTCCTTGGCCTGCGTCTCCAACTCAATCTCCCTCTTCCAGGCATTTGCCTGAAGCTCAGCAAATGTCCGGTAAGATGATTTTGCCACAAACTCACGAATGTATCTCCTCATAATGCTCAGATATCGACTCATACGTGCCTGCTCAGTCGACACGTGCTCAGGGCAGAACATCGCCCTCTCGTGAAACTTCCGAGTAATCTCTGTAACCGACTCAGTACCCTGCTTAAGGCTCAGAAACTCCTGTGCCAATCGCTCCCTCTCCACCTGGGGAACGTACTTATCTCGGAACATAGCAATAAACCTCTCCCAGGTTACTGCAACAAGCTCAGCAGGAGTGCAGTGCGCCGTCACAAACTTCCACCAGTCCTTCGCTCCCAAGCGAAGCTGGTTCAGCGTGAACCAAACTCTTAGATGCTCCGGATAGGAACATGTGTAGAAGCACCCCTCTATGTCAGAAATCCACCTCATCGCGGCTATCGGATCCTAAGTACCGTCAAATTCGGGTGGCTTCGTGTTGCTGAACTCCCGGTACAACAACGAGTCACCCCCCTGCGGCCTGGTAGCAGCAACGACCGTAGTGGCTGCGGCAACAGTAGCATCAGAAAGAGTAGCATACCACTCATCAAATGTCTCAATCAAGGTGGTCTTAATAGACCCGAACATCTCTGGAATCTCAGCCCTGATGGCCGCAACCACCTCCTCGTGGATGATCCTACGGATCTCCTCATCACTCGTCCCATTGACCTCTGGTGTGTGGCGTGTCCTAACCATGATCTCCCTCTTAAATACAACATAAGAATATTAGGGACCCATTCGAGTATAATCACACTCAATAACTCCACCCCACTGGTTCTTTAGTGCCCTAAGGATTCTTACTTGGAATGCGCACCAACCCGGTATCTTCAGTAGTACAGGCCCAATACTACTGTCCATATCGCATCGGCATTCATCCCAAGTCCTCCTCCTTGAGCCCCAAATCCCAAGTGCTCTACTCTTTCTATCATGTGCTACTCACTAGCAAATCTCTCATAAGCACCTTGCTACTGTCTAAACACTCTTAAGCATTTCTAGCAGCAAAACCCCTAGACTAAGGCATCATATATCAGGCCACTCTAGTTCTAATAAGGATACCAAGTCTACTCTAGCATGCATATCATAATTCATCATATAGCATAACATAGCATGTATGATAACACTTTTTATGAGGGTATTTTGGGAAATCACCGTTCGGGCGCTGGCTGATCGTACACACGGCTCTGCTCTGTTTGTCTCAAAACTCTTTTCACTCTTTTTCAAAAATTTTACTTTATTATTAAAATTTTCCTCAAATCCCCAGTTTGAGTTCAGATACGCCCGAAGATGTATCTGAATCCCTCAAACCAAGGCTCTGATACCAACTTGTAATGCCGTAAAAATTTGAACAATTTTTCACTTTTGAAAACCATGAAATATAATTTTCATTCATAAATAAAACATTGTATCAACATTGTATCAGTACAAAACCCCAAGATCAAAATATTTAAACTTCAGTGTGCGTGTATACGAATCATGCCGGCGCCTTCCCGCGATCATCACTGGTACCTGAAACACATAACACATAACACTGTAAGCATAAATGCTTAATGAGTTCCCCAAAATACCACATACTGCACATACGCCTTTCCAGGCCATAGGATCTTCCGATCCAAGTGTCTCAGGGGATTTCCATCCCAGAATCTGTTGACCTTCCGGTCCATATCATCTTGACCTTCCGGCCCACATCATACTCATATCACATAACATATCACATATAACTTATATCACATATACATCATATACATAAGACCCTTCGGTCACATATAATTACCCCATCAGGTAAGGCATAGTGAGAAGACTCACCTCAGACATCTCGGTAAGTCTCTGACTCGGTAGCAATATTGCCTAGCCTCCGCCTATTCACATAAAGTAAATACTCTCATAAATATAACTCTCGAGACTAGGCTCAATCCTCTATTGGTACCCTCAGAAGGGTAAAAGACTATTTTACCCCCCCCCCCCTCTTGAGTCAAGGACCCTATTGTTGACCAAACCCTAAAAGTCAACAAAAGTCAACGGTCAAACTTTGACTGAACTCGCCGAGTGCACTCCGGCGACTCGGCGAGTTCACACATGTCCACTAACTCTTTGTCCCGCTTGGCACATCGAGTCCCTCCCTATGTTCGAGGAGTCACACCTGGCATGAATCACGGGGCTACCCCGACTCAAATCGCTGAGTCTCAAGAACAACTCGGCGAGTACCGCCTTGAACTCCAGTCCTTTAATCCCCTTTTGACTCACTGAGTTATCCCCCAAATCGGCAAGTCTACTCACTGTGTGATTTGCATGAAACCTTAACTCTACTCGCCGAGTCACAAGAACAACTCGGCGAGTTCATGCCATGCACAAACTCTATTGACCTCCTGAGGTCAGATCTGTGCCCCTAATCTATAGATCTGGCCTTCCCAAGCATGAATGTCACGTAAAGTCTGAATCTTGATGCTTATATATCAACCAGTAGTCATCAAATGGTGATTTAGTCCCAAATACTTTGACCCAAGGTCATGACCTCCATTGTTCTTCATAAAGCTTGAAGAATAAGGCTCTCTGGACCTCTATGGGTCCAGATCTAAAGTCTCATCTCCAGAAGGGACTATTTGGACCTCAAATCAACTTAAAAAAGGGCACAAGAAACCCTAAAACCACATATCCTTCCCAAAATAGAAGAAGAGTCGAAATAATACCTCAAATGAAATGATCTTAGCTTTTAGTCCTCAGAATAGCAACCTCCTTTGCTTTCCCTTGGCTAGAACCTCCTTCGTCTTGCTAAACAACACCACAAAGATCAACAATGGTCACTCCTTGCCTCTCAAACAATCTGAGACTCTCTTTGGGGTGTAGTAGCCGCAATAGATAGCCATAAGGGCCTTTAAATAGGTCCCAAGCCCTGGAAATTAGGGCTTCACTAAACAGCGTGGACTCGCCGAGTCCACCCATGGACTCTCCGAGTCCGGACGTGAACTAGGATGAACATCCGCGACCCTACTCAGCGAGTCTTGGCACCAACTCGCCGAGTTCCTCCACAAACTCCAAAAATTAAATGAATAAATAATATACCTAGGAATCTGGATGTTACACAATCCAAAGAGGGGCTTATCGATTAAAATGTTTCATTATCTATATTTTTACCACTTAAAAAAGATATCTCTTACAAGTTAATATTAGTTTTCAAAGAGTTGATATTAATGTTGTGTCAATACTTTGTAATGTTGTCATAATTTGAATTTTATTAATTATTATTATGGTTTAATGAGCATAAAACTAACATGATTGATTTTTTGTTCTGAAATACATCAAATGCTAATTGTGGCATGATATCTTCCGACTTAAATCACATTTTAGTTTTCAATGGGACTAACTTAAAGGAATAGAAAGAGAGCATTATGTTAGTTCTCGGTTACATGGATCTTGACCGTGCACTTTGGATTGACAATTCCATCCTTATTGCCACAAGTTCAGTGGATAATAAAAGGGATGCTGAAAAATGGGATCGCTCAAATCGCATGAGTCTAATGATAATTAATTGTGGCGTTCTAGAAGCTTTTAGAGGTGCGAATGAGTAGTGAATGAGCAGTTTATTAATGCTAAAGATTTTCTTGTTGAAATTGAACAACGTTTTGCAAAAAATGATAAGGATGAAACAAGTACATTTTTGCAAAAGATGATTTCAATGAAGTATAAAGCCAAAGGAAACATAAGGGAGCACGTCATGGAGATGTCCTCAAAACTTAAGGCATTGAAACTTGAATTTTCTGATGATTTTCTAGTATATTTGGTGCTGCTTTCTCGTCCTGCACAATTTAAACAGTTCAAGGTCAATTACAACTACCAAAAGGATAAATGGACTCCTAATAAGGTCATTTCTTTTTGTGTGAAAGAATAGGAAAGGATGAAGCAGGATACGACTGAAAGTGCTCATTTTGCTAGTATCTCTAAAAATAAGGGCAAAATAAAGAGAGGATAAGCTTCTACTAAGGGATCAGTGAAAAAGAAACAATATTTAGGTAATGATCAAAAGAAAAAGGAATCAGGACCTCATAAATGCTACTTTTGTCAAGAACCTGGTCATTTGAAGTGGGATTGTCCAACATACCACACTTGGTAGGTTAAGAAAGGTATAATCCATGCTTTTGTTCTGAGAATAACTTAGTTTATGTACCTAGAAATACTTGGTTGATAGATTATGGTTCTACTACTCACGTAAGTGTTTCTATGTAGAGTTTCCTGAGCTACCGAAAACCAAATGATGGTGAAAGATACATCTATGTGGGTAATGTTAAGCAGGTTGAAGTCAAACCAATTGCCACATTTCGTTTATGAAGGTTTGTATCAATCGGATACACTTCAAGTAACAAGAACAATTTTATTAAGCAATTAAAGAACAGAAAAGTAAATAACGCGGAGGATTCACCAAATTGTATTTCACTAAAGAAAGGGGTTATCAAAAAGACGATTACAACACCAAGCCGTGGTTACATTAGTGTTTCACCCTAATGTTGAATATATACTAATCTATACAAGTATATCCCTTGATTGAAGGGATTGTATCGAATCTATACTAAGAACGAATCCTTATCACAAAGATATCGGATCAACTATCTATTCTATAATTATCTGTATCATTACCTAATATACAAAAGGTTACATTGAATAACTATCTTCACGCTGACGTTGATAGACTTGATGTGCTAACTAACGCTAATGGTGATGTAGATGTTGACATTGACGGATAGCGTGTAGAGTCTTTGTCTCATCAGATCATAAGGTGTGACCTTACAGTTTATTAATAAATACTGGTTTTTATTTTGATATTTAAGACACTTGTATTGTACTGTATTTTAGAAGAAATTAAGTTTATGTTTCTAAATTGGATAAATCTAGTTATTATTGTTGTTTTGGAAATGGTGAATTTGGTTTGTCTTTAAATTCAAATGTTATCAGTGTTGGTTCTCTAACGTATTGTGATAAGTTATATATGCTTGATATTTTTACTTAATATAATGAAGTCTTGCACGTGGAATCATGTGGTACTAAGCGAAAAGTAAATAATGAAAATTCAGCATAACTATGGCACAAACGCTTAGGTTATATCTCAAAAGTGAGAATTAATAGTCTTGTGTCAGACGGAGTGTTAAGTAACCTTAACTTCATAGATATGAAAATTTATGTTGAGTGCATCAAGGGACAACAAAAAACAACCAAAAGGCTAGATACCAACAGGTCTTCAGATGTCTTAGAATTGATACATACAAATATTTGTGAACTATCCCTTTCGGCTTCTTGGAATGGCCAACAATATTTTATATCATTCATAGACAATTACTCACATTATGGGTATCTATATCTTATTCATGAAAAATCTCGATCACAGGACGCATTCAAATCTTTTAAACTTGAAGTTGAGAATCAACTTAATAAAAAGATTAAATGTGTTAGATATGACTGTGGTGGTGAGTATTATGGTAGATATAAACGGTCGGGTGAACAACGTCTAAGACCTTTTACTAAATTCATAGAGGAATGTGGAATCGTCCCACAGTACACAATTCCAGGTTCACCTAGCATGAATGATGTATCTGAAAGACGCAACATGACTATTAAGGATATGGTAAGGAGTATGATAAGTCATTCTACTTTACCAAGGAAAAAGCCTTGTTTAACTCATCTTCGTATTTGGGATGTCCAACTGAGGCAAAGCCTTATAGGTCGAATGAAAAGAAATTGGACTCCAAAACCGTTAGCAGATACTTCATTGGCTATTTTGAACGATCCAGGGGTTATATGTTTTATGATCCTGCAACAAAATCAATTTTGGAAATAGGAACTACAACATTTTTGAGGATGTTGAGTTTCTGGGAGAAATAAGGTTAGGGACATTGTCTTTGAGGAGGAATCAATCTTGATTCCTACTATTACTTTTGACAATACATAACTTACTGTGCCTGTTGGTGAAGATGTAATTCAGGAACCTCAATAAGACAATGTTATTCACTCTCTAGTTCATAATGAACAACCTCAACTTTAGAGATCCACTATAGAAAGGAGAAGTACAATTCCTTCCGATTTCCATGTATATCTCCAAGAAAATGAAGAACCATATGGAATGATTGAAAATGATCCAATCAACTTCTCTCAAGTCATGCAAAGTTTAAACTCTCAAAAGTGAATTGATGCCATGAACGAGGAGTATTAGTCCATGCAAGATAATAAAGTCTGGATTCTTGTTCCATTCTTGAAGGTTCAAAGCCTATTGGTTGCAAATGGATTTTTAAGACAAAAAAGGATTCAAAAGGCAATGTGGAAAGACATAAGGCATGACTTGTAGCTAAGAGATTTAGTTAAAAGGAAGGAATTCACTTTAAAGAGACTTTCTCCCAAGTTTCACCAAAAGACTCTTTTAGGTTGATCATGATACTAAATGCACATTACAATCTTGAGTTACATCACATGGATGTTAAGACAACATTTCTCAATGGTGATGATATTTCCATATTTATACACATCTTTAGGCAATATTTTAATACATTTTGATTAATATTTTGGTTATTTGCAAAGATAAGTGGTACTTATAAGATTAAATTGTATTTTGCAGCCAGAAAGAGCAATCTTAAGGACCAAAAGCGACAAGTAATGGAACTTTGGAGGCATGGAGAATTAAAAAAAAAAAAGAAAACCCCACAAAAAAACTATATCCACGGCGTGGGCTTAATTTACACGATGTGGACTGGGCGATTCTAGATGATGAGTACACGCGAAGTCAGAATCCTTGCCCGATAAGCATACATTGGAATTCACGGCGTGAATCTCTAGTCTATGAAGTAGAGTTCAAAAACCACGAAACTATATATATCCTTGGTATTCACAAATTAAGGAGGTTGGCTGGAGAGAATAGAGAGTTTAGAAGTTGATTTTCAGAGAAAAAGAAGGCAAAGAATTAGTGTTGACATCCAAGGAAGGAAGAGAAGTTAAGGATCATAACTTTGTTCTTAATTTGGTGAAATTATTATGTTCTTATTAATGAAGATTGTGTTTTTGATTGTTGCTATGAGTAGTTAAATCTAGTTGCTACTGTTTAGCTAGATGAAGCTTGAACTCATGGTTTAGTTATTTATTTATGGACTTTTCTAGTTGATATTAAGCTTGTGTTTCGTTGTTTATACCTAGCATGACAAAATTTGATACTTAGATTGCTTTAATTCATATTCTGTGTAGTTTAGTGAACATTAACCTGCATGAATTTCATCACCTAGTAATTTAGTGACCATTAGATTATTAGAGCTAAGATCCAACCAATATTAGTTAAGTAATTAAAGTATTAAAATTTAGTTGTGTTCGAGAACATATTTTGTGACTACAATTTGTATTCGTTAAATCAATCTTACATAGCTCCATTCATAATTAATAATTGATTATGTGTGACCATGCATAGTTCTACATGAATTAGTGAAGTATTATTATATTTGGAACTAAATTGCTAATAATATATTAATTGGTAATCAACTTGAATTATCCATAATTAATAGCTAACCATTGAGGAAAAGTAGATTCGAACTAAACAGAAGTGATTTTAGTCATTGATTGAACTTTATAGTTGAGTAACTCAGTTTGCCTGAACTTGCAAAATCAGATAAAACCATTTAAACCGTTGCTTAGATTTTTAGGTTAATTTAATAGAAATTAGATTAAATAATTAAATCCATTCCCTGAGATTGATACCCGACTGTTTGTCCTCTACTATTTGCGAAAAGGTACACTACCTTAGTCAAATAGCTAGTTATATAGTAGGTAAAATTAGGTGTAGCTGTTAGGAGACATCAGGTGACATTGATGAGCTACATATATATATATATATATATATATATATATATATATATATATATATATATATGGTGCAACCAGAAAACTTCGTATTAAAAGACTCAAATGAAATGGTTTTCAAACTAAATAAATCTATCTATGGCATCAAGAAGGCCTCCTGCCAGTGGTACCACAAGTTTCATTAGATCATTGTCTCGTTTGGTTTTGAGGAAAATATAGTAGATGCATGTGTATATGACAAGTTTAGTGGGAGTAAATAGATCTTTCTGGTTTTTATGTTGATGATATCTTACTTGCCACCAATAAATACCAATGATTTAGAGGTCTTATATAGGAACCATTTTTAAGCATGTAGTCTTTTGTTCTCTAGTTTTGTATTCTGATTCTGATTTTGCTGGATGCCAAGACAGTTATCGATCCATATCGGGTTACATTTAGTTATTAGCAGGAGGAGCTATTTCATGGAAGAGTGCTAAACAAACTTTAGTAACTTCTTCCACAATGGCGGTAGAATTTGTAGCATGTTTCGAGGCATCAAATCATGCAGTATGGTTGTGAAACTTGGTTACGGGGCTGCGTATTATTGGTGTTGAAAGATCACTAAAGTTTTATTGTGAAAATAAGTCGGCAATGTTATATTTCAACAACAACAGAAGTTTTACAAAGTTAAGGCATATTGACATTAAGTTTCTGGCTGTTAAAGAAAGAGTGCAAAATGGAAAAATCGCAATAGAGCACATCAGAACAAACTCCATGATAACGGATCTGCTCACGAAAGGATTACCTCCCAAGATCTTTCATGAGCATACTACACACATGGGTGTGATAAATATTGATGATATTTTGTTTTAGTATGAGTTTTACAATTTATTTTTGGTGCTTTATCTTTGTGTAAGAACAATTATGTTTTTTTTCCTATACAGACTCAAGAATTCGGTTAATTCTATTATTAGTTGCACTAATTTGAATTTTGATCACTTCAAGGCTCAAGCTAAAAAGGAACTCGTCGGAAATCAATTTTGATTTTATGACCACAAATCATGTTTAATGTTTGTCGTTAGTTATACTTATATGTCACCATCGATGGTTTAGTTACATAAATTGTAACCAGTGTTGTAGAAATTGGCCTAATCAGCCGATTAATCGCTAATCGGACCTCCTCCGATGAGATTTATTGCTAATCGGTCACTATAATCGGGTTTGGTCAATACATGTCAAAGTCCGAGTTAATCGGACCTAATTGGACTTAATCGGACCTAATCGGATTTGGTCAACGCATGTCAAATTCAGACCTAATCGGACCTAATTGGACCTAATCGCTGATTAATCGCTTATTTTGTAGGATTAAAGTTAGATTTATAAGTTTTTGAATAATTTTCTTAATAATTAATGGTCTCCGATTAATCTTCTGATTAATCCCCGCCTAGCCGATTAATTCCTAATCGCTACTCCACCAATTAGCAGCCGATTAGCGATTTCTACAACCATGATTGTAACAAAGACCGCTTTGATCCTATACAATTATGATTAATGGGCAAGATTGTTTAAGAGCACCAATATCATGATAACATACATTAAAACACTAATATGATTATATGTACACTTATATATTTATGGTCCAGTGGGAGATTGTTAGAAAATAATGGGACCATTATTAAAAAGAACATATGTATTGTTATCATTTAAATTCATAAATATTTTGGTAAGTGTATAAGATTGTTGATGGACCGATATTCTCTTACCATTTGTGGCTTAAGTTCCCAATTTGACTCAAGATCCCTTTCACCTGTCACATTAGGGTTTATCTCCATCTATAAATATATGTGATGAGGAGCAAATCAAAAACACACTAAATTACATAAACAAATTCATGAGGCGTTGTGACAACCCGAAAATGTTTTGCTTTGTAAGTCCAACAGTAGACTCAAATAAGTGTCAGACTCGTTTCTGCTATCATTTAGCCTTGTTTAGAGTCCATTTATTGGTTCAAAGCTAAGTACATTCAAGAATTGAGTAAAGGATTGGATCGCGTACACTTTTAAACCAAAAATCAAGCCATACACACCATTTGAGGGAGTGTATGACCGTACACCCATGTTTGGGCCGTACACACCCTCCCTAAGTATGATATCCCTTCATTTCTAAGCCATTCTTCAGTTTCCAAGTAAAGAACATCGAGTTTTCTCTCAACTATCATCCGTTTTTCATCCCGATCTTCAAGAATGTAAGCCTTTCTTCCATTTTGATTTGTTTTTAATCCTTTTAACCTAGTACCAACCTCTTGATTCATCCATGAAAACATCTATTTTGGCTAGATCTTCAATTTTCACCAAGAACACTAAGAACACACACTTGTTCTTGGTGATTGTGAACCCTTCTGATCCTTCAAATCGTAAGTACTCCTTCCTTATGCTTAGTACTTATTAGAACACTAGATTAACACCTTAGGAAATTCCCAGAACATGATCATCAAGGAGTGTACGGCCGTACACACCCCATGTGGTCGTACACCCCTTTGTTTGGTGCTATTTGGCTTCAAACTCCTGTTTATTCTAAGCACACGATCAAGAACACTTAGGGGAATCAAGTTAGAGGCTTGGGCCTAACTTTTGACCACTTTTTACAAGTTGTTAAGGTGTGTACGGCCGTATACCCATGTGTGGCCGTACACCCCTAAAAACACCCATTTAAGGCCTCTAAAATGCAATTCTAGCTTGATCACTTGTTGGGCAATTGTCCCACAAGCATCCCTACCTTTGGAAAACACTTTTGTGCACTCTTTACCATGAGTGTACGGCCAGGGAGTTCATATTGGCCGTACACTCCCCTTAGTTCAATCACATGTGATTCCAACACTTGGTCAAAGTGTTTCCTAGTCCCGTGATGTGTTTCCTTGCATTTGGTTGCTTCTAAACACTATATTTATGTCAATATATGCCATTATGTGTCATTTAGGACTCGTTAAGTCTCGGGAGTTCATTCGTAGAGCTTCTCATCCTTACACACATATTCGTTTGAATCACCCACATCAGGTGAGTTCATACCCTGTAATGAATCTTTTAACTATTTTAAATGCTTTTAAGGGAGGAATTCAAGTTGAACACAGTTTTAATTGTGTAGATGTTTGTTATAAACATCTTTCAAAAGATTACTTATGTCTTTTATAAGTGATCAAAACATTTCAAAAACTCTTTTAAAGTTATATTACTTTTTAGTTTAACAAAACTTCATTTTTAAAGTACAAGCATAACTTAGTGGTAAAACGAGTCTTTTCAATAACAGTTCAAGTAAAATACTAGTTAACTATTAGGGGTATAGTTTAGAGGTTCAGTTCATACAAAGATACTATCACAGGAAGAACATACTAAGATACTATAACAGAACGAACATACTAAGTTGCTATAGCATGGAACAACTACAAGATCTAATTATACCAATGAATCACTAACTCATTGTTCTAAACAAAAGGTGATAGTTAAATTGTGTATACATGATCACATAACTTTAATGTGGATTACACGGCCTAGCAACTGGTTTGCGGAAGTCGCGTTTGGTTCCTAGAATCTCTTGACAGGGAGAGCATATAGTATGGGTACTAGCCTTCATTACCTTAATAAAACAAACATGTTTTAAGGAAATCAGCACACCAGGATGTCAATTTAAAAGACAACTGAGTACTTTCATTTTCCCATTACTTTCATAAAGTGACAGTTCCACTTGAAAGTTAATGCAAACTATTTTCGAGTCAAGATAGTTATAAACTAGGGAAAACTTACATCTTTTCAAACGACAAATAGAACAGTCGGGTCTAGTACATTCAGTAGAAAGGGACCATAATGCTAACCTTATGATTCCTTAATGTATACATCAAGGGATATATATTAATAGGATCATATAGGTAATAGGATGTGTGCTTTCCGCTTCATTTCCTATTCCTTGTTTGGTTGTGGGCTTAGAGCGGATTCACCCAGCCTATTATCCATTCGATCTTAGTTATATATATGTTCCGTATACATTAAGTCATCATAAGGGGTACCAGGTATGGGTCAGGTCACAGGACACTAATTCAATGCACATTTTTCTAGTACAAAACATACTTTTCAAATCAGAACTTTTGGTATACAAAACCAGAAACTTACCAGTAAAGGGCTTAATCCATTTTATTAAACCAGTATAACTTAAAGGGCCTTAGGTGATTAATTCTATAATACCTTAGTTTATACATCAATGTTATATATAATTAGTACCCGACAGATAGTTAGATCTGTGTCTTCTGCCTTATCTCCTGTTCCTTGTTTGGTTGTGGGCTTAGGGCAGATTTACACAATTAATTATCTATTTGATATTAGATTATATATAGCTAGTATAATTATAGAAGGAACCATTGTGGTTACTATTTTTATTATAAGAAATAAGGGTTTTCTTAAAGAATCTTTTCATCAAATATAAAGGAACTATTACAGTTAACTCCGTAAGTACCAAGTGAATACACCTGGGTTATATACAACAATGATCTAACAACCAATGGGATGTGTGTCATCCGCCTCATTTCCTGTTCCTTGTTTGGTTGTGGGCTTAGGATAGATATACATAATCAATTGTTTGTTTGATTTTTATATAACTTGTATCCATTTAGTACTCATTGAAAGGATTGTAGAGTCATTTTTACTTATCTTTCATAAAATCAAGAAATATAGGATTTTCTGGAGAAACAGGCGAACTTTTCTAAACAAAACTTACAACTTACTACAATTTACTAAGATTTCTACAACTTACCTACATCACTAAAATCTTATGAACTCACCAACTTAATTGTTGATCAACTCTTTCAAAATAACTTGTATTCTCAGGAAACTATTAGGCAGGTACTTGCGCTGGGAATTCAGAAGATGGAGCATAATAGCTTCAAGTCTTGTTTTGTTATTTGCTTATGTATTCTATGTTTTGTGAACACACACATTGTAAACAATTTCTTTCTAATGAAATGGTTGTTTATTACTTTGATTACTATGATACATGTCTTGTGATACTAAACATGACGTCCTCCACCCCCAAACGTTTTCGTCGTTCCGGTTTTGGGGTGTGACAGACGCTGCTGAGGGTTCTTAGAGGTGGTCTTGAGATCAACTGGAAAACCTAACTTGTTCTTCAGATCTAAAATCTTCAATGGAAGCAGGTACCCAATCTCCTTCTCTTATTTTCTTTTATCCGGATTCAAGTTTCAAGGCCAAAAAAAAGCTTCTGCATATATAGATTAAGTTATTAAATACTAACACCTGATACCCATCAAAGACTGATTATTGACCATCTCATACCGATTATGTGAGCCTATGATAACTCTTTTTCTTTTAGTGATATTTAGGAAGACAAAGGTGATATAATGTTCTGAAATATGAGGGAATAAGCAGGTTTCATATCAGATTCTACTCAAGAGATTATCAGGTGCTTTGCACACATTAACTGATATATATTGTACAGCTACACTAAAATTGCTTAATAGGACTGATACTCAATGCCACAATAAGCAATTACACCAATATATCTATGAAAAAAGTATAGCATAAATTAGACAGACTTTTAACACAGGATCCACAAGTTTTATATGTTAACCAAAGAAACAATTGATTTATCCGACAACCCCTCTAAAGTTGTTCTTGCAATCTCCTATGCAATCGTAGAGCAACAAGCTTCATGGGTTGGAAACTGGCTATCGAATTTGCAGGATAACAAGACCAACAAATAAGTTGCAACTTATTAGAAAGATAATTAGGCCCTTCAACATGGTGATAGAAGAGGGGCACATAAAGGAACTTTGGCTTCATGTTTTCAACAAGCTTAGGAAAACATGATGAAGAACTTTGATGTATTATCTATTTAATCTTGACATTTGCCTGCAATAAAGAAATAAAATGATGAAAGGGTTGAGTTAGAATGTACGTGATATGCATGTCTATGAAAGACCTGAATAGCCTCTTCATGTTATAATAAACCGTCACCATACATCATGTCTACCTTGTGATTTATATTGAATATTAATTTCTAGTAGTAATTAATTACTGTTGGCCTGGTGTACTTCATATAAGGATCATATATTTATATAGAGGTAAAGTACATTGGTCAAGGCTGTTTAGATGTGTTCAAACAAGCTAATGCAAACGTTAAGGGTTTTTAGTTCATTTTACATGTTATTTCAGTTTAGTAGAGTATATGTAGGAGTCTTGTATTTGAGGGTAGGTATCTTTGAACAAAACTAGTTGTGTGAGAGATCACTCGGGAGAGACTTGGCCTTTCAAAAGCCAAGAACCCTTGGTATTTCTTTTTTATTTGAGTTTCAATTGAAGGAATAAAAGTTTACAATTTGACAAATAAACCCTAGGGTACAGATGTGAATTCACACCCTGTCATGAAATAGAAGTAGTGCTTTCCTTTATAAATACAAAGTGTAGTCATATGAATTAGCTAAAGATTATATACAAATCATTCTCTTTCAATACTCAAAATATTTTATGGTATCAAATCAGGAGTTTTTACTGTGATATGCAATCATCTTCAGGACATTTTTTCTCCTCCATTTGCAATTTATTTCTCAATGTATATTGCAGTGTAATCACAATCATAAGTTCAGAGTGCAGACTATACAAACTGGCAAAGAGTCGAGATATCTATTAGTGTATGGGTTTTGTTAGATGTTATATTGCCATATAATATTGATATAAGAATTTGAATCATCTTGGATAATAAATGCCTTATATTCATCATTTTCCTCATCCCAAAATTCTGAGGAATCTGTTGTAACTTTTGTTGTTTGCATGGGATCATCCTTACTTTTTCGAGGAACAAGCTCAGCTGCAAACGAAGACCAACTGCTCTTTATGGAAAATGAAATAATATTGTATGATGAATTCAGTGATGTACTCCGCCTCAAAGAACTAAAGGAAACATATCCCACGTGTGTCCTCACTTCTCCATCAAATTCAGGCTCTGACGTTTCATTATACTCTTGCCAAATCTCAAACGGAGAATCTTCTTCATCTATATCCTGCTTGATGATTACATCTATCTATATCCAGATGTCTGACAATGGTAACAACACGTAATAAAAACCCACAAAAGTCATTGAACCAATCATGTGGAAGACGCAGTCTAAACGTGTCATCATCAAATAGGTTCCAACTAGCATGTAGGGGATGCTTAGTAAATGTTTTCCCCCTAAAGAAACTGCCTGCAAACCCCTTTGGAATCTGATGCAGAATACTAAAACTGATCAAATGATTTTCAATAGCATTCCCCTGCCATGGAAAACACATTCATTTATTTTTATGTTTGGGTTAATTATTATGATAAAGATTGAAATTCAAAAGGTACCTGGAGCATGGAGTCTAGTAATATCTCACCAACAAGTGGACCTACTTTGTTGTCCCCTCGAAGTGAGACTTTCCACAACCATTTACAGTTTGAGATATCTCCAAGGCTTTCAAGCGAGTCACAATAATCCGCTATAACAATAGCTATACTTTGTGGCAGCTCTGATAATTCTACAAGTTCTTTGCAGAATGACACGTCGAGCCATTTGAGCCGAGGAAATCGCAAGCAACTAAAACTTAACTGTGAAAACTTATTTCCGTATAGATTGAGTTCTTGTAAGTTGGGAAACTCTAAAACATCAGAGCCTATGTCTTCATCTCCCAAATTGCTCCAGCAGAGATCCAACTTCCTTAAGAAACGAAGCTCTTGCAAGTTGTGAAAAAACCCTAACCGACATACACAAGGCTCCTCTACACAACATTCTACACCAGGAAGATTGCTGCAACCACACCTCCAACAATTAACAAATTTGAGGTGCCCTTTGAATGAAAGGGTCTTGAGTTTCTTTAATCCCATAATGGATGGAAACATATCAAGACCCCCACATTGTTCTATAGATAAGAAAACAAGCTTTTCCAGGTAGCCAATTGATGGATGAATTTCTTCTAAACACAGGCATTCATGAAGAATGAATCTTTCAAGATTTGGAAGTCCATTAAAATCTGGTGTCATGATTAGGTTATACATATCACAAATTCTCAATAACTTCAAACTTGGCAGCAACTGTTGAATACAAGTGCAAACAAGTCAAAAATGTATCAAGGTGATAAGATTCTGAGGAAAATGGCATGCACAGAGACAGACAAACACAGCTATAGACTTTTTATATGTGATATAATAATTCGACAAAAATACTAGTTCCTTCCATCCGCAAATGGAAATCATCTGAAGTGTTCAACTGCTTAATAAGATATCTATAATCAACAAAAAATAGATTGAAATTCACCTAAATAGTAACATAGAATTTATTTTTGAAATACAAAAGGAAATTTATATCTATTTTAAGACAAGAGGATATTTACATAAATACCATGGATTACAATGACTAATATGTCGGTAAAAAAGTTATATTTTGAATATTTTATAATTATTAAGACCAAGGACAGTCACACAAGTGATAAACATCAACATCAGATTATTCAATATTCATCATCAACTTTGTTTTCATCTGTTAATTAGATAAAGTGACAAACAATAAGAATTACCTTACAACCCTCCCAAAGTTGGTTTTGTGAACCCGAGAACAATATAAGACAACAGAGCTGCCTTAGTGGAATGTCATTAAACAATGATTTTGCAGGATCACCAAACGATTCCATATACCGAAGGTTCTTCATGTTTGCAGCAACTGAAGGGAGATATTGTGCTTGTTCTTTTGCTGGATGAAACCGGAAAACCATTATAATTGCTTCAATCTTGTCAAGTTCCTGTGATAGAGGAACAAAATAGTGTCAGGATTGATTCAAAAATGTTTGTTTATACATACATCATATATCATGCAAAGCTTAGCTTAAACATTACCGTGGTTGCATCTATATCACATATTTTTGCAACATCTTCCTCCTTCCAAACTCTGGTATGTTTTTCAGGATTGTTAGGGCGTTCCCCTCTAACAATGTGGTGTCCCATTTCTTGCACCAGATCATGCATATCAAACACTCCATCTTCTGAAATAGTTATGAGAGACTTTTGTATCAACACCTTCACTCCAATAACTGGATGAAAACCACAAGCCTCAAGTATCTCCATTGCCTCATCTTTCTCCCTCCCCCTAAAGAAACATGCAATATCAAGGAACAACTCTCTCTCAACCTTTGTAAGTCCATCAAAGCTGATTTTTAGTGTTTCCACAATGTTATCATTTGGAATCTCTTTCAGCCTGGCCAATGCACTCCTCCACTCATTAATGTTTTTGTCACACAGAAATGAACCAAGAACTGCAAGTGCTAATGGAAGCCCACCAGCATAAGAGACCACCTCTTTTATAAGCTGCTCATATTCTTCCATGGATGTGTAATCCCGGTGTGCATGCTTGCGAAAGAGCTTAATAGCTTCATCATTGTTTAACAAGCTAATATTGTGCTTAACATCGACTCTGTTCGCATTTAATACATGCTCATCTCTAGTTGTGATTATTATTCGGCTTCCTTCACCAAACCATTCATGTGATCCAGCTAACGCTTCTAGTTGGTCAAGCTTATCGACATCATCAAGAACAATAATGACCTTTCTATGGCATAATCTATCAATTATCATGCGTCTTCCTTCCTCAACTCTCTCTAATTCCTGTACTTCCTTTTGTTTCAAAACACCAGAAATAAATTTTTTTTGCAAGCTTACCAAACCATTCTTGCTTGATTCCTCCCGGATATTTTTCACAAAGCAACAACCATCGAAATTGCTAGAGATTTCATCATAAATAGAAGATGCAAGAGTAGTCTTACCACCACCCCCAACTCCCCATATTCCAATCATCTGCACACCACCTGACCCAATTTGTAACTCTAATTTCAAACGTTGCATCCGAGCCGCCATTCCGACCAGATTCTTATTGGCACTTGAAGGTAGTAATAGCAACCTATGTGAAATTGTGTCAACAATTTCTTTGATAAACCTTGATTCATGCCTATACATTGGATATACAAGGATTATTAACACATACTCGAATTGACAAAAGACTAATGTGTTTAATGCTCCATAAAATTTCAGACTCAAAATAGGACATGTAAAGTTAATATCACAACTATATGTAGCAAGTTTCTTGGGAATCATTGAATAGTTTCAAATAGAAAAAAACAAAGCAAGATGGATTTTTTGTTGTAGCTTGAAGCGATGCGTTAAGTAAGTAATTAGATTTAGAAGTCAATGAAGTCCATCATAACTTTAATTAAGCTTACAAGGTACAAGTGTCAGTGAGTTGTAGAGCATGCATATTCTAGGCATAAAAAGTACAAAAAAAGAAAAAAAAAAAAAAAAAGAATATTACCCGTTGGCAACGTGCTTGGGTTCCCATCCAGAAATGTTACTTGCATCCATAAGTGCTTTTCTCCAAGACTCAACCTTGGTTTTGTTCTCCAACTCGTGTTTGGCAAAGGCTTCTTGGTATTTTCGGTTTTGTTCTCGCGGGTTAAAGAGCCATCCCCAAAGGTCCTCTATAACTGCTTGTCCCCAAGATTTAGCTTTCTTCTTGTTCTCTAACTCATGTTTGGCAAATGCTTCTCCGTATTTTCGTTTTTGTTTTCGTACTTCAGAGGGATCCACACCATAGAATATGGGGATAATGATTTGGCTTTTTGTATCCTTGCATTTCATAATATATGCAAGTTCATCTAAGCACCATGAAGAGTCTGCATAGTTCTCTGAGAATATGATGACAGCAATCTGAGATTCTTCTATAGCTTTCATAAGGGCTGGGCCGATCAATTCGCCCCGAGAAAGTGTTTCATCGTCCTTGTAGGTGTAGATCCCTTGCTGTTCAAGAGCTGAGTAGAGATGATCTACAAAATTCCTGCGAGTATCTTCTCCTCTAAAGCTAAGAAAAACATGGTACTTCCATGATTGAGAAGAAAATGCCGGAGCAGAAGGAGAAGATGATGAAGATGCCATGGATTTGTTGATTTGTTGAGATAGAATGTATGTGGTTTGCGCACCTCAATGAAATGAACTTTATACCGAGAGATGTGACTAATTTTCAGTAAAACCTGTTATATCATGTAGAAAAATCTTTTCAGAACTCATAACTGCTCACAGTTGAAGTAACAGGTTACCATGTAGAAAATCTCATAGCTAGTCCTTACATTTACTTTTTCATTTTTCGGTCGTAAAAACTCCTTTGAAGTCTAATACAAGTGACAATTCTAAATATAGACATGAACTGATTTAGGTAAACTGAGTTAGTTTTTACAGAATCACATTACACAAACTAATGTTTTACTCTTAATTCTACATATTATTTTTCTTATACAATGAGGAGCAAGTTTCCCAGAAAAAAAGAAAAAAAAAAAAAACAAACAAACAAATTTTAGCTGACTCCCTTTCTAAACTCAATAATTTAATTTTGTTTCTTTCAAAGTTCAGATCCCAATGATTCCCTTCTATTATGTGAATAAAGTTGGCCACTTTGTTTACAAATAGCCTCTCCTCTTCAGTACATGCTAAGAGTACACCCCATGAGTCAATTGAACAGATCCTACAACATAATTTCTTGTTTAGCGGACAATCAATAAACAACAAAGTTACTTAAATCTGGATTTCCTAAACAGTCCCATTTTCATCTTCACCATTCTGATCCTTTAGGAAACTTCATACTCGTATCATAGGTGCCTGGATTCAATTCTCTTTGGAGAGCAAGATATATGTTCACATTTATAATTTGATGTCAACATTTGTCTCTCGTAAGACAAGAGGACATATATAACCTTTAAAGAGAACATCACTAAGTCACTATATTACAACTTCTACAATCATACCATCTACTAAAATTCACATTCGTAATCATCATTAAGTATAAGTCTATTGATTTACTCCCATTGTGTAAACATCCAACTGGGACATTGTAGGTTTCAGAAGGCTTATTTTATGAATTTATGCTTTTCCACCAACACCTATAACTTGTATCCGATTTAAAAAGGTTAAATTGGACTCACCAAAACGTCCCAACCATAGATCCTCTGCCTATGTTTACACCAAAACAAGTATTATCATCACTAACCAGACTGATTAGCAACACCACAGTTGGCAATCAGTAAATGACTAGTACCTTTGATCCAATTATAATGTTATGTGATAATAATGAGTTTCATAAGTATTTGGTGCTTAAGTGTAGCAATATACAAATTCAATTTCTGGCAAGGATACTTGGATTTGCTCAACAAACACACAGGAGCGCGACAAAGGACCAACCCCCTGTTTCACTTTCTTCTTGTATCCACAACACATACACACGTCATTAGTCATTTTCCTCCAAATTCCATCCATTTATAACATACACAACAGCATATTAACTTCACAGAATGTTTAATTTGATCATCTACTACACTAATTCAAAAACTTCACAACTTTGATTAAATTAGGTCAAAATACGTTTCTCACATTCCTGGCCAGACATTTATTTTTAACTATTTGATAAAATTTACTCAAAAAAAAAAAAAAAAAAAAAGAACCTTCATTAAAACTTCCATTTCTTTCTTGGTAATTTATAATTCAATCAATTTATCAATTTGAGGAACGTACCTCAGATCCCCAGAAACATCACACTTTAGCAGAAACCCTTTTTAGCTCTTTACATTGCAAGCTTATACTTCATCTCCATAGGATTCCTTAAAATGTTCTTTTACATTGAATCGATTTGAGTAGGTAAGTACCGTTGACTCTTTTTTATCGGTTCTTCGGATCGATTAACGAGAGAATGAAAACAATAAGGAAGAAATTATAATCCTTTATATATTTACTCAAGTTTCAGAGTTTCATTATTCACCATCATACTTCTTCACACTATCACCTCGTAACCCTTAAGATAGGGATATTTACAAAAATGGTCGCATGATTTTGAAAGATATACAGAAATAATCTAGTTTGTTGGCCATTTGCAAAAACACTTAAATACGACATTTGTGATTTCAGTAAATATATAATAGTAAATATGCTGTGTATTTTATCTCATTGACGAGTCATTTCTCAAAAAAATTATCTGCCAATTTTCGACAATTATAAAATTCCTAATGTCATCAATGTCATATTTTGATGCGATTGCATTATATCTACTTCCCATTTGCTATGTTTCGAAATAATAATCATAAAAAATTATAGAGTACCTCATTGATTTTGATCAACATGTCCGTTCTATTAAGTACCTCCCTAACAAGCATTTGAGATTTCAGTAGATATACAATACAATACAGTAAATATATAATGTGTATGAGTCTTTTCAAAAATTTTGTCTAACAATTTTTGAAAAAAAATTATAAAATTTCTAATATTACCTATTTTCCCACCAAATATCACATTTTGATGTTACTGTATCATAACTACTTGTCATTTTTTATGTTCTGAAATGATATTTATAAAATGTTATCAAGTACCTCCCTAATTTTGATCAATAGGACCATAATAGCCGTTCTATTATGGCCGTAGTGTAAAACATCAAAAAATGGGACATTCTATTAAGTAAAGTACCTTACTAATTTTTATCAATTTGTTATATTCTTATTTTGGTTATGATTCTTTAAATACCAGTAATCAAGTCAATAATAATCAAATTTAAAACACAAATGGTTAACCTATGTGATCTACAAGGCCGGACGAAATGCAGCTGTGGGGAGGGGTGCGGGACATTTCCCGCATGTGGGAACGTTGCATCGTCGATGCGGGATGCGAAGCGCGGGAAGGGGTGGGGGTGGGGATGCCGCGTTCTCACTCTTCACATCATTCGTCCGTTATTTTTTTTCTTTTTTTATTCAAACGGCTATATATATATATATATATATATATATATATATATATATATATATATATATATATATATATATATATATATATATATATATATATTTGTTTTTTTTTCTTTTTTTTTTAAGCTATAAATACCACAACATCCAACCATTTTTTTAACTCATATCTTATACTTATCTCCAAAAAATATTAATCAAAATGTCATCATCTTCATCATCCATTTCGACGGCTGTAGAGGAGGCTAAGTTTATCGGTTCCATCATGGCGAAAATGGTTGCATACTATCAATACCGACTAGACGAAACATCATGTGCACGATCTAAACCAAGAAAGTCGCAGTTGCATAGAAATCACGAAGCCAAACACAATTGTCTTATTGAGGATTACTTTGTAGATGACGCCATCTGCGATGTAAAGTTTCGACGTCGGTTCCGGATGAGGAAGGAACTATTCTACGTATTGTTGGCGATTTGAAAAGCCGCTTTCCATATTTCCAATGGAAAATGGACGCAATGTGGATAAAAGCTTTCTCTCCCATTTAAAAATGCACGACTGCAATTCGTCAGTTAGCATACGGCATGGGCGCAGACAAATGAGATGAGTATTTTAGGATGTTAGAGCGTACCGTGCGGGAGTATATGTACAAGTTCTGCAAAGCGATCTGTTTGGTTTACAGACAGCGATATTTTCGCAAACCAACTATCAACGATATCCACCAATTGTGCACGGTGCATGAAGGCATGCATGGATTCCCTGGAATGCTTGGTAGTATCGATTGCATGCATTGGGGTTGGTCGTTATGCCCCAACGCATGGCATGGTCAGTACATGAGAGCGACCATAAAGAGTCGACGATCATTTTAGAGGCTATCGCATCACATGATCTTTGGATATGACATGAATTCTATGTCCAGTTGGTGCAAACAATGACATCAATGTGCTAGACCAGTTGCCAGTATTCAACGATATCTACCTTGGAAAGTCGCACGATGTATACCTTTTCAAGCAAATGGGGTAACATATAAGCGTGGTCACTATCTTACTGACGGTATATATCCTCCCTTGTCTGTTTTTGTGAAATTGTTTACATGTCCTAACGACCCGAAAAGGAAAAAGTTTAAAGAGGTGCAAGAGTCAGCTAGGAAGGATGTGGAGCAAACATTTGGTGTACTTAATAGACGTTGGCAAGTACTAGCAATCAGGGCAAGGTCATATGAAGTGAAAATGTTACAACACGTAATGTATGAATGTATCATATTGCATAATATGATTTTTGAAGACGAAGGAAGAGGGATATGTCGGTACAATGAAAATGAAGTTTTTCCAGATGTTGAAGGAGTAGTTGTTGGTACACAAGAGTATAGGGCGAATAAAAGAGAAGTACATAATCACGACATTCATCACATCCTTCGTGCTGATTTGGTGGAGTACATTTATAGGGCTCATATTCAGCCCCCGATAGAGTTTTCTCGCGATGATTTGTTTGATGAATCAGACGAGGATTCTAATTTGTTCTTCGAGAGCGAAGATTCCGATTACAAGAGTGACGTTCAGGAGAATGAGAAAGAATACGAGGACGATAATTCCGAGTGACATATTTTGATTTTTTTGCGCTTTTTTTATTTTCTACTTATTTAAATATTAGGTATAATGTTATTTTTATTTTAATTAATGAAATGTTTTTTATTTTTAATTAAATTTTATGTTTAGTATTAATTTAAAAATTGTAAATCATAAAAAAAAATTAACTTTATTTAAAAAAAAATAATGAGGGAAGCTCTTTCCACCCATTCATTGGGTTTTAGGTGAGAGAAAGGAAAGTGAATAAATAATGATATGATCCACAAAAAGTGAGGGAAACTTCCCTCTCACTCCCTCCGGTCTAAGACCTTTTTTCTTCTGCACTCAACTACATAGAAAGATCATTAATGGGTTCTGTTAATCATTCTTGCATTTATAGTCATAGTTACTAATTTTAGAAGTTTAAGAACTAATTTGACATTAAAAATAAAAAAATGACCCTTGTACACTTTTTCTTTCTATTTTCTCCATGTTCCATTCTTTCAAGTGACATCTATGGAAGCAAAATAACTTGTTCTTGTAGATTGCTTCATCAAGAGGAATGTGATTGAGGTATAATTTATAAGAATTTTTAAATAAGTTAGAAGTAAAATAAACGTAAAACGATATGTATTCTATTCTTTCAAATGACAAATTGGTATATGTGTCGTTAGTCATGACAGCTAAAAGGAAAAGAATAACGAGGATGTGATATATATGGTTTTTAGAGTTAGAACAATGGTAATTGGTAAATTAGGTTGCATGTATAATAAACACTTTCAAATAAGTTATAAGCATTTTTTAAAAATTCGAAGGATACAACTTATTAAAAGATGATTATTAATAAAATAAAAACCTCTTATTTTATTTCATAAAAAATACTTAAAAGTGATTACCAAGTCAAGTGTAACCTCCCAAATTTTCGACCAATTATTTTGGTTTTAAAAATTAAACTAAACACCCAAAAATAATTTTCAATAAAACATAAAGTACCAAATTGTTTCCAACATCAAAACCAAGTCAAATATAAAATAAGAGTTTGCGGAATATAAAAACATAATGTCTTTATATGTGTGTACAATCAAGTCATGTCTTTCCCTTTATCAAAAGAACAGCTTGAAAAAATATGTAACTTTAAACGTAACCACAAAAAGCTTAGTTAATTCCCCAAAATATCACATATATCATTGTAACAATTATGCATATCTACATTAGGCTTGTGGGATTTCGTCGTCATCCCTTTGACTTATAGGTTCATGACACAACACCCATATGACCATTATCCAAATGGACCTGTATGCTCACGACATGTCACACCCCCAAACCAGAATGGCGGAAACATTCGGGGGTGGATGACTTCATGTACAATATCACAACATTGCATAATAATAATCAAAGTACAACATCCATTACATTGATAGAATATAACTTTACATTCGTGTTCAAATCATTGTATACTTGACACTAAAAAGTATAATTAAAAGACATGATTGTATGAAACTTTGTCTTCCTCAAAACTTGTGGGTACATGTTTATCAATTTCCTGAAAATACAAGTAGTTTTGAAAAGAGTGTCAACAATTAAGTTGGTGAGTTCATAAATATTTTTTTAAATAAATCTGTCATTTGTTCCATGAAAATGTAAGTATGTTTACCCAGAAATGTAACGCCCCGATTCTCAGGTATTGACTTTTGATATAAGATCTTTTTGATTTCAAGGCTACTCGACGAGTTGGTTGCCCGACTCATCGAGTGGCAGCGGGTTGGTCCACGTGTCAAAGTGACCTACTCGTCGATTCCAAGTAGGGACTCGACGAGTAGGAGCTGGAGGATGAAACCCTAATTCCCGGGGTTTTGCACCCTATTTAAAGGATCATTGGCCTCCCCAGCCTCCCCTATACAACCTCTTGACATTCCAAAACCCTAATTCGTGTCTGTGTATGCTTCATTGGTGTGTTTAAGCTTTGAAGAAGGATTTTGGTGAGAAAAGCTTGGGGAACAAGTTATTAAAAGCAAGGAACTCGTGGGAATCAAAGATCTACTTCAGTGGGCACCCTTTTGAAGGTATTAAGCTGTTACCTTGGCTCAATTCTTCCTAGATCTTTTTTGGGTGGGTTTTTAGGAAGCCTTTCTTGTGTTTGAGCTAAGATCTGAAGTTGCAACTTCAGATCTGAGCTCTCTTTGGTCTCTAAGTCCATAAAGTTGTCAGCTTTGGCAAGTATGAACCTCCCCTCAAGTGTAAGACTTCTTTACAAGCTTAGTTTTGTCATTTTAAGGCTTTAGAGCTTTACATGCATGTAAAGTTTGCAACTTTACGTGATAAGCATGCCTTGGGAAGCTGGATATACAATATGGAGCCTTTACATGGCTTAAAAAGCATCTGTATGGACGAAGGACTGAAGGGACTCGACGAGTGGCATGGTTAACTCGGCGAGTCCGATGAAGATTGTCATGGGCTCGGCGAGTTGGATGAGTGACTTGGCGAGTCGGCTAGGGTTTTCCCAATTTTTGGACATGTATAAACTTGGTGAGTTGCAAGGAAAACTCAACGAGTCGGCCAAGGAGTTTACGGCTGCAAACCTTAGGAACTTGACGAGTCACTCTAGTGACTCGACGAGTTGGCGGGTTATGCAAGGAACTTGGCGAGTAGGTGACGGTACTTGACGAGTTGAGGTCAAAATGGACTGTTGACCTTGACAGTTGACTTTGACTTTGACCAAGGGTTGACCAGTTGAGTTCTGGGGACGTTTTGGGAGGTTGGAAATTTACAAGTATGGTTTTGCAATGAATATAGGTGGTAGAGTTTGTGACGGTGATCCGAGAGTTTGAGCTTATCTTACGAGTCGATAGTTGCGAGTTGAGTTATCCTCATTATATCAACAGGGTATAAGGCACCAAGGCCGACCTGTAACAACCCGGATTTCCAGGTATCTTTTATGCTTATGATTTTGATGTTTTGTGAGGGGACTCAGCGAGTTGGAGCTCAGACTCGCCGAGTAGGATCGCGGTTCTGGACGCGGGTTCGCGCCTGGACTCGGCGAGTCCAAGGTATGGACTCGACGAGTCCGCGCTGTTTAATGAAACCCTAATTTCTCGGGTTTGGGACCTATTTAAAGGGCCTTAAGGCCGTCATTTGAGCTCACCAGTCCCCTGAGTGAAACCCTAGCGAGTTTGAGCGTTGGAGCAAAGTAAGAAGCCATTATTGACCTTGGAGGTGTTATTTTGAAAGGGAAAGGAAGCAATAGCTAAGGGAAATCAAGAGGAGCCACTTCCTGAAGATTTGAGGACCAGAACATCACATTTGAGGTACTACCTTCGAGCTATTCTCTGTTATGTTGATGTTTATATTGATTTAGGGCTTATTGAGCCCTTTTGTGGCTAGATCTAGTGCTCCCTTGGTCCCTTAAGCGAGTTAGATTCTAGATCTGGACCCATGGAGGTCCAGAGTGTCCCTTTGCCCAAGCTTTTTATGAATCCATGGGGGTTTTGAATTGGGATCTTTGTGCTTAAGGTCAAAACACCATTTATGAGTCATGGGGTGTGTTATGAACACCCAAGATATGGACTTTACATGACCCTTTATGATTGTATCCAGATTATGACATGATATATTTATTGGTTTACATCCTGGTAGTTAGGATGGTGATATGCTTATGCTTAGTGACCTGGTTAGGTCAGTGTCCTGGTTATAGGATGATGCTATATTAGTGACTCGTTAGGTCTTTATCCTGGTTTTTGGGATGTTGCTATGATTAGTAATCTGTTAGATCAGTTTGACTGTTATATGATACGAGCTAGCATATGATATTTATGTGCACAAGTTTGTTTGATTGGAGGCTGGGTTGAGGCGGTCCTACTTTGTACGGTTAGCCAACATACCCGGCGAGCGGTTTGTGAGACGGTCCAGTCAGGCTGAAAGCTCATTATGCTTGTTGTCCTGTATTTATTGATATGATATGATTATGGATATGTAAGGATGGTATTTTGGGGGTAGCTCACTAAGCTTTCGGGCTTACGGTTTAGTTTGTTGTTTCAGGTACTTCTGGTGATCGATGGAAGGCGAAGGCATGATCGTACCGCTCCTCCTGCTGCTATGTTTTCTGATTGGAAACTAGGATACTCTGACGATTATTATTTTGAAAACAAATTATGTAATGATTAAATGGTTTTCAAGTTTGTTGAAAAAGTTTTAATTTGGCATGATTTTTATGGGTGTTACAAGTTGGTATCAGAGCCTTGGTTTGAGTGAATTGGAGGAACATTCGTGTGAATCCAGTCTCAGATCAAGGAAAGATTTTCAAAACAGTTTTAAATGGTTTTCAAAATAAGTAAAGAATGATGCAGGGTGTACGATCAACCGAAGCCAGTAAGTAAACCCCAAAATACCATAAAATTTTTGATTATGTGATATGTTAGAATAGCATGCTAGTACTAGGCTAGGGATTCTCAAGAATTGCATCATAGAATTGCCTGATTATATGATGCCTGCTAGCCTAGGGTTTTCCTTATATGAGATTGACATCATTACTGTAGTTGCTTGTGTATGTATCACGGTTGTACATAATTAAGATCTGATAGCCTGAGAATGTTTGATTTGGTCTTATGTTCTTTTCTTATTGATTAGGGCTTAGGGTAGGATTCGATATTAGAAAGTCTATAGGGTCCAACATTATGTATGGTTAGCATATACTAGTGTTGCGGGGGTTGGTGGAAGTCTCATGGATGAGTGAGGTCGAGCGACCACCATATACATTTGTATTGTTAGGGTGTTATGATGATACTTGAGATAAATATAGGTAGGTGTGGAAAGGGTAGTATGGGCCCATACTACTGAAAGCACATAACCCATATGCATAGCAAGAAAGTCATGACCCCTAGGGTTTATTCGGGAGTTGGTTCCCAGTTATTTATGCGGATTGTCTGATATCTTCCTGTTATATCTTCAGTATGGTGGTTACGAGGCGTTTTGTGCCTGGATCTGTATCGGGATCAGGGCAAAGCAATCAGGAGGCCTCGGCAGTGCCTGAGGTCATCAGTTAGGAGGGGCCAATGTTGATAGCGGATCAAGTTAGGGAGATCATCCGCGAGGAGGTGGTCGAGGTTGTCCGGGGTTAGATTCCTGAGTTGTTTCGGTCTATCAAGACCGCCATGATGGAGTACTTCGATGACAGATACAGAGCCCTTGCGGAGACGGCTGCCGCTGCAACTGCATCAGCTGTAACAACGGTAAGAGGAGGAGTAGGAGCCAGTCGGGGCTTCAAGTACATTGACTTCGATAACACGAAACCCCCTACTTTTGATGGGACTCAGGACCCCATCAAGGCTATGAGGTGGGTTTCCGATATGGAGGGATGTTTGTTTACTTGCTCATGTCCTACTGACCAGAAGGTCAGTGTGCTCTGAACCTGCTTAGTTCTAGGGCCAAGGACTGGTGGATATTGACAACGGGGTGGTACACTGATGATCAGAGAGCTGCTTTTACTTGGGAGCAGTTCAGGGATATATTCCGCACCCTATACATTCCACAGGTTGAGCAGGAACTATTGTCTCAGGAGTTTTTGAGTTTGAGACAAGATGGGGAGTCGGTGTCGGAGATCACCTATATGTTCACCGAGAGGGCGATGTTATGTCCAAAGTTTGCTTATGAGAAGGCGCAAATGACTCGTTATCTGAGCATCCTCAAGATGGACATTCGCCAGTTTTTTTGCCACACAACGATGTGATACTCTTCTAGATCTACAGGAGGCCGCTAGGCTGTGTGAGTTGGAGATTGAGCTGCAGTTGACGGAGCATCGTCAGGCTCCGACACAGTCTCAGCCGGCACCGAAGCGGCCTAAGATCGCTGATTCTAGGACCGGTACATATAGCAGTCAAGATAAAAGTTGTGTGCAGTGCTACAATTACCAGGAGTTCGGGCACTATGCAGTTGAGTGCAAGAACCCAAAGAAAGAGAGAAATCAAGAAAGCAATCTAGTTTAGGGATGTCAAAAAGACCCGTGGGACCCCGAACCCATGGGGCCCCGATCCCGAATGGGGATTATATGTTTAAAAAATCGGGGACGGGGGCGGGGGCGGGGGCAATGTTAACCCCCGTTTTAGTTTCGGGGGCGGGGGCGGGGGTGGGTAGTCCCGTCCCGAACCCCTAATGGGGACCCCGTTAATATATTATTTGTATTAATATATATTAATTATAAAAATATAATAAATAATAGCAATGATTTTGAACTTCCAAAATTCAATTAAATATCATGTTTTTAAGTTTATAGTATAACGTTTTTAAGATGTTATAATATTTTTATTTTAAATATATAAACTTATGCTATAAATAACTATTTTTATCCAAAATGGTTTCTTTTAACTCAAAAAATAACTTCTTCAAGCCTAAACAACACCTTCGTTCTCCCAAAAAAAGTCAACCCAAACGGGGGCGGGGGCGGGGGTAGTCCTGAGATTCGGGGGCAGGGGCGGGGATAGGGAGGCTAGAGATTTCGGGGGCGGGGGCGGGGGAACAGGAAAATTTTGGGGGTGGGGCGGGGGATGCAATCCCCGCCCCGTTTGCCCCCATTGACATCCCTAATCTAGTTCAGCATGATAATGAACCAGGTTTGTTGTTGTCAGCCTTTGAGGCTAAAGAAGAGATATAGGAAGTATTCCTAAATGAAGAAAGAGTGAAGCCTGAAGTAAAACCAAATGGTGAAGTCTTGAATTAGTCAAAGGTGTGGTATCTTGACACTGGGGATAGCAACCACATGACTGGGGACAAAGACAAGTTTCAAAGCCTGGACAGACAAGTTCATGGAGTTGTGAAATTTGGAAATGAATCCAAAGTAAGAATTGAAGGGAAAGGATCAATCCTACTCCAATGCAAGAATAGAGAAAAAAGACTGCTGAAGGATAGTACTACATACCTGATCTTTGCAGTAATATAATCATCCTTAGGCAACTTTCTGAAGGAGATGATGAGATCAGAATCAAGGAACCTTTCATGTGGGTTCATGATGATCAGGGCCGGTCCGTTGATTTTGAAGGCCCTGTGCGACGAGTAAAAATGGGCCCCATATATATATATATATATATATATATATATATATATATATATATATATAGAGAGAGAGAGAGAGAGAGAGAGAAGTTGATTTTAAAAATTGAATTAATAAACAAAATTGAAAGAGATCATAGATGGTAAAGCAAAAGTTGGGTTGGAGTATAATCCATTGATGCAAATTTATAAAAGTTGAGGGGCCAAAAATATAATTTCTAAAAGTTGATTTAATAAATGGAATTGAAATATTGGATAGATTGTAAAACATGAATAATAAATGAGGGGTGAGAAGTGTAAGTTGGAGTATAATTATATATTAATACAACGTGATGTTTTTATAAAGGGCGCATGAAAAAAAAAAGTTGCTCTCCGTGGGAATCGGCATTTATTCTAAAACTACAACGTGCTTCAGCCAACTACACCAAATCAAAATCATGTTTGGAATTGAATCAAATGATATATATACATTTCGTAACTTGATAAATTGGCTAAAAATCGGGCCCTATTTTTTTCGGGGCCATATGCGACCGCACGCCTTGCACTCCCTTAGGGCCGGTCCTGATGATGATACTGGAAGATTGCTAATGAAGGCGAAGAAGTCTCCAAACCGTCTCTACAAAATCCAACTAGAACGGGTTACACCAAGGTGCTTAATAGCCAATCTAAGTGATCCAACATGGATGTGGCACACAAGGCTAGGCCATGTGAATTTTACCACTTTAAAGTCCATATCTAAAAAGGGATTAATTGATGGGATCCCCAAGATGATGATACCATCAGCACCTTGTGAGTGGTGTCTGAAAGGGAAGCAATCAAGTAATTCGTTCCCAGCAAGCACAAGGTTCAGGGCTACGAAGAAATTGGAACTAGTCCATGGCGACCTTTGTGGACCGGTCTCACCTTCAACACCTATAGGCAATAGATACTTTATGATGTTAATTGATGATTACAACATAGTTATGTGGGTATTCTTAATAAAAAAAAAAAAGATGAAGCCTTTCGTACCTTCAAGAATTTCAGAAGCAAAGTGGAGACTGAAACTGGTGAAAAGCTAAAAGTATTAAGAACAGATCGTAAAGGTGAGTTCCTGTCGAAGCAATTTGATGAGTACTGTAGGGAAACTGGATTGTAACGCCACTACACTACACCCTACTCCCCACAACAAAACAGGGTAGTAGAGAGGCGAAATCGGATGGTGCTACAGATGGCTAGGAGTTGTCTGAAGGCGATGGTGGTACCTGATGTACTGTGGGGCGAGGCTCTAAGTCGCGCAGTCTATGTATTAAATCGCCCAAGCACCAAAGCTCTTGATGGGACTACAGCTTATGATTTATGGATCGGAAGGAAATCATACTTTGGTCACCTGAGAGTCTTTGGTTGTGTTGCTCACATGAAAGTAGCCAAGGGCCATCTTAAGAAGCTGGACAATTGGAGCATGAAACTGGTGTATCTCGGGAAGGGTTTGAAGGCTCACAAGCTCCTAGACCCCAATACAGGTTTGGTGTATTTAAGCAGGGATATAATCTTTGAAGGAGACCGGAGATAGGTATAGGAGATAACTTCAAAGATCAAGCCGACACCAGGGATGTTGTTCGCTATTGAAGGCTTCGACTTCGGCGACTTTGATGATGGTGAATGGACACCAGATTCAGCAGGACAAGAAAACTGGTCGCCCCAAAATCATAGTGATTGGGCTCAGACCCCTCAACCAACAAGCCCATCAGCCGACCCAAGTTCACTAAGCACACCCGATAATACACCACCTGGTATACCCGATTCGCCAATTACCCCATCTTCTCCAAACCCGGTTTTGTATGAAAATACCGAAGAAATCCATAGGCGGTGGAGCCCCAAAATTCTACCGATTGCTCACCGATTTGTATGAAAATACCGAAGAAATTGAATTGCCACAAGAAGAACTAATGATGGTAAGCAGCAAAGATGAACCATCAACCAACACCGAGGCTAGTTGCAAGAAGGAATGGGTACAGGCGATGGAAGATGAGATAGCCTCGTTTGAACGAAAAAATACCTAGAGTCTAGTCGAATTACCAAGAAATCAGAAGCCAATTGGATTGAAGTGGGTCTTTAAAGTAAAACGGGACCCGACTAGAAGAACAGTGAAGCACAAAGCTAGGATCGTGGCAAAAGGTTATGTGCAGAAGTATGGAATCGACTATGACGAGGTATTTGCACCTGTTGCTAGAATTGAAATTTTTTGTGTTATTCTTGCTATCGCTGGTTCGAATGGATGGGGTGTTTATCATCTTGATGTGAAGTCAGCATTCTTGAACGGGAAGTTAGAAGAGGAGGTGTATGTCACACAACCAGAAGGGTATGAGAAGAAAGGTGAAGGAAACCAGGTCTATAAACTATCGAAAGCACTTTATAGGCTGACACAAGCGACCAGGGCATGGAACTCGTGCTTGGATACTTACTTGAAAATTATTGGATTCAAAAGGTGCCCCCAGGAATACTCTATGTACACTAAGATTAAGAATGGAAACACTCTAATAATTGGAGTTTATGTAGATGACCTGTTGGTGACTGGAAGCTCTGCTAGTGATGTGAAAGAGTTCAAGAAGGAGATGAATGAAAAATTCAAAATGAGTGATGTTGGTCTACTAACCTACTACTTGGGAATTAAGTTAAATTAACACAAGAACTATATTTCATTGAAGCAAGAAGCATATGCTAGAAACCTACTAGCAAAGACCCATATGCTAGAGTGTAATCCCACCAAAAGTCCCATGGAACACAAGACACAACTAAATAAAGAAGGAGATGGAGAGCTAGTCAACCCTACTAAGTACAGGAGTATAGTGGGTGGGCTTAGGTACTTGACCCATACCCGTCCAGACTTGGCATCTGCAGTTGGAGTAGTGAGTCGCTTTATGGAGAGACCTACCATGGTTCATCTTCAAGCTGTGAAAGGGATTCTCAAGTACATAAAGGGCACCTTAGACCATGGTTTGGTCTATACAAGAGGAGAAAATAAGATTAATATTGCAGGGTATTCAGACAGTGATCATGTAAAGCACTTGGATGATAGAAGAAGTACAGGAGGCATGGTGTTTTATGTGAATGGAAATCTGTTTTTTTGGTCATCACAAAAGCAAAGATGTGTAGCTCTATCTTTGTGTGAGGCTGAATTTATGGCAGCCACTGACTTCATGCCAAGGTATTTTGGCTATGTAGACTCTTGTCATCAATAATAGGTCAAAACATCCCACCAATGGCAATATATGTGGACAACAAGTAAGGTCTAGAACTCATGAAGAATCCAGTCTTCCACGGAAGAAGCAAGCACATAGACATAAGATTTCACTTTATCAGGGTGTGTGTGGAGAATGGTGAAATAACAGTCGCACATGTAGATGGAAAGGAATAGAAGGCAGACATACTTACAAAAGCTCTAGCTAAAGTGAAGCATGAGGAAATGTGTAAGTTGATTGGTATTAATAGTTGTACATTAGCTGTACCTAATTAAATCTTGTGCATAATTATAGGAACCTAAATTAGTCAAATTTTGTGATAGGAAACTCCTTAATCACAGGAGGTCATTCTTTGTTTTGTAATTATTTATACCTTGTAACTCTTTACTTTTGATTCAATTGAAGATTACCATTCTCTCATGGTATCAGAGACAAAACCGATCCTATCTTCATAATTTTTTTTTTTCCGTCATAGGTTCTCTTCTTGGAAACCCCTCATGGCCAGTGACATTGCTTCTGTTCCTCTTCACACCCTTCTTCACCTCATCACCATAAAACTTTCTTCAACTAATTATCTTTTATGGAAAAATCAAGTCCTTCCTATTCTCTCTTATCAAAACCTTCAAGGCCACGTTGATGGTACTAGCTCTTCACCACCAGATGTAATCATTATCGAGGGTAAATCTGTCTCAAATCTGGAGCACCTCTCCTGGAAAGAAGCTGATCAGAAAGTCATTCTTCTTCTTCAATCTTCCTTAACAGAAGAAGCCATGGCAGAAGCCATTGGTCTCTCTACTGCTAGACATATTTGGTGTGCTCTTGAAGCCGCCTATAGTCATGACTCAGTTGAGCGTGTGCACACTTTACGTGATTCTCTTAGACAACTCCAAAAGCGTTCCTCTACTATTGCAGATTGTAGTCGCAAATTTAAAACTCTTTACGATCAACTATCTCCGATTGGACATCCTGTCGCAGATACCGACAAATTTCACTGGTTCCTATGCGGTCTAGGCCCCTCTTATGAGACTTTTTCAACCGCCCATCGTGCTGTTCATCCTCGTCCAACATTTCGTGATCTGATTGCTCATGCTGAAAGCCACGAACTTTTTCTTCAGTCTATCCATGGTTCTACAACACCACAGGCAGCTTTTGTCTCTCATCAGCGCTCCTCCGGGTCTGACTCTTCTGCTTCTGGTTATTCTCGAGTGTCATCTGTTGCTGGTTATTCTCGCGGTTCACGTGGTCGGGTCCGAGGGCCATCATCTTCTCGTGGGCGTGGTCGACATCCACCTCATTGTCAATTATGCAGGAAAGAAGGGCATTATGCAACAACTTGCCCTAATCTTGATATTTTTGCTCAACGAGCTCCTACAATTGATGCAAATCTTGCTCAAGCCTTCCAAGCCCAATGTCATGTTACATCAAATGCTCCAGATTGGTATGTGGACTCTGGGGCGACAGCTCATATGATGTCTTCACCTGATGGTCTAGATTCCTCCACCAAACATTCGGGTAATGATTATGTAATTTTTGGTAATGGTTCATCCTTACCAGTTTCATGTGTGGGACATTCTTCCCTCAACAACTGACTTCCACTCTGAGATGTTCTTGTTGTTCCACACATTACCAAGAATCTTTTATCCATTAGTAAACTCACCTCGGACTCTCCTGTTGATGTTCATTTTACTAATCATTCTTTTACTATTCAGGATCGACAAACACAGGAGGTTCTAGCTTGGGGGCAACATGACAAAGGTCTCTACATTATTCATCAAGGAAATAAGGCGTTTATGGCGACTGTCTCATCTCATTATCTTAAGGCTTCTTATGAAAAGTGGCATAGTCGTCTTGGACATGTTTCATTTAACATTATTTCTCCATTAAATAAACTGGGACATTTATGTGTTACTTCATTGTTTCCTAAACCAGGCATTTGCTCTTCTTGTCAATTATCAAAAGCTCGTCGTTTACCTGTTGATGAAAACACTAAACGTTCTTTAAATGTTTTGGACAAAATTCATTGTGATCTTTGGGGACCAGCTCCAATGATGTCCAAAGAAGGATATTAACTATGTCATTTTCATTGATGACCACTCCCGTTTCACCTGGTTTTACCCGATTAAGGCTAAATCTGATTTTTACAATGTCTTAATATCCTTCTTATCCTTTGTGTCCACACAATTTTCATGCAAAGTTAAGACTTTTCAAAGCGATGGTGGTATGGAATTCACCAACAATTGAGTTCAAAAACTTTTTCAATAATACGGTATTCATCACCGTCTTTCTTGCCCATACATACCCCAACAGAATGGTAGTGCTGAACGCAAGCACAAACACATAACTGAAATAGGTCTTGCTATGCTTTTCAACTCTCATGCTCCAGCAACATTATGGGTTGATGCATTTATTTCAGCCACATACATAATTAACATGCTTCCTACACCGGTGCTTGACAACAAGTCTCCTTTTGAGATCTTATTTCATCAACCACCATCATATGCAAATTTCCGGATTTTTGGTTGTCGAGTTTTTCCCTATTTAGGGGACTACACTCGACACAAGCTCTCTCCACGAAGTACAACATGTATATTCATTGGTTATAGTCCAAAATATAAAGGCTATAGATGTTTTGATCCATCTACTTCTCGAGTTTACATCACTCGACATGCCCAGTTTGATGAAGATACATTTCCGTTTAGCGGTATTGTTCCACCTGTTGATGAAGCCACTCTTGTCTTCTCCAATTATGATGATTCTCCTGGCTCTGTTACACCTTCAGATCCCCTGTGTAGAACTTCTACTCAACCTACTGTCACTCATGCATGCTCTCCCACTTTTTTGCCATGCACTTTATGCATGTCTCATCCTATTTCTTCACCTTCCAGCGTTGTTAGTACTTCACCCTCCACTACTTACCCTATTACTTATTCCCGTCGCAACCGCCAAAAATCACAAACAAATGTCCCATCCACCAATCAAATTCCTCAGCCTTCCAACAACTCTACACCACCCATGGTTCCTTTGGTCTCAACTACCACAACTATCCCACCTCCCTCCATCACTTCACAATCATCTTCGGTTCATCATATGACCACTCGGTCCAAGTCTGGAGTTTTTAAACCAAGGCATATAGCTAATCTTGCCACTCTTTCTACAAACCTGCTTCATCATGCTTTGTTTTCCACCAAAGACCCAAAAGGATACAAAACAGCCTGTAAACAAACAAAGTGGGTGTCGGCTATGAAAGAAGAAATGACTGCCTTGCATCAAAATAAAACTTGGGACCTTGTTCCACGTCCCAAAGACTCAAATGTTGTGGGATCTAAATGGGTTTATCGTACCAAATACAAATCAGATGGATCCATTGACCGATATAAAGCCCGCCTGGTTGCTCAGGGCTTTACCCAAGTGCCTGGATTGGACTACTTTCTTACTTTTAGTCCAGTTGTTAAATCCTCCACCATCCGGGTTGTTCTTCCTCTTGCTACCATCCATCATTGTCATTTACATCAACTTGATGTAAAAAATGCTTTCTTAAATGGTAATCTTACAGAAACACTGTACATGGAACAACCACCAGGTTTTGTCAATCCAAACGCTCCAACTCATGTGTGTCGCCTTAAAAAGGCACTCTACGGACTTAAACAGGCTCCACGTGCTTGGTTTCAACGACTTAGCACATTTCTTATTCACATGGGTTTTCAATGCAGCAGGGCCGATCCTTCTCTTTTCATTTTTAAACGAGACTCGACTATTCTTTACTTACTTGTCTACATTGATGATATCATTTTGACAGGTAATGATGTCCCCCTCATTAAAAAGTTTACTAATCGGCTCCATGATGAGTTTGCTATCAAAGATTTAGGCAAACTAAGCTATTTCTTGGGTCTTGAAGTCATCTACACAAGCACTGGTCTCTTCCTTAGTCAAGCGAAATATGCATATGATATTCTATCTCGAGTCGGACTTGATGCAAAACCAGTTGGAGCTCCTCTCAACACAACTGAATCATTCAACTCCCAAGGGGAACCTTTTCATGATCCAACCTTATATCGATAACTAGTAGGAGCTCTACAATATCTCACCGTCACGAGACCAGACCTCTCCTATGCGGTAAATCAAGCCAATCAGTTTCTTCACTCTCCTACTACATCCCATTACCAGTTGGTAAAGCGCATTCTTCGTTATGTCAAGGGTACAATGTCATATGGTCTTACCTTTGATAAGCCTGTTACAACTCGGTTAGTTGGTTACTCAGACGCAGATTGGGCTAGATGCATCGAGACACGAAGATCCACATATGGCTACTCCATCTACTTGGGTGGTAATCTTGTTTCTTGGAGTGCAAAAAAGCAACCAACCGTCTCTAGATCAAGTTGTGAATCGGAGTATCGGGAAATGGGCAACACAGCTGCAGAAATCATATGGCTTACTCATCTTTTAAGGGAACTACATGCTCTACCGCCAAATCGACCCACTCTTTTATGTGACAACAAAAGTGCTCTATATCTTAGCCAAAATCCTATCTCTTACAGACGAGCAAAACACATAGATATTGACTACCACTTCATCCGTGAGCTTGCGTCATCTGGTCGGTTATACACAAAGTTTGTACCAACCAAGCTTCAGGTGGCTGACATATTTACTAAAAGTCTTCCACGACCATTATTTGAACGTTTTCGTGGCATGCTACGTGTTGGTCCCCCACCAATCAGCTTGAAGGGGGGGGGGGGGGGGGTAATAGCTGTACCTAATTAACTCTTGTGCATAATTATATGAACCTAAATTAGTCAAATTTTGTGATAGGAAACTCCTTAATCACAGGAGGTCATTCTTTGTTTTGTAATTATTTATACCTTGTAACTCTTTACTTTTGATTCAGTTGAAGATTACCATTCTCTCAGGTATAAAGAAGGTTGAGAACTCTGAATTAGGAGGGAAAATGTTGAAATAACTCAGAGTTCACGTGTTTTTCTGCACATTTTAATTAGGATTATTTAGTTTACTTTCATTGAATAAATCAAAGACCACGTGTGAAGATGGTTCCCTGGTCTTTAGCATGTAGCTAGTTAGTTCCTACTTTCTTGCTAACTTCCTAGTTTAATAGCAAGGCATATGTACGCTGTGTTTGTATCCCAACTTGCTTTCTTATCTTATTCAGTGAATAAAAAGTACTTTGCCTCAAACTATCTTTGTGCCTTTACTTGTCATCTGTGTTTCTGTGTTTCTCTGTTCACTGTGCAGCTTTCTTTAAAAATGTTTATTCCAGTTTTACCCTTCCCAGTCATTTATCACTTATTTTGTCCCCTGTGCAGTTTGCTTTCCTGTGCCCTGTTTCTTATTCTGGTAAAAAAGGTCTTTGTTACCCCTGCAAAAGACCAAGAGCTGTGACACCATGAAAGTCATAGAAAACTTGATGCCTCTCTTTAACCAATGAGGTATAAATACATGAACAATGATTCTATATGGAAAGTATTGCTAGCCTACGAATTATCTACATACATAAATACAAGATAATAAATATCTAGTCTAATAACTTTAAACCGTTCCGGTTGCCACCATAGATCACTAGTTCCAAAGTCAGTGCCATAGTGGGCACCCCGATCACTGGACCCTCCTTATACCCATGTCTACTGGGTGCTTTGCAATATCTCACATGCATTTTCAAGGCCAGGCATAATGTACACAGTTCAACGAAAATATATGCATGTTTATGCATGCACCACTAGAACCACAATCCAATGTAATAAAACACATCCTATGGTACATAAAGAGCACTCTCAACCTTGGCCTAAATCTTTATCACTCGGCCTGAATCAACTAATGAGTTTTTTTTTTTTTTTTTTTTTTTTTTTTTTTTTTTTTTTTGAAAAATGGGGTTATTCCGGTTTTGTAAAAATAGGGCACTTTACGATCCATTTGCAAATCTAGACATATGGTCCCACTCAATCACCAACATTTACGTTTATCATTTCAAATATTTACGCTTAAGGCCCTTAAACTATCATAATATATTAAATGGATATCCTTTTATTTTTAGTACTTTTTAGCTTTTATTGATATATTTTTTTCATATTTTAAATTTATATGTGAGACCCTTAAACTATATTATTATTAATAGATTATATTTATATTCTTTGTTATATTTTATTCATATTTTATCTTTATTATTCTTTAATATTTTATCTATAAACCTATTTCTTTAAAATGTTTACTTTGTTCATTAGTGTCTTTAATTCAATATTGATACTTCATATTACTATATATTACTATAAGTGTATAAATTATAAACGAATAGATGATTTTAGGGATTACCACTTAAAGCAAAAATAATATTATGCCTTTAATCATTTTTTGTTTATCTATGAAAGGATATGAAATCAAAAACAATTAATGCTGTTTAAAATAGGTTATTATGATTTTATATAGCATCCATGATTTAATCATTTTTTTTTATTTATAAATTTAAATCCAAGCTTGTCTTAATTTTTTGTTTTTTTACAAACTCGTTTTTAAATATCTTTTAAAAAAATCATTTTCACAAATTCTTTTTTTTATAACTATTTTTGAAGCACGATTGTTATATTTAAAAAAAAATCATAATATTGTAAAAACATTATAAAAATATGATAAAATGTGTGAATATGTGGAGTTAAATAATTTTTCTACAAATTTATTTTAAGTCTTTAAAAAAAATTAAAAAAATAACGTGATTTATGAACTAGTAGATTTACATTTTTTATTTACTTTTATTTTTTATTTTCTTTTAAATATTTTGAAAAACAACTCATTAAAAAAATTATTTAATTCCACTAGTATATTCAGTTTTATTTTTTATTTTGTTAAAGACTTTAAAAACATTTTTTATAGAAAAGTTATTTGATTTTATATATTCACATATTTTAGCATGTTTTTATAACCTTTTTACATTATTAAATGATTTTTTTTTTAAAATATAAAAATCGAACGTCAAAAAAAATCATAGAAAACTAATTTGTGAAATTAAATTTCTTAAAAGATATATAAAAACAAAGTTATGAAAATATTTAAAAGAAAAGAACTTTGTTTTAAAAAACAAAAGGGAGTTCGTAAAAAAATAAACCAGAAAGTTATGAAAAATAATTAGAAATAATAAAGATAAAGTTTGGATGTAAATTTGAGAAAAAAATTTGGGTTAAATCATGAGTTTTATATAAAAGCTACATGTTTTTAATTTATACGCTTATAATAATGAAAATTTTATGATAAAAGAAATAAGTCTTTTAATAGATAAAAAAATACCAATAAAAACTAAAAAATATTGAATCTAAAAAACGATATGCTATGATAGTTTAGGGGTCTCAAATATAAATTTTTGAAATGATAAAAGTAAATGTGGGTGATTGAGTGGGGCCACAGCCCTATATTTACAAATGGATAGTAAACGACACTATTTTTACAAGGGAAATTGATTTACAAGCCTAACAAAGTTTTCAAACTGTTCAAAAAACACCAATCATGTTTTGTCTGTCCAAAAAAACCCAACGAACTTAACATTTTGTCTAAAAAACACAACTAAGTTACCTTTTCCTGAAAGTCAAATAAGAGAAATAGATGACGTGGCTTATTACCGTATCGGGAAAATGATTTGTTAGACCAACAAAGTTTCCAAAATGTTTAAAAAACTCCACTCATGTTTTGACTGTTCAAAAAAAACCCCAATGAACTTAAACAAAACAAAATTTGGATTTTTTAAACGGTTTGGAACTTTGTTGGAGTTTTTAGACAAAAAGTTAAATTCGTTGGGTTTTTTTGAACATACAAAACATAATTGAGATTTTTTTAATGATTTGGAAACTTTGTTGGGCTTTTCAGTCATTTTCCCTTTTTACAAAGCAAAATGGGAACAACCCCATTTTTGCAAATAACTCATCAACTAATAGCCTACGCCCGCGACGATTGGGGTGTTTGCAATATAATATTGATAGAAGAATTTGGACCATCTTGGATAGTAAATGACGGTTCGCCATAATTGAGTTCCTGCTCGTAAAATTCTGAGAAGTCTGTTGCGAATTTTGTTGTTTGGACCTGAGCTTTAGATTTCCTAGGAACAAGCTTAGCTACAACATAACTGTCTATGTTTGTGTAAACTGATATCACAGTGTAAGATGAGTTTGAAAATGCAGTGTGCCTCAATGAACCAAAGGAAACATATCCTACAAATGTCCTCATTCCATCAGATTCAGGCTCCACTTCATTTGACATAAGCCAAAATGGATAATAATTAATTACCCCCTGCTTGATAACTATATTAATTTTCGGAGAAATGTCTTCTGTGACCACACATATTAAGAACCCGCAAAAGTCACTGTACCAATCATCTGGAAAATGCAGTGTAAATGTGTTCCTCCTAAATAGTCTACTTTCAAATTCCTTTGGAATCTGACTTTCAAGAATGACAATGATAAAGTGATCCTGAATAGCATTTCCCTGCCATGGAAATCATATATATTCAATTATGATTCTTTTTGTAGGGTAAACATAACAAAGATTGAAATTCAAAAGGTATGTAGAGCCAAACCTGGAGCATGGAATGTAGTAATATGTCACCACCACAACTGTTCCCAAACAGAAGCGAGACGTTCCACAACCATTTACAGTTTGAAACATCTCCACAGGTTTCAAGTGATGTACAAGAATCAGCCAAAATAACAGCTATACTTGATGGCAGCTCTGACAATTCTACAAGGCCTTGGCAATATGACACGTTTAGCAGTTTGAGCCGAGGAACTTTTGTTGAAAATGTGTGCATTTATTTTGGTACAATCTCATATTTATTTTAAAAAGAAATTGTAAAGGGTATATTATGTAAGTGTTGTGTTCTGGAAGGATGAAAGTTGTATGCAGGTTATAAAGTTAAAACACGCGGGTTGAATATGGGTCGGATATAGATCGGATTATATTTGTGGATACAATCCGAGATATAAATAGAGGAGTGAAGGTTCTGGAGGAAACACGCAGAAGTTGTTAGATCTAGATATTTTCTCTCAGTTTTCATCTCTCAAGAGTTCTTCGTTGATTAGTCTGATACGTATCTGGTTTGTTGTATTTTGAGTAAGAGAGAAGGTTGTGTAATCAGTCTGTTTTACTCTCATCTTTTGATCATTAGAAATAGTTTAGATTGAGTGAAAGTCTGAGAGTTTTTGTAGTGAGTTTTGAGTTGTAAGTATATTGAAAACCACCTGTTTCTTGATCTTAAAATGAAATGAGAAATGGTGATGTTGGGAAGTTTGTTTTGTGAGTTTTTTAACATGGTATCAGAGCATAAGGCTCGTCTTCGTTGATCCTGACGATCGCTTCTTGTTCTTGCTCGGTTTTTGTGTTTCTACTTGTGACGATCTGTGAAAGGTATACGTTCTTTTTTGTTTTTTGCGATTAAATAAGTTCAGTCTAGGGTTTTGTTTATTTCCCTAAATCTAGAGTCTATTTGTTGAGATCTTGGTACTGCGAGTTGTTTGTTTAATCTTTCAGGGATACTGCGATTCGAGACCTGACTAAGCGTTCCTGTGAAGTTGACTAAAACTCTCCAACGTTGTCGATCAATCCCTATTAATCTGAAATAATCCTCTTGGGGTCAGATTTCATCACTGATAAACCCTTGTAGGAAACGGATTTAGGGAGTCGACGTTGTCCATCCTCTTTTTTGCCTAGTGCACTGTGAGGGTTTCTCGTTCCTTTCTCTCTATTTTCTAGCTGTAGATCTGGAATTCTTTGATGTTTTGAGTACATCGGTTATTTGTTCTTTGCTTCTCAAAGCTGATTTGCTTTTTTTTTTTTCACACTGTGTTGATTGTCTTGGGCCCCGACATACTGTGGTGACCATCTGGACTTTAAGTCAACACTAGTGTTGTTTTTTTTGTGATCTGGTTTGCTATTTGGTTTCTTGATTGTTACTTGTGATGGCTGGTGAAACTTCTGATGGGAGTGGTGTTCCTAAGGAAACTCCTGTAGATTTTGATGATCCTTTATATGTCCATCCTTCTGATAATAATGTAACGTCTATTATAACTGTTAAGCTGATTGGTAATGAGAATTATCGGTTGTGGCGTAGTGCTATGTCTAGAGGTCTTAAAGCTAGAAATAAATTGGGCTTTGTGGATGGTACTATTACTCTTGAAAGTACTGATAAATCTAAAGCCACTAAATGGGAACGTGTAAATGCTGTTGTCTGTAATTGGATTCTAGGGTCAATTTCTGAAACTATATATACTAGTCATGTGTATTCAGATAATGCTAAAGATATCTGGGATGAATTGTTTGAAACCTACAATAAATCTGATGGATCGGTAATCTTTAATATTCATCAGCAGATCAACACATTAAAGCAAAATGGTTCTTCTCTTTCTGACTATTTTAGTAAATTAGATTCTTTGTGGAAGGAGTTTGATGGGTTAACTAGTTTAACTGAATGTGTATGTGAGGCAGCTACAAAACTTAATGATCATTCAAAATTGATGAAATTAATGCAATTTCTTAGTGGACTTGATGATGTTTATAATCAAGTCAAGAGTCACATTCTTTTGATGGAACCTTTACCTAATGTTAAATCTGCCTTCTCTATTCTTTCTAGAGAAGAGTCTCTTCAAAAGAATGGGTCTCTTGGGTCTACTATTTCTTCAAAACCTCAAGTTTCTGTGTTTAATAGCAAAGTTAATGATTTTAAACGAGGACAGAATCAATTTAGGTTTAAGAACCAAGGATTACAATGCAAGCATTGTAATCTTAAAGGTCACACTATAGAAAAATGTTATAAACTGATTGGTTATCCAAAGGATTTCAAATTTAAAAATGAAAGTAATAATCAAAACAAGTCTGGTGTTGTCAACTCTTCTTCTGTTAGTGCTAATAATAGCAAGTCTGTTTCTTCTGAGTCTGGTCTTGGGAGTGATGCTCATTTTCTTACTAGTGAGCAATATTCTAAGTTTTTGCGTCTCATTAGTGAGAAACCTACTTGTGATGATGTGCCTGCTACTGCAAATATGGCAGGTATGTCTATGTCTATGTTTAAATGTTGTAATTCTTTTGCTAGTTCAAATGATTTTCAAAGCTGGATTGTTGATTCAGGAGCTAATCAACATATGATAGCTTCTGAGTCACAACTTAAAGATGCTATAGATGTGTCTAAACTGAATTTGTCTGTTAAACATCCTAATGGTTCTTCAGCTTCTATTAATAAAATAGGGAATCTTCAATTATCCTCACATCTTACCTTATTTGATGTCTTTGCTGTTCCTGATTTCAATGTTAATCTTTTATCTGTCCATAAACTTTGTAAAGACAGTGGCTGTGAGGTTGTTTTTTCTGAACATACTTGTAAAATCCAGGATTCACTATCAAAGAAGATGGTGGAGAATGGTAGAGAGTCTGGGGGATTATACTATCTTGATTGTGTTCCCTCAGGTATTTCAACAAATAGTGTGTCTAATTGTTATGTTTCTAAACTAACTTGGCATAGCAGACTTGGTCATCCAGCAGACCAAGCTTTAATATCTTTAAAGGGAATTTTAAAACTTGGAAATGAATCTCTTCCTCCTTGTGATGTTTGTCATAAGTCTAAACAAACTAGAGAACCTTTTTCACAAAGTCAACATACATCAACCAAGTTAGGTGAATTGGTTCACTTAGATGTCTGGGGTCCTTATAGGCTTGCTTCTGTTGAAGGGTTTAAGTATTTTTTGACTATTGTGGATGATTTTACTAGGGCCACTTGGGTATTTCTTTTAAAGTCTAAAATTGAGGTTTTTGATTGTTTTAAATCCTTTGTTAATATTCTTTTAAATCAATTTAATGTTAATGTTAAAATAGTACGTTCAGACAATGGTACTGAGTTTGTTAATAATCAAATGAAGTTCTTTTGTTTTGAAAAGGGCATGATTCATCAAACATCATGTGCTTATACTCCACAACAAAATGGAGTTGTGGAGAGAAAGCATAGGCATATCCTTAATGTTGCTCGATCTCTTTTATTTCAATCAGGAGTTCCTGTCAAGTATTGGGGAGATGCTGTTTTGACTTCTGTTTTTTTAATAAATAGAATGCCTACTTCTGTTTTAAATGGTCAATCACCTTATGAGTTGGTTTTTCAGAGAACTCCTAATTTTGAATATTTAAGGGTTTTTGGTTGTTTATGTTTTGCTATTAAACCAAATGTTTCTGATAAATTGTCTGAACGTGCTGAAAAATGTATTCTTTTAGGTTATTGTTCTGATAAAAAGGCGTATAAACTCCTTAGTTTGGATACTAATTCTTCTTTTGTATCCAGGGATGTGAAGTTTTATGAGTCTGTTTTTCCATACAAGTTGAAATCAACTTCTGTTGATAAAGTTTCGAATATTTTTGGCCCTAGTGATCTCTTTTCCTGTGATGAATTTGATAATAATAAATATATAAATGATTATATTAATCTTGATGAGCTGAGACTAGAGTCTCAGTTGGATGGTGCTGATGCAGCCATTGGTATGGATGATGTTGATTCTAGTAACTTTGTCAACCCTAGTGGCGAGGCAGTTGTGCCTCCTACTGATTCATCTGTTCCTTCTTCTTCAAGTGTATCTAAGGAAAGTAGTCAATCAGTCTTAATCCCTTCTTTGGATCAGTCTGTAGGTGTCTCTAGATCTAGGCGTGAGTCTCATATGCCTGTTAAGTTCTCTGATTATATTGTAGAAGGTAAGTATAAATATGGTGTTGAAAGAACTATTAACTATTCTTTTCTTGATTCTGAAACTAAGTGTTTTATTTCTAATCTTGATAAAACTGTTGAACCAAAAAGTTATAATGAAGCTTTTTCTGATCCTAATTGGATTAAAGCTATGAATGATGAAATGGAAGCACTTCATCGAAATAATACATGGGAAATAACTGATTTACCTAAAAATAGGAAACCAATTGGATGTAAATGGGTTTATAAGATTAAATACAAGTCAAATGGTGAAATAGATAGATATAAAGCACGTTTAGTTGCTAAAGGTTATAATCAAAGAGAGGGTATTGATTTTGAGGAGACTTTTTCTCCTGTTGCAAAAATTGTAACAGTTCGGATTGTTGTTTCTCTTTCTGTTCACTATTCTTGGCCTTTGTATCAGTTGGATATTAATAATGCCTTTTTATATGGAGATCTTACTGAAGATGTTTATATGTCACTTCCACCTGGTTATTACTCTAGTAATGATACTAGAGTATGTAAGCTTACTAAGTCTTTATATGGACTAAAGCAGGCTCCTAGGAAATGGAATGAAAAGCTTTGTGCATCATTGTTTATGTTTGGTTTTAAACAGAGTATAAGTGATTATTCGTTGTTTGTTAAGAAAATGGAAGGTTCAATAACTGTTTTGCTAGTATATGTTGATGATATTATTTTAACTGGAAATAGTGAAGTAGAATTAAAGAAGGTAAAGAATTTTATGAGTAGTCAGTTTTTAATTAAAGATCTTGGAACACTTAAATATTTTTTAGGAATTGAAGTAGTTAAATTTGATAGTGGTTTATGTTTAAGTCAAAGAAAATATTGTCTTGAGTTGTTGCATGAATATGGTATGCTTGGCTGTAAACCTGTGACTACACCTTTGGAAACAAATTTTGTTATAAATTCTGATAATCATGATGGGAAAAATGAATTGTTGGAAAATAAAACTGAATTTCAGAAACTAATAGGTAAACTTATCTATCTTACAGTTACTAGACCTGATATTTCTTATGCAGTCCAGGTCCTTAGTCAGTATATGCATAGTCCTAGAAAGTTACATTTGAATATTGCTTTTAGATTGTTAAGGTATTTGAAAAATAGTCCTGGAAAAGGAATTGCTTTAACCAAATCAAGTGTGTTGGAATTGAAAGGTTTTGTGGATGCAGATTGGGCTAAATGTTTAGCTACAAGAAGATCTGTATCTGGGTATATGGTATATCTTAATAATTGTCTTATTTCTTGGAAAAGTAAAAAACAATCTACTGTTTCAAGATCCTCTACTGAGTCGGAATATAGGGCTCTTGGCTCTATCACATGTGAGATAATTTGGATTTTAAAAGTTCTGTTTGAACTAGAGGTTAAAAATCTTATTCCTGCTTCTGTTTTCTGTGATAATAGTTCCACAATTAAATTAGCTTTTAATCCTGTATTTCATGAAAGAACAAAACATTTTGAAATAGATCTACATTTTGTTAGAGAAAAAATCTCTAGTGGTGTTTTAAAGCTTGTGAAAATTGGTTCAGATGAACAAAATGCTGATATATTAACAAAATCTTTAAGTGTAAAACAACATGAATTTTTGTCTAATAAAATGGGTCTTATTGATATTTTCAGAAAATAAATATTTCGATTGAGGGGGGATGTTGAAAATGTGTGCATTTATTTTGGTACAATCTCATATTTATTTTAAAAAGAAATTGTAAAGGGTATATTATGTAAGTGTTGTGTTCTGGAAGGATGAAAGTTGTATGCAGGTTATAAAGTTAAAACACGCGGGTTGAATATGGGTCGGATATAGATCGGATTATATTTGTGGATACAATCCGAGATATAAATAGAGGAGTGAAGGTTCTGGAGGAAACACGCAGAAGTTGTTAGATCTAGATATTTTCTCTCAGTTTTCATCTCTCAAGAGTTCTTCGTTGATTAGTCTGATACGTATCTGGTTTGTTGTATTTTGAGTAAGAGAGAAGGTTGTGTAATCAGTCTGTTTTACTCTCATCTTTTGATCATTAGAAATAGTTTAGATTGAGTGAAAGTCTGAGAGTTTTTGTAGTGAGTTTTGAGTTGTAAGTATATTGAAAACCACCTGTTTCTTGATCTTAAAATGAAATGAGAAATGGTGATGTTGGGAAGTTTGTTTTGTGAGTTTTTTAACAACTTTCAAGCGACTAAAACTTAATAGTGAAAAGTCATTTCCTCTTAGATTGAGTTCTTCCAAGTTGGGCAACTCCCAATCAGCAGAGAAAATTTCTTCATCTCCCAAACTGCAAAAGCTTAGATCCAACTTTCTTATGTCCTTGAAAAAAAACTGCAACCCTATGTGGTTCAAGTTGTCATGCAAACAAGGCTTCATGTTGTTACGAGGTAAACAAGGCTCCTCTAAACAACATTCCATAGAGGATTCAACTTCTTTCCCACTATTATCCAAATCAAGATTCCCTAAATTGTCAATGTTCTGCTTCTGGATCTCTGAGATATTAAAAAGTTTGGGGCAACTTGAGAATTCAAGGGTCTTAAGTTTCTTTGGTTGGGTAATGGGTGGGAACATCTCAAGACGGGGACAGTGTGCTATACGTAAGAAAACAAGTCTTTCCAAGCGTCCAATTGATGGATGAATCTCTTCTAAATAGAAACATCTAGTTAGGATGAATCTTTCAAGATTTGGAAGTCCACAAAAATCTGGTGTCACGATTAGGTTATGAAAACTCCAAAGTTCAATGATCTTCAAATTTGGCAGAAACTGACGTATACAAGTTCAAACAAGTCAAAATTTTCGCTTAAGAACGCATATATATATATATATATATATATATATATATATATATATATATATGTCTCGGAGGATAAAAATGGACAAAAAAACTAAATCCTTTCATCTATAAATGGAAATCATTTGAATTATTGTTTAATTAACAATATAAAATTCACTTAATAAAAACAAAATAATAAAAGATTTTTGAACCTAAATGCATGATATCAATGTTTTATATGGTTATTAGTCAACAAAAATAATATTTAGATTGAAATCTTACCAAAATAATTATACAACATTTATTTCAAAAAAAAAAAAAAAAAACAAATTTTGGTCGTTATGTTAAGACAAAAGGATATTTATATGGAGGACGATCTTTACATACCATGGATGCAATGACTAATGTTTTCATATCATATCAAAGAAGTTATATTTTAATTACCAAGTTTATTCTTATTCATACAAACAAGATTTTCACAATAAAAGGTTCATGCTTTCAATACTCAATACTATAGCTAGTTATAAAAATATACTCCCCAGTCTCATATTTATTGTACACTTTTAACTATTAAAGTTTTTATTCTTAATTTTGACGTTAAATATTTTTAATTGAGTTATATACTACTGATTAAATTTATAACAATGAAAAAAACATTTAAAATACATTCATTTATATATTTTGTATTAAGTATTATATATCAAAAATAAAAATATTTAAGGTCTAATTTAAAGACTAAAGACTTCAAAAGTAGAAAGTGACAATAAATATGAGACAGAGGTAGTAGCTGAAATTGCTTAATGACAACATTTACTGAGGTCGGACATTCATCATCCATCTTGTTTTCATCTTTAATTAAAAATACAATAAGAATTACCTTATTACCCTCCCATAGTTGTTTTTGAAGGCCAGACCTCAATATTAGACAACAGAGCGTCCTTTGTGGAAAGTTACTAAGCAAATGAATTGCAATATCACATTGCCATTGAATCCACCTAAGGTTCTTCCCGTTTGCAACAAGTGGTAGCTTATCCTCAAGTGGAAAAACAAAGAATTGAAGTCCGACTGCTTCAATCATATCAAGTTCCTATGATATAGGAACAAATTATATATATATATATATATATATATATATATATATATATATATATATATATATATATATATATATAGAGGGTGAGGTTCAATAGAGAATCATAATTAACCAAGAAACCAATGAACCAATTTTTTTTTTCAACTTTTAAAACTTATTTTTTATCAAAAAAAAAAAAAAAACTAAAAATACAAAAATTTACAACTTTTTATCATTTTTCCAATGATATCAAATTCAAAAAAAAAAAAAAAATCGTCAAATTAACAATGTGAATCTTTGAAAATTCACAATGTGAATCTGGATTCACATGGTGAATCCGAAAAATATTTTTCACATTCACAATGTTAATATATATAAATTTAGATATTTTTAAATTATTTTTTCGATAAAAAATAAGTTTTAGAACTTGAAAAAAAGATTTTTGGTTCCTTGAAGAATGAATAATTATAGTTCTCTCTCTCTCTCTCTATATATATATATATATATATATATATATATATATATATATATATATATATATATATATATATATATATATATATATATCATGCAAAGCTATCTTAATTGTTACCGTCGTTGCATCCATAGAGCATATTGTTATAGCATCTTCCTTCTTCCAAACTCTACTATGCTTTTCAGGGTTGTTAGGGTGTTCCCCTCTAACAATGTGATGTCCCATTTCTTGCACCAGATCATGCATATCAAAATATCCATCTTCTGAAATAGTTATGCGAGCCTTTTGTATCAACACCTTGACTCCTATAACAGGATGAAAACCACAAGCATCAAGTATCTCCATTGACTTTTCTTTGTTCTCCCACCTAAAAAAACAGGCAATATCAAGGAACAACTCTTTCTCAACCTTTGTAAGTCCATCAAAACTGAGTTTTAGCTTTCCCACAATATCATCATTTGGGATGTCTTTCAATCTGGCTAAAGCACTCTTCCACTCGTCAATATCTTTGTCACACAGGAAAGGACCAAGAACTGAAAGTGCTAATGGGAGCCCACCAACATAAGAAACCACTTCTTTTGAAAGCCGCTCATAATCTTCCTTAGGTCTGTTACCGTGCGGTGAAAGCTTGCAGAAGAGCTTCATAGCCTCATCATTGTTTAATAAGCTAATATTATGCATCACATCTACTCTGTGTGCATTTAATAAATGCACATCTCTAGTTGTAATAATTATTCGGCTTCCTTCACCGAACCAATCATGTGACCCAGCTAATGCTTTTAATTGGTCGAGGTGATCGACATCATCTAGAACAATCAAGACCTTTCTACGGCGTAACCTATTATCAATCAAGGATCTCCCTCCTCCAACTTTGCTTACTTTCATTTCTGAAAGAATTTTTTTTTGCAACTTTTCCAGCCCATACCTGCTTGATTCCTCTCGAATATTTTTAATAAAGCAGCAACCATTAAACTTGCTAGAGATTTCTCTATAAACCGAAGATGCAAGAGTAGTCTTACCACCACCCCCAACCCCCCATATTCCAATCATGAGAACACCGCCTGACTCAATTTGTAACTCTGATTTCAAACTTTGCCCTCGTACGGCCATTCCAATCAGGTTTTCATCTGCTTTTGAAGTTAGTGGATACAATTTCTGTGAAATTTCGACGACAATTTGTTTGATGCCTTGTGATTCATGCCTACACGATAGACATACAAGGACAATTAATATATGCCCACATTAACAAAAGAGGTAATTGGTCTCATGTTCCATGGCAAAAAAGAAAACGGAGTCTTAATCACGTTTTATATTTTACATTTAAATAGAAAATGTAATGTCAATATCACAAGTACTTTTGTAACAATTTTCTTGGGAATCATCATATAGTTTCAAATATAAGAATGTAAAGCATGATGGATTTGTTGTTGTAGCTTGAAGCAACGTGTTAATTATGGATTTAGAACTAGAACTTAATGAAGTCCATCATAACTTTATTTGAACCATAAACCTGGGTTTGAGATATACTTGAACTTACCAAACTGGTCAATTGATCTAGTTATAAAGCCTCTCTTTTTAAAGGTCATCAACACCATCAACCATAATTAAAACATCTATATAAAGAGCGTATAAGGTACAAGTTTACCCGTTGGCAATCTGTGTAGTTTCCCATCCAGAAATGTTACTTGCCTCTACAAGTGCTTTTCTCCATGATTCAACCCTGGTCTTGTGCTCCAATTCCTGTTTGGCAGCAGCTTCTCTGTATTTTCGATTTTGCTCGAGTGGTGCAGAGAGCCATCCCCAAGGGTCATCAACAAATGCTTGTCCCCAAGATTTAATTCTGTTCTTGTTCTCCACCTCATGTGTGTCAAATGCTTCTTTGTATTTTCGTTTTTGTTTTCTCACTTCAGAGGGATCCACGTCATAAAATATGGGCATAACAGTTTGCCCTATCTCATTCCTGCATTTAATAATATGTGTAAGTTCATCCAAGCACCAGGTCGAATTTGCATAGTTTTTAGAGAACACGATGATGGCAATCTGTGATTCTTCAATAGCCTGCAACAGGGAAGGGCTGATCGATTCTCCCCGAGCAAGTGTTATGTCATCCTTGTAAGAGTAGATCCCCTGTTCTTCGAGAGCTGAGTAGAGATGATCCACAAAAGTCTTGCGAGTATCTTCCCCTCTAAAACTAAGAAAAACATCATACTTCCATGACTTAGCAGCAGAGGAAAAGGCTGGGCCGGAAGGAGAAGATGATGAAGATGCCATCGATATGTTGATTTGCTGAGATAATGTATGTGGTTTGAGCACATCAACGAAATGAAATGTGTATATATAGAGAGGGATGTGAGTTTCCAAGCAACTTCCAATTATATAAAAGCTCAAGAAATATCTTATCAATTGACATGTTGATTTGTTTGGATAGAATATATGTGGTGAGAGTATGAGCTGTGAGTTTCCAATAAAATTCCAATTTAACAAAAACTGATAAAGAAAACTTAATAATCATAATCAATGATTTTTTTCTTTCAACATACAGTAACGTGCTTAGCAATTCTTACCTGTATAGGCATGGTTTTTTTTCTTACCCGCAGCAATAGCAACTGCTTGAAATATTTTCATCAACATTAAGCAATTTGTAACATAAAAGTTATAAAACAATACCCATTGCCTTTCTTTGTCTCGTAATATGTGGAAAATCCACTAGTAGTAGTTTTCTCACTCTCTTAAAATCATGTGCTACTGTCTGTGCGAGGAGGATCCAACGGACTTGTACCTTGTGCATTAGTAGCTTGTAACTCCTGTAATTGTTATCCTGCTTTAGTAACTTGTACATCCTGCTATACTTTGACTTGGTGAGAAAAGCAAAATCGCCATTTGAATTTATTCATTAAAAACAGAAGTAGTTTAAACACCATGATGAGTAAATCTTATTCATCATTAAGTAGCATTAATTAGTTAATCAAAATGTGAAAAGCAACACACAGAATGATAAACTTTATATTGGAATTTTGAAAAGAAAAAAAAAACATTATGAGTAATAGACTTTTTAATATGATTACAACAAACAAATTACGCTATAATGACTATATGTTCTAAGTATAAGCTTGGTAGCGATCAAACCCTCTTCTCATTAGACTATGTGTACAAATACAAGTTTACAAAGAAAATCCTGATAATCAAGAGATTGATAAACATATAAACATACAATTCAAAATTAATATACATTCCATATTTAGATTGGCTAATCCACAGTTAGATGTTGGATTTTTTTTTGCTCTTTTATTTTAATGGTTGGTTGACTTTCAATGATAGTACAACTATCGATTGAGTAGTATTCAGTACTTTTGATGTTTAGAGATTGGATTTTTTATTCTGTTTCATTCTACTGGTTGGTTGACTTTTTAAAGATAAATAGATAATACAACTATCAGCTGAGTTTTATTCTATATTTTTTAAGTTTGTATATTGGATTTTTTTCTCTCCTATTTTAATGACTCGTTGACTTTCTAGATATAATAAAACTATCAGAGTCGTATTCCATATTTTTGAAGTTTAGACCTTGTAATTTTTTCCTTTTTTCTTTTAATAGTTGGTGACTTTTTAAAGATAATACAACTATCAGCTGATTTATATTCCATATTTTTGAAGTTTAAACATTGAACTTTTCTATTTATCTGAACTGGTTGGCTTACTTTTTACAGAAATGGCAGCAACAGCAAGTTTCATTCCATATTTATGAAGTTTTAGACATTGTATTCTATTTATCTTTTCTTCTCATTGGTTGGTTGACTTTTTAAACAAAATACAAAATAAGTGAAACTTAATTTATAGCATGTCATTATCTTGTCAAGAAACATAAAGGAATATATAAATTAAGATTTTCCATCTTTTGTAGTTATAGAGCTCAAATAATTGTCTCATTCCATAGTCGGATCCAATTAAGGACCCTGGGTATCCTAGGAGGCGCAAAAAGAAAATTAATAATACAAATTTTTTCCAAGAAATTATTGTTTATATGCACCATAAGTCTAAAATATATTTTGGGCTACCCTTTTTTTTGTGTTTTTATAAATATATAATCCACTTAATAAATAGCCCAATTGCCCAAACTTAAAGCCCAAGCCTAAAAAGAAACTTATGAACGTCAATTCCCAAACAATTAACAAATCGTGACTTCAGACTTTGTTTTACTCCCTGCCCTGCGACCCCACACTGCTGCCCTCTCTTTTGCCGCGGATCGGTGGCTGGTGGTGGGTGATTATTGATCAAAGTGGTGCCCAATGAAGCAAGTAAGTAAAAATTTTGTTATTATTTTTTGGTTAATTGAAATTCAATTTTTTGGCATTGTGTTGAAAAATAGAAATTACCAATTAGGATTATTAAATTAGAGACTTAGGGTCAATAATTAGTGATTATTTGTTGTTGAAACTTAAAATCAAGTTATAGAATTAGAGTTGATTGTTGATGTATTTTGATTGTAGGTAGCTATTAACAAATTTTTCAAAAGACAATTAGATGTTGGAGACAACAATGATGAAGGAACTTCAAAAAAAAATAGGGCTAATGAAAGTACACAAGTTCCACAACTTAATCAACATACACCAAAACCACAAGAACCACAATCTAATGAGCCTATATTTCAAAACCACAAGAACCACAATTTAATGAGCATACTCAAAAACCAAAAGTGCCACAATCTTTTGATTTGAATGATCTTCCTTCGGATCCGGGGGAGAGGCCAAAGATTAGATCTTATAATCCTAATCAAAGGGATGAAATAAAGAGAGAATATATGATTAAAGGACCTTGTCAACCAAATGAGCATAATTTTGAATTTACCTTATTTGGTGAGAAGCAGACGTTTTGTTGTGGAATGGTTAACGGATTTCCATGGTTAGAGTATAGCATTACAAAAAAGAAGGCATATTGTTTTTGTTGTTATTTGTTTAGAGACATGGTAGGGGGTCAAGGTGGAAAATATGCTTTTATAACCGAAGGCTTTGACAATTGGAGTAAAAAAATCATTTCGGAAACATATGGGTGAGATTCATAGTTCTCACCATAAGGCCGAAGAAAAGTGTGATTTGTTATTGAGAAAAAACCAATCTATTGGTGAAGTTTTGCATAAGCAAACGAAACTTGAGCAAAATAATTATGAAATTCGATTACGTGTTACAATCTTTAGTTGTAGATTTTTATTGAAAATTGCATTACGATTTTGTGGACATGATGAGATGGAAAAGTCTAATAATAAAGGACTTTTCCTTAAAGTCTTATCTTTGATTAGAGAGGATAATGAGAAGATTTTGAAAGTTACCTTAGAAAATGCTCCAAAAAATGAAAAGTTGACTTCTCCGACGATTCAAAAAGATATTGTCAATGGCTTTCAAAAGAGATAATCAAGTCTATTTGTGATGAAATTAGTAAAGATGTGTTCGGTATATTAGTTGATGAGTCTAGTGATGTTTCCAAAAAAGAACAAATGGATATAGTTTTGAGATATGTTGATAGACTTGGGATTGTAAATGAAAGATTTATAGGAGTTGTTCACGTGTTGGATACATCCTCTTTAACTCTTAAAGCCGCCATCGATACCGTTTTTTCCAACAACAACTTGACTATCGATCAAGTGAGAAATCATAAAATATTTATTCCTTTAACATGATATTAATTTTATTTTTATGTCTTCTATTTGTTTATTAATTTTTTCAAATATATAGGTGAGGGGGCAAGGTTATGATGAAACAAGTAATATGAGTGGTGCATTTAACGGTTTGAAATCATTGATTTTAAATGAAAACAGTTCTGCACATTATATACATTGTTTTGCATATCAACTTCAATTAGTGGTTCTGGTGGTTGCAAAGAAACATGATGATGTTGAAGAATTCTTTAAACAACTAGGTTTGGTGGTTACTGTCGTTTGTGGGTCTTGTAAGAGAAAATATATGATACGAGAGATGCAAAAAGAAAGAGTGGCAACCGAAATTGGTATTAGTGAAACTGAAACAGGAAGAGGGTTAAATCAAGAGATTTCTCTTGTTCGAGCTGGAGATACTAGATGGGGTTCACATTTTAGAATAATTGTAGGTTTGTTGAATTTGTTTGCAGAAGTTGTTGTTGTTCTTAAATATGTCAAAGAGGAGGGGTCTACTTTATCTAACCGTAATCAAGCAAATGGAATTTTGCCATATTTCAAAACACTTGATTTCGTATTTCTTTTAGACTTGATGTTGGAAATTCTATGCCTCACTGATACTTTGTCAAAGCATCTTGAAAAAAAAATCAAGATATTTTGGAAGCGGCTTCGTTAGTAAAAGGGACAAAAAAAGCATTGCTAGTTTTCAGAAACGATGGGTTTAGTGTGTGCTTTTTGTGAAAAGCATAGTATTGGAATTGTGGACACGTCACAATATTATGTTACCCCATTAAAGCATAGGACCAATAAGACTAATCAACATCATTTTGAAGTTGTGATTTTTAACACAGTTTTAGATATGCAAATTCAAGAATTTGGGGATAGATTTAGTGAAGTTGGCACAAAATTGATGGAGAACATGGCGGCTTTGAGTCTTTGTGACTCATTTTCTAGTTTTGATAAAGCAAAGTTGTTAAAGTTAAGTGAGATATACAAAAAGGATTTTAACGATTCAGAAAGGGCGCAACTTAATGGGTGTAACGCCCCATTTCTGGTATGTAATTCAAATAAAGTATTTTCATTTCTTAAGGGGTACTCGACGAGCCAGTAGCCCGACTCGTCGAGTAGAGACGGGATGATTGCGCGTTTTGAGTTGGCTACTCGACGAGTCCATACGCTGGGACTCGGCGAGTCCGTCTGTCTGGATGAAGCCCTAATTTTTAGGGTTTGCACCCTGTTTAAACGCACTTATGCGCCCCCAACATCGCCTCTATCACTCTCAGAACATTTCCCCTGTAAACCCTAGCCCCATTGTTGAGTTTGAGTGTGTTTGTGCTAGCTTGGAAGCTTTGGGAAGAGAAAGAAGGAAAGAAGGAAAGAAGGTCCATAAAAGAGAAGGGAGATCCAGGAGTTAGCTTCCATCTGTTTCTCATTCAGGTAATGAAGTTATGACCTTGTGCATTCCTCCATTAAAACCTCATTTATGCTTATTATGACTTCTTTGGAGCCTCTTATGATTCAAAACTTGAGATATGGACTCTCCTTTGGATGGAAACTTCAGATCCGGACCTTCATTGCATTCTAGAAGTGTAAAGTTTTAGTTAGGGTCGTGATTAAGGTCCCTCCTGAGCTTGGAACCCCATTAAGAGCTTAGATTTGGCATTTGTAGCCTTTAAAGCCATGCATGCACGTAAAGTTTGCAACTTTACGTGATAAGCATGCCCTAGAAACTTTGATCTGTGATTTGGAGCCGCTGCATGGATCAAATCAGTTATGTATGGAAAAAGGACTGAATGGACTCGGCGAGTCTCGAGGATGACTCGGCGAGTCATATGAAGATAGCCGTAGACACGACGAGTTGGATGAGCAACTCGACGAGTCCGATGAAGATTGCCTTAGACTCGACGAGTTGCTCATATAACTTGGCGAGTCGGATGAGTTTTCCCGATTAAAGAAGAGTTCGAGTGAAATAACTTCATTCCTTCTTAGTTACATGTAAAGTTAGCAACCTTACGTGTTTAGATGGTACCAGGAACTTAGATCTACGAGTTAGATGCTCTGGATTTTGATTAGAATCGACTATTTGGAATCTTCAAGATAGGACTCAGCGAGTTGTTCTTCGGACTCGACGAGTTGGGTCGCGAGTCCCCCGTCTTTCTTCCATTTGTGAGTTCAGGGTGAATCAGTGAGTGAGAAGGGACTTAGTGAGTTAAAGACATAATTAGTAAAGGAGGGACTCAGTGAGTCTATGCCCTGAATCGGCGAGTCCGGTCAACTGGAAGTTGACTTTGATCAGGGAGTTGACTTTGACCAGGGGTAAAATAGTCATCTTACCCTGAGGGTATTTGCATGTAACTAACCTAGTGCTTTTGGGAGGTACCACCTCCATTTTATACATCATATATCCATGCAAGGACCACCATGTATCCATGCTAGTCATTTCACCATCTCCTTTCCCTCAAAACACTCTCAAGAATCATCCTACTCCTTCCATCAAAATCTCGAAATTTTTTTGTGATTCAAGAAGGTTTTCACAAGATAATCATCACTTCTTGGTAAGTCTTTATACATCCAAGTTTATAACTCTATTCTCATGATTGGATCACTCTTTTAAGCAAGTTTTTGTTGATTTTTCTTCCTAGAACTTCTTAAGTTTGAAATCCACTCAAGAAAGCTTGCTAGGACCAAAATCTTCTTCATTTCTTCTTCAAAACCGAAACATCAAAGCAAAGGTGAGTTCATACCCCTTGTTTTCGGTTTTCATATGATCTTTGGGGGAGAATACAAGTAAAATGTGTAGATCTATGTGTTATATGCATGTTTTGTGTGAATTCTTAGTTTGTTTGGTAGGAATGGGTTAGACTCTTAGCAAATCTCAAAATTTAAACATATATCTATGAACTATAACATGATATACCTTAAAATAACAAGCCAAAAGTGAATACATGTTTAAGATGCAAAAGAATTCAACAAAAACTTTGTTAAAGGTCAAAATTGTTAAGAAAACAAAAGATAATGGTAAAAAGTGAAAATTATGTTTTTAAAGGGGCCAAACAGGTCCTACATGTATAAAAAGGTATTTTATGCTAAACCTACTTTTAAAAGGGCCAAAAATGCAAATTTTAGCTTAACGGGCCAAAACTTTTGGGCCTCACGGTTATGAGCCCAATTTGCAAAAAAAAAAAAAAAAAAGAGTTTTGGGGTTTAAAAATGTCATTTTGCCAAAGTTTGAGTCATACAGGAAAAGAAACCAAATTCAGATGTGAAAAGTGTTGGATTAGTGTCTAAGTCCATAACTATTTTGGTATGTACTTGACCCGATGGTGCATGGTCCTTTTGGGTTGCCTTCACCAAAGCAACTTGATTGGAGAAATAAATAGAGAGAGAGGTTATTATGATTTATTAATATGTTATAAGAATAATATATTAAAGGAGAAATCATATTTGTTTAATTAATATTGGTCAATAATTAATTAAGAATTAATTTTGTGATCAAATGTAATTAATTAAACTAGAGAGGCTGAATTGTAATTATGTGATAGTTACAAAATAGGGTAAGGATTATCCTAAGGATAGGTTGGACGAATTTAAGGTGATAAGGACCTTAGAATTCGAACATGATAAGGATTCAAGGCTTATCTTATGGGTTGCTTGGTAAGCAAGCAACTAGATAAGGATAAGGACTGAAACCCTATCTCTACACCTATATAAACCCCCTTTGGCTTATGATTTCGTCCAGACCTTCCTAAGGCTTCTTAGGAATGAATTTAATACCTCCCCTCTCTCTTTATACCTTCTCCATTTGCTCTTGGTGTTTGTAAGCCATTAGAGGAGTGACACTTGTGACTCTAAGCCTTCCAAAGTCAATACAAGGAGATTTGGGATTGTTATTGCTACATAACAATCAAGGTAATATTATAAACCTATTCTTATGTTAATATGATTACTTATATGCTAGCATTAGGGTTTTATTATGTGTTCATAATGTTGTGTATCTAATAGTGAAAAGATAGATCCAATGCTAGGGTTGCATGTACACATAGGATTGTTTGTATAAAACCCATCAGTGGTATCAGAGCCTTTGGTTAACTTGTTTTCAATTAGTTTATTCAATTGTATGAACTTGTCACATTAGGGTTTATTGCCAATAAACCCTAGGAGGCTAGGGTTTTTCGAGATTAGGGTTTGCAAACCCTAATTTGCAAGAGTTTGAATAAGATCTTCAAATCCTTTCCTTAAACCCTTAAATTTCGAAATCTAGGGTTTGTTTTAATCCCTTGATTTTCCAAATTTGCCTCCTCCCCAAGATAAGATCCTAAATTTTAGGGATTTTGATTATCCCATATCTTGTAATTATCCTCTAATTATTATATATGGTAATTATAGATTTTGCATTATCCTATCCTTATTTTCGAGATCTAGGGAGATAATTTAAGGATTAGGATATCTTAAATGTATAAATGGTAATTATCCTCATGATTTAGATAATCCCTTATGATTTAATAATTAAATTAATAGTCTAATTCAAGATAATTATTAAATCAAGGTTTTCAATATTTAAAATTTTAATTTATATGTCATAAATTCGAAAATTTTAAGAGAAATTAAAACTAAATTGTTTTGAAAAGTTTCAAAACTTGCCCTCAAGTTTTGGAATTTAAATTTTGATTAAAAGATTAATTTTGATGCATATTTAAATTCTAAACCCTAATGTTTTGAAATGTTTCAAAACTTGCCCTCAAGTTTTGGAATTTAAAAGTTGATTAAAAGTTTAATTTAGGAATGTTAAATTCTAAAACTCTAGTATTGTTTTGAAAAGTTCAAATCACACCCTTATGGTTTTATTAATTAATTAAGGTGTATAATTAAAAGAAGTTTAATAAATCCATAAAAGTTTTGGTTTACAATTAAAAATATAATTGTTATATTTGACCACCTAGTATTTTAAAGTGTAAAACACACCCTATACTATATATAACATTAAAAGTCTAACATTATATATATGTATAAGTAAAAGTCAGTCTTACCGTTAGTAGGCCTCATTCACGAAGCTGGTCTATAAGGGTGTTTAAGGAAATTGCCTATAAAATGGCGATTGAATGGGTATCCACTCTTACCCACCGCACTCTTGAACAGTGGAGGGTCGTTAGCCGAACGGGTAGGATAGGACGAAACCTTCCATTATAAGTATAATAAAGTATAAAAGTAACTAAACGTTTTCACAAATTCCCAATCTTAGTTACTTAGGCAAAAGTGAATTGATGCAATTCCATGAAATTACACTTTGTACCCTTGCGAAGACGTTAGTGGAGCGTGTGTGGTTTACCGGCACATCGAATAGATGACTGTAACATGTGAGGGCACCATGTAAGTTTGCATGGTTATTCACACCCGCTTTGTGATCCTCGGCATCCCAGTCACAAACAAGAGGGGCATATCGAGATTTAAACATGCCATTGAAAGTTCAATGAATCTCAAAGGATCTAGGAGCTTTCATAGATTTAAAACTTAAGTTCTTTTTCGTTTTTCGGGGTGGAAATTAGTGAATCGTCATTCACTTACCTTCAAATATTCTGCAATTAGGGTTACGGCATCCCTCTCCCGAGTTGTAGAATATTGTGTTGGGTCCTAGCCTTAGTATCTCATTTGGGTGATTTACTAAGGACTCAATCAATCAACTAACTAGAATTTGTTTTTCTCCCGTTTTGTAGATGTCAAAGTTCGACAACTATGGTCTGCCCAAATTCCGTGGAACAAGCATTCCACATGAAGATGGTATTCCATGATTCAATCGAGGAACGAGAAATCATGCTTCACTTCCTCCTCCTCCTCCTATTGTTTTCCCCAACCCACAAGATCGAAGAATTGAAAGGTTCAATATCACTAAAGCCCTATTGGAAATGAAACATGAAGATGGTAAACCCGTGTGTGCCCACGTTCTAGGAATGAAATCACACATTGATAGGTTGATAATGTTGGGTGTGTCATTCCCAGATGAGTTGGCTGTGAATTGGGTTTTGCAGTCACTTCCTGAATCATATAATGAGTTCAAAAGAAAGTATTATTTGATGGATCATGACGACAACCTCATTGACCTAACTTACATGCTCATTGCTGCTGAATCAGAAATGATTTGGCGAAGCAATGAAGAGTATTTGTTGGGAAAGTTAACCGACCATGCTTCTGAGGACGTTCTAGGAGGACCGACCTGCGTTTACTGCCAAAAGAAAGGGCGTTGGATACAAGTCTGCCCAAAGAGCCTGAAGAGTCCAGAAGATGGGAGAGTCAAGGAGTATGGCTACGCTTCAGGTAAAATCCATTATCTAACTCCATTAAGTTCCTATTCATTAATTCTTAATACATAATGTAATAAGATTGCATTTGAATGTTTTACAGGATCGGTGAAAAGAAAGGAAGCTTGGTGAAAGAGCAAGATGAATCTAATCACAAGGAATGGATCTTGATCGCATGGACTTGAAGATTAGATTTTGAGCTTAGATAGTTATGATAGAGCTGTTAGAAAATTTTCTTTTGAAATACATAGTTTTCAATGGATTTTGCATTGTAAGGACAAATGTTTTCCGCTGCTTTTATAAATAAAATAAATTTTCGTTTGACTTATTTATTTATTTCCTTGCAATGAAATCGTTATGAAAATTGGTGTTTGCATATTTCTACAACAAATGCATATGATTCTTATTTATGGTGTTTATGGAAAAGTCGAGAATTTACCAAATAGGGAGAATTTCTCATCACCCAAGATTTAATTGGACAGAAATTTGGAATCATGCAACTTGGTTGCACGATGAATGAGAAATTTCATATTTGGAAATTAGACTAATTCATTGACAAAGTGTCAAGTGAAAGACTAGGAGATCAAGCACACAAAGTTGTGTGTTGATCAAGTCCACCATAAGAGTAACAAAGATATTCGTCATGATTTACTAAAGGTTTAGTAAATATGATTATACTTATAAGATTAAGTGTAATTCTGAATTGATTGAAAAAGTTTAAATCAATAGCAGAACGAATAAGAAAAATCAAGTAGGCAGAAAGATAAAAGTTTCTCCATTCTAAGAAGAAGGGAGAGTAGCTTTTATGCTTTATGATAGGACTTAATGATTAAGAACCATATCGCAATTAATCCTTTAAGTGAGTCTTAGTACAATTGTATGTCTAAGAAGAGGAATCAAGAATTAAAGAAATGGTTAAATCAAGAAGTCAATCATACTTCGTTCCAAAACAAGTCTTAGAGTTAAGATTGTGACATTGAGTGGATAAGTATTAAGAAGGTTTATAACATTCATCAAATGTGGAAAGTTGTGATGTCTTGGATAAGACAAAGACCAACTAGGACCAATTTATGAAATGTTTTGATAAAAGCTACACTAACTCTTGAATATTTGTTTGTCAAGAAATGGTTATTGACGAGAGAATCTTATATGTCAAGGAGTAAGTGGGAGTCTTAATGGTCTTGAAAGGTTTCAAGAACAAATCAAATAAATCTTATCGATCATCACTAGCACACGAGTTGAGGTTTACAACCTATCGTGTTGACATTATTTTGTTTCTGTGCCAATCCAATCGAGTTAATTATGCATGTGAGTTCTATGAGTTCTCATTTTGAATGCATAAAAGTCAAAGCACCTTAATCAATGAAAGGTACATTGATAGTAAAGGGTGAGCTGCTTGAATACTTGGAAGACATGGTGGGCAGCTGTGTTACCATAAGGCAAGAAATCAAGATTAAGAAAGTTCGATCCATATGAGTATGAATGTGTCGTAAACTTTGGTTTTAACAAATTCACATGGATAGGAACACATACACCATTTAAAATCTAAGTGTCATAAGATTTCCTCCTTCATGAAAATGATTGTAGGGAAATGCTTTCACTAAGAAAGATTTTAAGAAGATAGTAATTGTAAAATTGCATTCTCGAATTCAATCATGGTTACGGTATCCCTTTCCATAATTTGAATTGTAAGGTTTGGCAATTGTTTACACACACATATGAACTATCTAAGGCAAAGGTGTATAAGTTCAAGAAGCCTTGATAAAAGATTATCAAAGCACTAAGTATTAGAAACATGGACTTAAGAAATTCAATAGGTATTGTTTTTCTGAAAGTTAAGATGTTTATGAATACATGTCGAAGCTAGTAGGAGCATAAGTGTTATGTTTTATAATAATCATCATGATAGTGGGAGCATAAATGTTATGATTGTATGATTATTAAGGAAAGTATTGCAAGCTGGCAATATTAATTATAGAAAACAAGAGTCATTCTTTTCAAAGTTGTAAGGATGGAATAGTTGTTTTGCTATAATTAAGGGAGAGAATATAATGCTTCATTTCAAATCTAAAGGATTAGGTTGAGAAATGTTAATAAATTTAGTCAAAGGTACATAGTGTGTTCTTAAAATTTCGATTATGATTACGACATTCCTCTTCATAATTCGAATTTTGAGAACATAGCTAATAAAACATTATGCATCGTGTCCCATACGCTTCGGGTAAAGGATCGATTGCAAATGCTTGACCATTCTAAAATTTTCCAAATGTCTAGCGCATTTAGAAGGAAAAAGGACAAGAATTGGTTTTCACTAAAATAATTAAACAACTATCAAAGGACAATCCAAAGTTTGACGAGGATTGGTCGCTTGTGAGTAGTTGGAAGCATGGTATTGGATGGACCATATCGACATCATTACGAATAGATAAGATTCTATTAAGAATGAGTTGTCATATGGAAAATATGGAAACGTGTCCATATTGCGAATTGAATATTGAAAATCTATGTCTAGATTAGAAACTTTTATGCAAAAGGATGTTCAAAGAATGTACCTTGAGTGAGAGCCATCATATCTAAGGAATTGTCTTGTAACAATCTCCGTTAGAGGACTTTGTAATATCATTGGCAATAGTCTTTGTGACTTTGGTGCAGTGACATTACGAAAGGATCATTGCATAGAATGTTAGAATCTAGCATATTTTATAAGTAACAAGAATTTGATATTCTCACACTTATGAAAAAGGATTTGGAGTTGTGAAATGAGAATGATTGGAAATGTGTTCAATTTGATCTATTTCACAAAAGTAAGAACCATAAGTAAACATTGTGTGCATGCTAAGAGCATGGGACAAGTGTAATAATTCAAGTAAGAAGTTGATTACCCGAAACGACAAATAATGAGTAATCGATATGGTGATAAATAAAAGGAGTTTTATTTATACTCAAAGGTTTGAGGCCATATGGGATTAGTATTATTCTTGTGTTTCACATTTGCATGTTTTGACTTCCAGAATAATTGAATTTATTAAGAATAATCGAATTATTCAAACGGGCCACAATCGTTCATATGTTGGAAGTAGATATGAATGAAGACTGTCGTGAATTGGTGTGTGGATTGTCTGAAAGAGTATTAGACATAAGCAAATGTTTGTTGCAACGTGCATGAGTGCTTATGAATATGATTTGAGCATTGGATTAAACCCACGCTCACTTGGATCACTCCATGAATTGTATCACGAGTGATTGGTGAGACGATAACATCTTATATTCTTGAAACCGAGATGTGTGAGTTGTATCTTGCTAATCGGTTGCACATTGATAATATGTAAACGCACTAGTAACTTGGTGTTATAAAACATATTGTTGTGTGTGATTCGGTGAGTAAGTGCAAGCAAGCATTGTATCAAAGTTTATCCGTTCCTTTTATCCAAAGTAGGATAAAAGCGATATCTTTGGGCCCCTCGATGATTTTGTGATGACAAACGTAAATGCTCGGCCGGGCTAGGGCTAATTTGATTTGTTCAATTAGTCAGTCGTCATAAATCGGAAATCGAGATATAGTACAAAGAGAATGATTTGAAATCATATCTCATATGATATCTAGAATGGAGGAATATATGATCCCTTATCTAAGGACACGCGTATCTGATAGGATCAGGGTTGATAGCGGCTTTGGAAAGCTACGATTGCAGATCAGGATCTGAAGTCATACGCAGAATAGTTGTTAGACTTATCCAAGTGGGAGACTGTTGGATTAGTGTCTAAGTCCATAACTATTTTGGTATGTACTTGACCCGATGGTGCATGGTCCTTTTGGGTTGCCTTCACTAAAGCAACTTGATTGGAGAAATAAATAGAGAGAGAGGTTATTATGATTTATTAATATGTTATAAGAATAATATATTAAAGGAGAAATCATATTTGTTTAATTAATATTGGTCAATAATTAATTAAGAATTAATTTTGTGATCAAATGTAATTAATTAAACTAGAGGGGCTGAATTGTAATTATGTGATAGTTACAAAATAGGGTAAGGATTATCCTAAGGATAGGTTGGAAGAATTTGAGGTGATAAGGACCTTAGAATTCGACCATGATAAGGATTCAAGGCTTATCTTATGGGTTGCTTGGTAAGCAAGCAACTAGATAAGGATAAGGACTGAAACCCTATCTCTACACCTATATAAACCGCCTTTGGCTTATGATTTCGTCTAGACCTTCCTAAGGCTTCTTAGGAACGAATTTAATACCTCCCCTCTCTCTTTATACCTTCTCCATTTGCTCTTGGTGTTTGTAAGCCATTAGAGGAGTGACACTTGTGACTCTAAGCCTTCCAAAGTCAATACAAGGAGATTTGGGATTGTTATTGCTACATAACAATCAAGGTAATATTATAAACCTATTCTTATGTTAATATGATTACTTATATGCTAGCATTAGGGTTTTATTATGTGTTCATAATGTTGTGTATCTAATAGTGAAAAGATAGATCCAATGCTAGGGTTACATGTACACATAGGATTGTTTGTATAAAACCCATCAAAAAGATCATTTATTTGCAAATTGGACCAAAAATGTAAAGGTTTCCAAAAATGGGGCTGAGAGTGTAAACTTTTACAAATAAGGGGCTGAAAATGTATTTTTCTGCAAAACAGGGTTCTAAATGTAAAAATATAACATTTTGGGCTAAAACCGTAAATTTATAGACATTTGGGACAAAGTTGCAAACTTTTATAAATTATGGATTAAAGTGTCATTTTTACAAAACTTCGGGCCTAATTTAAAATTTTGAGAATTGTTGGCCAAAAACGTTGTTTTTATAAAAAGAGGATTTCTATCACCAATCTATCGAACTTCAAGTCAGAGCAAACAACGGAATGAAACAAAACGAACGAAATATGTCGATAACCAATTATTGGGCTTAATATTCATGATACATGGCCGTTGGGCCCTAAGGGCCCAACTAAGTGTATATTGCGCCCAATGTGTTCCATGACATGTTTATTGGGCCTTGCGTACCACTTGCATGTTAATTTGGGTCTAATTTATGGACTACAGGTTTATTGGGCCTTTGTGGCCCATTTTCATGCCTTTTGGGCCTAAATTACCCTTCTACTATGTTATTGGACCTTTGTGGCCCATTTACATGTTAATCGGGCTTGGAATAAAAATTCACATACCTTGTAAATCGTAAACATACCTCTACATAGTTTATGAATTCGTATACTTACCTTTGGAATGGAAAAATCTATAAATTACGCGTAAAACATTAAACATGGGGGAAATCTTATCAAATGTGAAAGGTTGAGAATTTAGTGAGACTTGTCATTTGGCACCTTTGAGTGTACAATCGTAGCCTGTAGTTATAATCAGAGTTACCTGGATGGAAAGCGGGAGTTTGTGTATAGATCTATATGGGGTGACCCCCCACGCCTTAGCTGTTCGCTACGGCTAAACTAGGCCAGGGCGACAACATCCTTAGCATGACCAACATTTGGAAAATACCGAGACGGGTGACCTAGTCATTATCATGCATGGTTATAACGGTTGATATAGAGATTAGATGCCAAAATATAACCTATTGAAGATAAATTCTTTAATTATGTCAATGCAAAACGACTTATCTAACGATATAAAAATCCAAACGGTGTATTAAAACAGAAAATATTGGATTTTCTGGGGAGATTATTCATATCCAGTTATCATTTATTCAAAATCCAATGAACCTAAACTACACTCATACAAGTTCTTAACTACTAAATTCACACATGCATTTATACTTGATTTTCACATCATTTTTAGACATTTTGCAGAAAATATCGGATTTTCTGGGTTTTTATGAAAGATACAAAGACTTTTACTTAAACATACTTATGAACTCACCAACATTATATATGTTGACTGTTTTCAAAATAACTTGTATTCTCAGGTAATCGTTAAGCCGGAAGATGTGCAAGTGTGGATGGTTTTGTTTATGTAATAGCACTTACCGTACTTTTAACAATTTGAACTTATGTATTTTAACAATGTACTTGATGTGAACAATGCTAGTTGTATTATGTAATGTTGGTAATGACCGTGTTATAATTCATGTATATTCATTGTGATGATTATTCAATTGTTAGTCACACGAGCCCCCGAATGTTTCCGCCGTCTGGTTCGTGGGTGTGACAGTTGAGGGTCTAATGGAGATGACGATGGCCATTGGTGTTGTAGCTCCTGTTGGAAAAAAAATCGAGAAACACAGGTTGTTGATTGTTGTCATCGAATTTGTGGTCGTTAACGGATGATTAGCACTTGGGGGCTGCTGGGTTGCGTCAGGAGGAGGATGCAGTCGACTAGTGGTGATGAATCGAGGACTGAGATCTTGGCAGTGGCTTCTAGTGGGAACGGATGTTGCTGTCAAAGGGTTTTCGTCTACCGGGGAGTCGGAGACGATCGGTGATGGTGCCAATAAGGTGCTACTAGTAACAGCCGGTCTAGGGTCGTTGTTGTTTGTATAACAGAGAGAGACAATCCATGTCGAAAATATGAGAAGAGAGGTGGACCAAGATGGGTCCCACCTTCCTTTGACTTTTTTCTAACGTCTTTTGATTATGTGGGCCTATCTGACGCCTTTGTCTTGTAAAATTAGTCAATGTATGCATTTTTTGGAGGTAGTCCATAAACATGAAAGAAAACTAATATGAAAGAATCCCACATGTTGTATTCCAAAAAGGGATAGCCTTGTATCCGGTTATAAGCCCAAATGCCAATTTCAAACCATTTTTTTTATTGAAACGGGTTGTGCACAAAGGCACAAAGGTGGCCCACCATGTTCATTTTCCTTTTGGCTTGTTTCTGCCTGCTTTCGCTGAGGAGAGACCCATACCTAAGAGAAGAAGACGTATCGACTGGAGCATGGAGGCGCTTCGTCAGAGGAAGCAATCAGAGACCATTATTGGCGCTGGAAGAAAATGGTGGTGATGATTGTTAACGTTGGGGCTGTTACCAATTGAGATTGTCGATAGGCTACTTAGATTAGGAATCAGGGTGGTGTTAGGTAATGGTCTGATTTTGACAGCAGGTTGCTGACCGGTGGCACTATGGGAATGGTTTCAGTCGCCGACGGACTACTTAGTCAGGGTTGAAGGCTGCTGGTGATGCTCAAGTTCTGTCGATCTACTAGTCAACGGTGGTCACTGCTGGAAACGACGGTATCTGTTGGGTATAGAGGTGAATGTAGCTATGAGTCTGGTAGTGATAGGTGTTGGGTTAGTTTGGTTTTAGGAATTCTAATGGTTTCGGTTGCCGATTGTTGGATCTGCTGGTACAGGGTGGTCGTCGTTGAGGGTATGCGGCGATTTCGCCTCCGACGTGACGCTCTTGGGTCACCGATTAAGGCGTTGGCGATAGCAATTGGTCCGACGGGGATGACAGCGATCGGCAGGAGCTTTCATGTTGGGGTAGCTTCGTCTGAATTGGAGGTGCCCGACGATGGTCGGAGGAGGTAGTTGCAGTCGACAAACAACGATGAAGGTGTTGTAGCTTCGATCCCTGTTGGAGTTGAGCCTTTAGGATCTTGAGGATTCACAACAAAACACACGACTCACACTGTACATTATAAACGAGAAAGAGAGAATTTAGAACACAAACTGGTTCTATATTTCATGATAATAAAACTGATTACAAAGGAGAGATTAAATACTGCTAGCTACTAACAAAACTTCCAAGAAAACTTGCATCAACAAATGCTTCAACGGGTGTGGCCACATGCCGCTTTATTCTCCTAAAGACATGGTCTTTAGAGGACCATATCAGCTTATTCAAATGAGCCTCCAATGGCGATAAACTAGAATTAACCTAACACATTTCCCCCCTTAATTCTGAGTTTAAGCTATAATGCTTTCAACTCCAATCAAGTTCCTCATCTCTGTAAATTTCACACATGGTAAAGCTTTTGTTAGAGGGTCTGCCCTTTCTTTTTTTCCACTTACATGCTTCACTTGTGTCTCCTTTCTTTTAACACATCCCCGTATGAAATGGAACTTGGTGTCAATATGCTTGCTTCTTCCATGGAAAATAGGGTTCTCCATTAAAGCTATGGCCGACTTGTTTTCTACGAAGAGTTTGACTGCTTCTTTCTTCCACCCTCTCAACTCCTTTATTGAACTTCTCAACCACAATGCTTGACATGCAGCTTCCGTTGCTGCCATGAACTCAGCTTCGCATGAAGACAATGCCACTGTTTGTTGTTTTTGTGAAGACCAGGTGACAACTTTTCCAGATGAGAAAAAATTGGTTCCTATTGTACCCTTCCTATCATCCAAATCCGTTCCATGGCTGTTGTCACTAAAACCCACTATCTTCTTATCTCCACCTGTCTTGTATACAAGTCCAAAATCCTTTGTGGCTTTAACATACCTTAGTATTTTATTTAAAGCTTTAAGATGACACAGTTTTGGAGCTTTTATGTATCTACTCATGACACCCACAGAGTAGCTAAGATCAGGTCTAGTGTTAGTTAAATACCTTAAACTTCCAAAGGTATTAAACTTCCAATGAGTTTTCCATAATTTGTGGCATTTACTAGTTCACCTTCTTCATCTTTCTTCAGACTTGATCTAGGTTCCATGGGATATTTAGTGGGGATTACAATCCCCAATCCCTGCAATTTGTAACACCTTTTTAGCACACCTAGCTTGAATTACGATGATACTTCCTTCCTTTTGTGTTACTTTGATCCCTAGATAGTAGGTTAACAAACCCAGATCACTCATGTCAAACACTTTCTTCATCTGTTTCTTGAAGGTGTCAATTAACTCGTTACTTGACCCGATTACTATCAAGTCATCCACGTACACACCAACCAACAAAGTTGTTCTTGCCCTCTGAATCTTGTACACTCCATACTCCTGAGGGCAACGAGAAAAACCCATATCCTTCATAACTTTATTCAGTCTTTCATTCCATGCTCTTGGAGCTTAACGAAGCCCGTAAAGAGCTTTCTTCAGTCTATACACCTTGTGTTCCTTCCCTTTCATAACTAACTCATCTGGTTGAGTCACATACACATCTTCATGCAATACACCATGAAGTAAAGCAGACTTTATGTCTAAATGGTGAACTTTCCAGACTTCAGTTGCTGCCAATGCTAAGATTACCCTCACCATTTCTATCCTAGCCACCGATACGAAATCCTCTTCAAAGTTAACACCTTTCATTTGCACATAGCCTTTTGCAACTACCCTGACTTTGTGTTTGACAAGCTTTCCTTTTACATCTTTCTTTAATTTGTAAACCCATTTCAATCCAATGGGTTTGTGACCTTTAGGAAGAATAGTCAATTCCCATGTATCGTTTTTAATGATGGATTCAATCTCTTTCTTCATGGGTTCTCCCCAAACCCGATTGTTTGCAGCTTCTAGGTAGGTAGTGGGTTCTTCTCCTGCAAACATAAGTTCTTCATCTTCATCTTTTAACTGAGTACAACAATCAGTTACATCACTCAGTTTTCGAAAACCCCTAACTGGTGTATCATCATATTTCGATGTTCTTGGTCTTGGATCAGATGACATGGATGTTGTATTGGATCCCTGAGGCGTTGGTTTGTTTGAAGCATAATTATCTTGAGCAGTGGGCATCTGTGGTGGTGTTGAGGAGTTCAACGAGTCGTACTGAGGACTAGGGCTTCCATCTCCATCTTGGTCTTCTTCATCCTGGCCTTGCACATGGTTCTCTCTGTTGGAAATCAAGCCCTCTAGTTTGCACACAAAACAAAACTAACAACCTGTTTAATACGTGAGAAATATGTATAAGAAGAAGTAGTAGTCGGGACTCAAAATAGCTGCTATAATATTCAGAAAACTAAAAGCTTTTTATAGCCTACAAAACCTAGTTGAACTAACCAAAAACAAGCACACATTTTCCTCTTTTCTAGCACTAAACCTATCATTCTAAAAACCCCAAAAGAGTTGGTCCACATGACCCATTCAACCCATGAACTACTATCTTTTATTCAATTACTAAATAAAACTAATACTAAACTAAAAATAACATCCATGTCAAGATTAAACCCAACATTCACCCCCTTAATCTTGATAATCTTGATATTTGCTTCTCTTTCTATAATCTTGCTTGCAACTGGCCTTCTCCTGCTTGTTAATCACTTGCTGCTTGCTTCTTTTTTCTTATCTGCTAACAAACAAAAAACTTGATGCATCTTTCTTCTGATTAACAAACATGATCTGCCTTGATGCTTATCTTTCATTCTTGCTTTCTTTCCTGTCAACTACTTAATACAAACTACTTTCTTTTCTTGCTTCTTGCTTTCTAACATAGAACACACTTCGGCTCCTTCTTGCTTTCTTGCTTGCTTTCTTTCTTGCTCTCTTGGTCTTCTCTTGCTGAGAACCCTTCTGCTTACTTCATCTTGTTGCTTACTTTCTTCCTCAACAACCATTTTTTTCTATCTTTGGGATTGAACAACCATAACCAGACTTTCATCTGTCAACACCATTGTGAGCCATTAACACCACAACAAAAACCGGAATACACCACAGTAGAGAACCACCCTAGTTTGATCCTCCTTTCTATGTTTCTTTCTTTCTGCAGAAAGCAACAGCCAACAGGTTGCATGTCACAATCTTCTTTCTTTTTCCTTTCTTTCTTTCTTTCTTTCTTTCTTTCTTTCTTTCTTCTTTCTAGTGGTCTTGACTGCAGCAGTAATTTATTGGTTCAACCCCTGCAACCATAATCCTCTTTCATTCTCAGCCATGCAGCCAAGGGCTACTCCTCCTCTCTCGCCACCGACTCTTAAACCTGATTCTTCTAAACGAGCCTTAGGCTCTGATACCAAATGTTGGAAACCAGGCCCTCTACTTTGCACACAAAACAAAACAAAACAAACAACCTGTTTAATACGTGAGAAATATGTAGAAGAAGTAGTAGTCGGGACTCAAAACAGCTGCTATAATATTCAGAAAACTTAAGGCTTTTTATAGCCTACAAAACCTAATTGTACTAACCAAAAACAAGCATACGTTTTCCTCTTTTCCAACACTAAACCTATCATTCTAACAAATCCAAAAGACTTGGTCCACATGACCAATTCAACCCATGAACTACTATCTTTTATTCAATTACTAAATAAAACTAATACTAAACTAAAAAATAACATCTATGTCATGATTTAACCCAACACTCTCTGTCTTCAACATATGAGGTTTCACTTGGAAACCTAACCCAATCTTGACCAGACACATGGGTTTCATCTTGACTTCCAACCCATTTCCACTTTGTGGCTTCATCAAAAACAACATCTCTAGCCACATACTTTCTTTTTTTCACTTGGACTATATAGTCTAACGGCCTTAGTCCCAGGTTCATTGCCGAGATACACAAGAGCAACACTACGATCACTTAACTTGGAGAGTTTATTTGCTGGTCTTTTTGCGTGAGCCACACACCCCAAAACCCTAAAGTGATCCAACGTTGGTTTCTTCCCATACAGAGCCTCATATGGGGTTTTCTTCTTCACCCCTTTCTTTGGAACCCAGTTCAAAATCTGAACAGAATGGCCTACTGCCTCTCCCCAAAACATCTTCGGTATCTCCATTACCTTTAACAACGACCTTGTGGCTCCAAGAATGGTTCGATTACGCTACTCCACTACTCCGTTTTGCTGAGGAGAGTATGGAGCGGTCAACTGTCGCCTTATACCTTTCTTGTTGCAATATTCTGTGAATTCTTTTGACAAGAATTCTCCTCCACGATCTGTACGTAGACCCTTCAACTTGTATCGGGTTTCATTTTTCACTTGAGCTTTGAAATTCTTGAAGGCTTCAAATGCTTCATCCTTTTTTTTTTTAACAAAAATACCCACATATACCTGCTGTAATCATCCACTAGAAGTAGAAAATATTCGTTACTTGCTATCGGGCCACAGAGATCAGCATGCACGAGCTCTAATGGAATGCTTGCTTGCCATTGAGACTCTTGTGGGAACGACTGCCGAGTTTGCTTGCCTACAAGACACCCTTTATAGACTTTTGTTGGGTGCTTTATCTTTGGTACTCCACGTACCATCTCTATTTCTACCATGGATTCTAGTAGACGGAAATTGACATGCGCTAGACGTGCATGCCAAAGCCAAGCCTTATCATCTAGTTTCGTATGGGGGCAAACGAGTTGGGTTGTGTGCAACAAGATCTTGTACAGAAGATTATGTGAGCGTTGTACCTTCATCACGAGTCTCTCATATTTGTCACACACCTTCAGGAAATTTTCTTTCATTTCGATGTCGTATCCTTCTTCTGTCATCTGCCCCAAACTAAGAATGTTACTACGAAGAGCTGGAATGTAGTAAACATCTGCAATAATCAGTTGTTCTTTGTTCTTGCAATTAAGTAACATCGTCCCTTTTCCTTTTATCTAGACTTTGGATCCATCTCCGAACCGCACTTGACCCGTGATGTTTTCGTCTAGCTCCGAAAAATAGCTCAGCTCCCCTGTCATATGATTGTTGGCACCATTATCTAGGTACCATGTATCCTTCTCGTTTCTGTGGTTGCCCGAAAATACTTTATCTTTGTTAAAAAGTACCATTTCTTCTTCTCTTTCTCCATACACTATCAGTAACAGGTTGTCTCATCTTTTTGTGCTTGAGAGAGATGAACATCGCCTTCGTTACTTTTTGGATTAGGGCATTCGGAGGCGAAGTGACCAAAATTGTCACAGTTGAAGCACTTAATATGCTTCTTATCGCGGTTCCTCCATCCTTCTTTGTTGTTGTCTCGTGATTGGTAACCACCTCGGCCACCTCTTCCACGTGAATTGCCTCTTCCTCATCCACCGTTCTGGCCTCCACGTTCGTTGTTTGAAGAACCACGCCCCCTCCCACCAGAGGTTTTCCCATAATTTTTCTGCCCACCTTGACCCTCTGAACGAGTCAATAACAAGATAGCTTCGGTCGTTGTGTTTTCCGATTGGAGTTTTAAACGGGATTCGTTAGCTTTGAGTCTTCCAATGGCTTCTTCGAACGGCATGTCGTCGAGATCGGCGTATTGCTTAATGGAGGCAACGAGTTGCATATATTTTTCTAGGACAGAGACAAAGCAGTTTTCTCACCAACACTCTGTTGGCTAGGCTCTCACCAAGGCTTACATAACTTGAGCTTATCCCGCTTAATTTTCCTGCAAATTCATCGATCGTTTCTCCTTCCTTCATCTGTAGTGCATCAAACTCGCTTTGAAGCGTATGTTTCCTGGCTTTCTGAACCTGATTGGCTCCCAAATATCGAGTCTTTAGTGAGTCCCATACCTCCTTCGCCGTTTTCTTCTGAGTCACCTCAAGAATTACATCGTCAGGTAGCGCCTGGAAAATAAAATCTCGCGCCTTCTTGCTCTTCTTTTCGTCTATAGCCACACCGCCTGTAGGTTGGATGGATTCCCAGACACCTTGAGCATCCATTATAGCCTCCATTTTTATAGTCCACGTCGTGTAGTTTGTAGATGTCAACATAGGACACTGGAATGGTATTCCACCATTCCCACTCTCTTTTGGTTGTATGAGTGCCATTAGTAAAGCTCACACCAAGCTTTGATTGTGAACCCGCAAGCTCTGATACCAACTCTTGGAGTTGAGCCTTTAGGATCTTGAGGATTCACAACAAAACACATGACTCACACTGTAAATTATAAATGAGAAAGAGAGAATTTAGAACACAAACTGGTTCTATATTTCGTGATAATAAAATTGATTACAAAGGGGAGATTAAATATTGCTAGCTACTAACAAAATTTCCTACAAAACTTGCATCAACAGATGCTTCAACAGGTGTGGCCACATGCCACTTTATTCTCCTAAAGACATGGTCTTTAGAGGACCATATCAGCTTTATTCAAATGAGCCTCCAATGGCTATAAACTAGAATTAACCTAACAATCCCTATTGGTGGATCAAGAGATAAGTTGCTGACGGGGCTGTTGGTGATGTTTTAACCAATAAACTATAAGGTTAATAAAAAGAGGGTAATATTTTGGTGATGTTTTAACTAATGGGTTTTGATAGACAGGAGAAACGTATTTGTGGGTTTTGTGGAATGTACAACGTACACAGCTCACAGCTGTGTTTACAAAAAAATAACTGCAAAGATTTGCATAGAAAATTATCGCTTAAAGGATTTTTATTTTATTTTATTTATTTATTTATTTTTATACTTTTGACATCACTGTAACTTATCACCTTTAGTGAGTTTAGGGTAAATGTAATTTTGAGTATGGATAATTTTGATGAATGAAAAGTTTTATAAGATGTACAAACATTATAGCTGTATGTACACGCAATTTAAAAAGATTTGTACATCCAGAGTTATTACTGAAATTTATTTTGATAGTATATCAACTGAAAATGGTAAATACTCATAACGAGTTTCTTTTGTCCTTAAAGTTGGGTAAAACCATCAATATAAGAAACAAAAACAGATTTAAACTTTAGCAAAAAATATATAAAGACAACCAGAATGAAAATGGATTTTCTGAAGGTTTGAGAAGGTAAAAATTCATAAAGAATTTAGTTCTTCCTTCCAGCTTCTAAAAAAAAACTTGAATCAACTTGTATATGGAAAATATTAAATTAGATAAGATTTTCTGAAAAGATATTAACTAAGATGGATAAAAACTCATAAAAACTTCTTCTCCCTATTTTTTTTATATGTATTCTCAAAGTTTAAAGAAAATACCAACTAAATAACACTCGGTAAATGTAAAGGCATCCCAGCCCTACACAAGCTTCTTGTCCCCTCAAACTTTTTAAAAGAACTCCAACAGGTGTAAACAAAAAACGGATCTGGTAGAGTTTTCTTCTCATAAAATTTCTTTTCTTTCCAGCTTGTTCAACAAGCTTTCAGAATAAGAACAAGAACAGATCTGGAAATTTTTTGTTTTCCTTCTTTAAACTTGTAAAGGAAAACACCAGAAATATGAACAAAGGTAAGTAAGAAATCGAAATTTTTACTTTCATTTTTATTTATTTTTTTAAAATGTACAAGTGTTACAGCTTTGTTTACAAACAAATGTTGCAGGGAGTGAAGTGATACACAAAAGATCTTAACTAAAAACGGATTTTTTGGTATTATGAACTTCATAAAAGGAATAAAAACTTGTAACAATTTCTTTTTCTCCTCCCTCAACTTACGGAAAAACCACCAAAATGTAAACGAAAATAGATCTGAAATATCCTTGCAAGCTCCATGAATGTTCAGATGAGCTAAAGACTTGAACAAATCTTTAGATTTGAACTCAAAAACGGAAACAAATCTAAGGATCTGAGCTGAAAAACGAAAATATATCTAAATATTTGAACAGAAAAAGAAGTAGATCTAAATATTTGAACGGAAAATGGAGCAAATCGGAAGATCTAAGTACAACAACAAAGTAAATCTACAGATCTTGGCAAGGGCCAAGCGAATCTGAACAAGTGGTGTCAGATATGGGTAGATATGAGCAAACCTGAGCTAAAACACAACAGATTTGAACAGATCTCGACAAGAACGAGATGACGGCTGCTCGTTCAAGTCTGGGATGGTGCCAAATGATGCGACATCGACTCCGACCACCTGCTGAGAGTGTGCTTTTGTGCCGGAGACAGATCTGCGAGGTCACAACAGAGAGACGCGTTAGAGCCGCCCCAGGGACTGTGTACAAAGAGCGGGCTCTGGCAATCAAGTTAGATCGAATGGTAGATCTGAGATAGTTCTCTTTAGCTAGAGAGAATATCTTGGTGCTGGTGTTGGGGGTAGTGCATGGTAGCTGACGGTGGCGGGTGGCGGCTTAGCCACCCGACCGGAGTCTAGGGTGGCGGCTGAGCCAAAAGGGAAAGTCCCCCTCAATGGAGGAGATACTGTTCACTATATAAGGGACACCTAGGTCAAGAGGAATTAGGTTTGGCCTTGGGCCAGCCTAATTCAGGCCCAACTAGCAAGGAGTTGGGCGAGGCCGCCCGGAGGCATCGGGCGAGGCTGGCGGGTGCACATCAGGCAAGGCTGGGGGGCGCATATCAGGAAAGGCTAGCAAGGGAGCGTCGGGCCGATGGGAAAGTCCCCAGCAAGGCTGGCAAGGGAATCCCCTGCAATGCTGGCAAGGGAGAGCCAGGCCAGGGAGTGCCAGGCTAGGCCGACGGGAGAGCTCCAACAAGGATGGCAAAGGGGAGCCACGCAGGGCTAGGGGGATCGCACCAGGCAAGATTGACACGGTAGAGCAGTCTAGGCCATGCTAATGGACCAGATATCATCATATGAATTATTAGAGAAATATATTAAAGAAGAAGGATAGGAGAAGAAGTTCTTGTGCAGAAAAAGTAATATTCATTTACTAATCACAATCAACAACTTCAATATTTCACATCACATTTCATACGCATATATCTACACTATGATACTGCTTATGAACCATCAAAGGCTTTTAGAGAATGTTTTACCCATTGAAGAAGTCACCAACATTTAGAAGGGGCTTATAATAAATATTTTATACGCATATATCTACATTATTCCTTTAATCAATTTTAGACAACCGCTCAAGGTTCACTTGCTACAATCCCGGAAGAAAACCCGACTTCAGAAGACGAGTTGCATTCAAGAACACTCAGAATTTTCAGGAAAAAAAATTAGCAATTGGGCTAATATACATCTGCTGCCATTATTTTTTGAGTGCTCCCAGGAAAAACGAGCTGCTAACTTGGGCTACTTCTACAAGAAAAATCAACAACTCAACGGACATGTACTCCAATTCAGTCTAGCTAAATTTGATTCTAGAGGATGCGGTCCAACTCGGCATCTCAAAAAAAAGAAAAAGAACGGAAGGGGAGAGGGAGAAGCGTAGTGCGCTATTACTGCTCGTGACGCATTTCAAAATAACCCTCAGCAACTGCACTACCCGACTATTAGAAGTCGCGTTGATCAGGTCCATGCTGTCTCGCTACCCAGCCTTCACCATTCATGTTGACCAAAACCTGCTAGTCTCGCTGCTCGACTCTCAACAACAGCGGTGCCTAGATCTCAACAGTCGCGCAGCTCGGCCCCTAGCAGCAACACGACCTAGCTTAGCAGCCGCAAAGCCCAATCATCAGCAACCACTTTTTCTGACTCTCAGCAGTCGTGATGCCCAGCTCTCACCAGGCACGCAACCCAGTTTTGTTAGTACTTGGGTTGCTTAGCCTTTCTCAGTAGTTGTGCGCCCAATTTCTTACAACTATACACCCATTGTTTTCCATTCCTTGCCTCCTCTCATAAAAAAAAAGGGGGGGGGGGGGAAGGGTTGGTACGACAATATCCTGAAGGGGCAGAGTTAAAGTAGATGAAGAGTTGATGCTATACATGATAGTGCACTCCCGAGGTGACATTAATATTCCGAGTTGGAAGATCAGCCCCGTCGTTCAACCCTCAGTAGTCTCGTTGCCCAGCTCTCAGTAGTCATGCTGCTCATCTATCGCTAGCAGCTCGATGCTCAGTTCTCAGCGGCCCTGATGACCAGCTCTCGACGACGGTCTCGCTACGCACCACTTGACGGTAGCTACGCTATCCAGCTCTAAGTAGCATCCCCGCATAGCCCTCGACAAACAGTCAAGACACCGAGGCATCAATTATTAGTACGACTAGCGATGCAACAAAGCATCAAGTACCATTCCATTTTAACTCAAACTGATCACACGACCTAGACGCATAGATTGTGGGGTGCTACGCCCAATCATGTGAGGTTCAGTACCTTCGCCTCGAGTCGCCTAACTTCTCAGCCCGACTCCATTATAGCGGCAAGCTCCGCATGCGAGGTTTAGCACCCTCACCTCGAGTTGCCTGACTTCTCAACCCGACTCCATTATAGCAGCAAGCTCCGCATGCGAGGTTCAGCACCCTCGCCTCGAGTTGCCTGGCTTCTCAGCCCGACTCCATTATAGCGGCAAGCTCCGCATGCAAGGTTCAGCACCCTCGCCTCGAGTCGCGTGGCTTCTCACCCCGAATCCATTATAGCGGCAAGCTTCGCATGCGAGGTGACATTAATATTCTGAGTTGGAAGATCAGCCCCGTCATTCAACCCTCAGTAGTCTCGTTGCTCAGCTCTCAGTGGTCATGCTGCTCATCTATCGCTAGCAGCTCGATGCTCAGTTCTCAGCGACCCTGATGACCAGCTCTCGACGACGGTCTCGCTACGCACCACTTGACGGTAGCTGCGCTATCCAGCTCTAAATAGCATCCCCACATAGCCCTCGACAAATAGTCAAGACACCGAGGCATCAATTATTAGTACGACTAGCGATGCAACAAAGCATCAAGTACCATTCCAATTTAACTCAAACTGATCACACGAGCTAGACGCATAGATTGTGGGGTGCTACGCCCAATCATGTGAGGTTCAGTACCCTCGCCTTGAGTCGCCTAGCTTCTCAGCTAGACTCCATTATAGCGGCAAGCTCCGCATGCGAGGTTTAGCACCCTCGCCTCGAGTTGCCTGGCTTCTCAGCCCGACTCCATTATAGCGGCAAGCTCCGCATGCGAGGTTCAGCACCCTCGCCTTGAGTTTCCTGGCTTCTCAACCCGACTCCATTATAATGGCAAGCTCCGCATGCGAGGTTCAGCACCCTCGTCTCGAGTCGCCTGGCTTCTCAGCTCGACTCCATTATAGCGGCAAGCTCCGTATGCGAGGTTTAGCACCCTCGCCTCGAGTCGCCTGGCTTCTCAGCCCGACTCCATTATAGCGGCAAGATCTGCATGTGAGTTTCAGTACCCTTGCCTCGAGTCGCCTGGCTTCTCAGCTCGACTCCATTATAGCAACATGCTCCGACCATTCCACGCGATGCTCTTCCCCGTGATTTATCTACGATCGCTGGCAGCCAAGCCCGATCCATTCCATGTGATGCTCTCCCGTGTGATGTATCTACGATCACTTGCAGCCAAGCCCGATCCATTCTGTGCGATGCTCTCCCGCGTAACATCTCCATGATCGTCGGCTGCTAAGCCCAAGCTATTCTCCTAAGTTGCGCAACATAAGTCACGCATCATCGCGCACCATAAGTCGCGCATCACAAGCTTATTCCACGACTAACACCATGATCTCGGTGCTTCCTCTCTCATAATCGTCATGGTTCTCTTGTGCTCGGATGATCGATGAAGTGTTATCCACACTACAACCTGCTATAGTGAGGTTAATCTCCAGCAAGAAGGTCATCTCGACAGCGGCCCTGCTACCTACTACCTTTCAGCATCTCTATTTCCTGGCTCTCGGAAACGGTCTTGCTATGCAACCTTACCCCTAGCCTCGCCACATATCCCACAACATCTATGTTTCCTGGCTCTCGGAAACGGTCTTGCTATGTAACCCAAGTTGTAGCCTCGCTGCATATCCCTCAGCATCACTGTTGCCCGGACCTCGGAAATGGTCTTGCTGCGCAACCCATGCCTCTGGCCTCACCGCTTATCCCTCAACACCTCTGCTGCCTGGCTCTCGGTCACAATCTCACTACATATTTCCTACCTATAGCCTCACTACCTATTCCTCAAGAATTCTGTTGTCTGGCTATCGATAATAGTCTCACTACGTGACCCTCGCTAGCAACCTAATCACCCAACTCTTAGGATCTCTGCCACTTATATTATGGTCAGCAACCTTATTGTTTATTAGTTTGACAACATAGTCTGACGCGGCTACCTACGCTACCCACATTAGACTGGGGGGAATCCAGATAGGTGTAGTCCAATCAAGAAGTACCTCCAAGGCGGCTACTAATTCAGACTATGTAGATGGTTATCTACGACATTCCATTGGCGCATAACTACAACAACATATGTGCCCAATAACAGTCTCAGAGACTGCATGGCAAGGTTACGCTTCTTAGCTACCCCGGTCCGACATTTTATCGACATCAGTGTCGCGCAACACTCTTTAGCAACCTCGCACTCCTCTCAATGAAGGAGTACCAAGTTGGCTCATCACACAACCCCACGAATCTCGTGGGTGAGGTTCGGTCATTTTCTCTATTATTTAATGTATTTAGTGCTTTATCTAGTCTGATCGGATTGTCAGCAACCCAATCGCATTAGGCTAGGGGGACTCTCCTGCTAGTTTATATGACTAGTTCCAGTCCGATGTCATTTGCCACATACCAATTACACTAGACTAGGGGACTTGATGATATATGGTTCATTAGCATGGCCTAGATTGCTCTAGCGTGTCAGCCTGAACTGAAACGCTCCTGCCAGCCTTGCTGGGGACTCTCCTGCCGGCTCGGCCTGACGTTCCCTTGCCTAGCGCCCCTTGTCAGTCTTTCCTGGTGTGCGCCCGCCAGCCTTGCCTGGGGCACGCTCGCCAGTCCCGCCCGGCACCTCCGGGCGACCTTGCCCAACTCCTTGCTAGTTGGGCCTGAATTGGGTTGGCCCAAGGCCTGCCCTAATTCCCCTTGACCTAATTGTCCACTATAAATATAATAGTGCCCCTTCCATGAAGGGGGAACTATCATAGACCTTTCCCTAACCTTGGCTCCAGGACCTTTCCCCTGGACTCTTCCCCATGGCTTAATTGCCACTATACTCCGGCCGGGTGGCTCAGCCGCCACCCGCCGCCATCAGCCATACACCACCACCAGCACCAAGATGGTTCTCTCCAGCGGTAGAGGACCATCTCAGATCTATCAGATGATCTAACTTGACCGTCGGAGCCCGCTCCCAGGGCACAGTCCCTGGGGCAGCTCTAACGCGTCTCTCTGATTGTAACTAACAGATCTCCGCCATAGCAGAAGACTAGAAGACTCTCCGGAGGTCAATGTCACATCATTAACAACACACATCTTTTTAAATTCAACTAGAAAATGCAGACTAAAAATCTTTACTCGCACATAACTTGCACATAACTGGTTAGAAGGGGCTTATAATAAATATTTTATAGTAATGAAATATTAAAAAATTAATGGATCTTACAATGTCAACATTTTTTAATGTTGATTCATCAAAGTTTATTTATAACCATTTTAGTCAAAATGAAATGTTAATGGAAACATGTTGGGTGAGGAACCACTCAGCCCATACTAAAATAAACACTATAGAGTTCGTTACCTACCCACTCTAACATCTCTATTTAGGTATGAGATAGTTGCAACTAAATGCACACATCCATATCCATTTAGTTGCCACACTCTATAGGAACAACTCTTGTTATCTAGTTCCACAACATAAGACTTTGCAAAATTTCTTATTTCAAACTGGTTTAAACTAGTTGGTAAAACCTGCCAATACATGTTGAAATTATATTGAAGTTAGTATATAGTAATAGTAATCAATTAAAAATAAAAAATAAAGATAATACCTTTGAGCTCTTTTCAACTGATTTATCAAGGTTGTAATAGCTGGACATGGTTTATATATTCAGGCCATGAACTACCTTTGTTGGTTAGATTTAATTGCCTCTCCTTAACATACAACCTAATTTCTTCTAACATTATGATTATTGTTATGATTATTGGTTTTTATCTTGCATCTCTAATGACATTGTTAAAGCTCTCAGATAATCCATTTTAAACTGCATCAGACATCCTACCCTCTTGAAAGAAAGCTTTGCACCATGATTTTGGGTTCTTTTCCATAAGGTACTATAATGCTGCAGGATTAAGCAGTTGGATTTCCTTCATGGATGCATTGAATATGAAACACCCCAAAAATATAGTCCAAAATTTCCGTTTTTAAATCATTAATAAAACCATAAATATCATCATCATATAAAAATCATAAACCATGTATCTTAAAAATCATAAAATTTGTCAACATGTCAAAATCCCATATCGAATATCAGAGTAAAGGTCCTAGGATGGAAAAACTGTGATGTGTGCCATGCGATCATCCCGAACCCTTCCCTTTGTTAGCTGAAGTACCTGAAACTAAAACTGAAAATCGTAAGCACAAAGCTTAGTGAGCTCCCCCAAACTACCACATACCATACACATAACATATAAAATATCTTGGGCCCCGCTCCTTTTACATCAAGTTTAGCTCGGCATCAGCTTTCCTGGCGTCGGGCCCCGTCCAGCATCAAACCCTATTCGGCATCGGACCCCACCCGACATCGAGCAGATCTCAGCATACATAATAACATATCAACTATCCTATAACATAACACATATACTAACATGAAAACATTCCTCGGGTCCCACCCGACATCAGACCGAGATCCGGAAACATACTATCATATCATACTAACTAAACATTCATTGGGCTTACCACAACATCGGATCGAAATCCAGAAGCATACTAACATTCCTCGGGAACCGCCCCGACATAGGACTGGAGTCCGGAAACATACTATCATACATTAGAACTGGACATTCCTCGGGCTAAACCCCGACATCAGACCGAAATCTGCAATTCCTAACACATAACAAACACATGCAAGAATCACAAAGACATCAAGCATACAAGCATATCAGCATTCCTCGGGACCGCCCCGACATCGGATCGAGATCTGAAAAAACATATAACTTTACATGGGGCCCCTCCCGGCATCAGACTGTGGTCTGGAACTTTTACTAACTAAACGGGCCGGCCTTGGTGCCTTCGACCCGTTCCTACAGGAGAAAACTCACCTTGTAAAACTGTCTGTGAAATCTCGCGGTGAGCAATATCTGATAGCTGCTCCAACGTCTCCCTGGCTATCAAAATTACAATAATACTTGGTTAAGATCCGAAAATCAATCTCAAGGTAAAATGACCTTTTTACCCTTGGTCAAAGTCAACTCTCTGGTAAAAGTCAAAGCAAAGGCCAACTCCCAGTCAACCCAACTCGCCGAGTTATCTGCTAACTTGTCGAGTCCTATGCTATCAGACTTGTGATAAACTGAGACAACTCGTCGAGTCCCTTAACAGACTCACCAAGTTCTATATTGTATAGACTCAGAACAAAACGAGTCAACTCGCCGAGTCCCTTCACAGACTCACCGATTTCTTGAACTTCTTAGTCTGGATCTCATCCATCTAGCTGAGTTACTGAAGGTTTTTGAGCATTCTAACACTCCTAAGATGTACATACAACCCTACAAACCTTGGATCTATGTTTTACTAAGATACATACAAATTTGATTTTCCAAGGTTATTAACCTAACTAGCCTGGCATGGGGAACTTTTAAACATAATAGCTAGTTGAAGTACATACCATTTGTTGTTTGGATCCCTTGAGAACCTTGTAAGCATAGCACCTCAAGTGTGATGCCTCAAATTTCTCACGCAACACCACAACACTTGGAATAAACTTGAGAGAAGTTCACTTACACTCAAAATTTGGCTAGCCCTCTTACACTTGCTTGTAGTGGCCGATTTTGCTAGACATGGGGTCTTTATATAGTTGTGACACAAGTAGGGTTACCATATAAACCCTAATTGTCATGGCTTTCCATATTCCATGATCCATGGGTTTATAACTCCCATGGACTATCCATGGAGCACCTTATGGGTTTAGCCCAATTCATATAAACCATTGATCATTAGCCTACTATACAAGAATGGATGATTTATATAATCAACCCCATATATTTAATTAGTCTCTTTTTGATCACTTAATTAATTCCAAATTAATTATTTGATCAATACTAATTAAATAATATTATTAATATATTAGAACTTATAATATACTAATAATCCTTAAGTGTCCTTTCTCTCATTTAGTGCATCCAAGGGTTGCAATGCCATGCAACCCAAATGGACCTTGCCAACCGGGTCAAGTACATTCCAGAAATAGTTATGAACTTAGACACCTAATCCAACAGTTACTTCCTAACTCAACGAGCTCACTCAAAAACAGAAAAGGTTTGGGGACCATGACTCAACTCGCTGAGTCACATGAACAAATCGTCGAGTCCTTTGCATGCCAAAACCATACACTCGATTCTAATCAATTACAATGCTTCTAACTCATAGATCTGGAATCCTTAGGCTAGTATAACGCGTAAAGTTGCTAACTTTACGTGCATGCATGGTGTTATGAAGCTAAAACACCAAAACCAAACTAAAATGAAGTCCTAATGCATGGAATGGGGACATGGCTGAATAAAGGTGGCAACTTTTAGCTTCTAGAGCCCAAGAGTGCCCAGATCTGAAGCTCTTATGTCCCTAAATGCTCACAACTCGGAAATGGCCTTGGGACGCCCAAAAATGACAACAAGTAACCTTAAATGAAGATCTAAGTGAAAAGGAGCCAAGGTATAAGCTTTATACCTTCAAAAAGTCTAAATGAAACCCAAGCTCTAAATCTTCTGCCTTCTCCTCAGATCTTCTAGCCTTTCCTTCTTTCTTCTAGCTTCAAATCACAAATGGCAAGAAACTAGCTTAAGAACATACAAGGTTGATTAGGGTTTCGAGAGTGGGTTGTGGAGGTGATGGAGGCTGGGGTGGAGGCCTGATATGATGCTTAAATAGGGTGAAAACCCTAGAGATTAGGGTTTACTCTTGACGGACCTACTCGTTGAGTCAAGGCTCTCGACTCGTCGAGTAGGCCACTTAAATCCAGCGTCCAAACTGGCATCTACTCGACAAGTTAGGGCTACTAACTCGTCGAGTAGCTCTTACAAAATGAATAAATTGATAGATTAAATGCGTACCAGGAACGAGGCGTTATAATTCTCCCCTGCTTGTTTTAGACTTCGTCCTCGAAGTCTGCTGCATCTGAAAACAACTTTGGGTAGTGCTCCCTCATCTCCTCCTTGGGCTCCCAAGTCCACTCCAAACCCTTTCGGTGCTGCCACTGCACCTTCACTAACTCGAATCTCTTGTTCCTCAGCTTCTTCGCCTTCCGATCCAGGATCGCCACCGATCTCATAATGTAATTCAACATATCATCAACCTGAATATCCTCTAGAGGCACAACCTCCGTTTCGTCCACTAAGCACTTTCGCAACTAGGAAACATAAAAAATGATGTGGATTTGGCTGAGCTCTGCTGGAAGATCCAAGCTGTATGCTATCCTGCCCACCCGAGCCGTAACCCTGAAGGGGCCGATATACCTGGGGCCCAACATGCATCGCTTCCGAAACCGGATGACACCCTTCCAGGGCGACACCTTCGGGAGGATCATGTCGCCCACTTGATACTCCAAGTCTGAACGCCGCTTGTCGGCGTAGCTCTTTTTCCGACTTTGAGCAGTCTGGAGTGTAACATCCCAAAATCCAGGTAAAGCTATTTAACCCTTCCATTTTCTCAAGTTGTCAAATTTCGTCCTTTATGAGAGTTAGTGTAGCAAATGAGTACGCTGGGCGTACTGGGGAGTACGCTGCGCGTACTCGTGCGCTTAATTTGGACGCAGACTCGCTTGGGTACATTGGGCGTACCTAGGGTTACGTTGGGCGTAATGGGTCCAGATGCCAACCCTAAATGTTTGGCTTGTGCACTATTTAATGGATGCTAAGGCTCATTTCCCAGCCTGCATCCATATAGTGAACCCTAAGAGAGAGAGCCTCCATTTTCCATAGCTTGAGTGTGTCTATTTTGGAGCTAAAAGTGTCTTGGTGTGCTTGTGAAGAAGACAGAGAAGAGCTTGTGGAGGCTAGGGCTTGAAGTGCAAGGTTGGTTCTGAGATCTTCAGAGAAAGGAGCTTCATTTAGATGTATAAAGTTCAAAACTTTTCTCTTTATTTGGTTTGATGTTGCATGGACCATTTCTAGGGTTAAAAGTCCCAAAGGTGGAGCCTTTATGAGTGTAATATGCTCCATGGAACTAGATTTGTCCCATTTCAGTGGCATTTGTGTTATAGATCTATAAAGTTTCCATCTTGGTTGTTGACATGAGGTCATGCTTGAATATTGAGCTTTCTAGAGTTGGGAAATGGAATATTATGGGTGTTAGTGATTTGTCCATCCATGCAAAGGCTTAAAGTCACCAACTTTATGGATTAAGAGTTTTAGAAATGGTCAGATCTAGAAGTTGTACGTGGGTCTTAACTGTTTAAGACCCCAAAAGCTTAGGGTCTGAAACTGGGAGTTACGCGGGGCGTAATCCCAGTACGCGCGACGTAAGGGGTCATGCACCCCGTTTCTGTGAAGACACCGGGTACGCCCAGCGTACATGTTTGGTACGCGTAGCGTAACCCGGAGAGTTGACTTTTGTTGACTTTTAGGGTTTAGTCAATTTTAGGGTCTTGGAGCCATGAGAGGGGTAAAATGGTCTTTTACCCTTCTGAGAGTACTAAGTGAGGGAATAGACTAGCCTTGAGAGATGTATTGATTTAGAGTGTTTATTTCATTTAGAGGCGGAGGCTAGACTAGATTCTTATAGAGTTCGAGATTACCGAGTTACTCGAGGTGAGTCTTCTCACTATACTTTACCTAGAGTGGTAATTAGAGTTGTGTGATAGAGTATTTGTATGTTTTTCATGATGAGATTTCTATGTGCTTTATGCTATGTATGTTACAGAGTTTGGACCGTAAGGTCCATAGAGTTAGGGCCAGAAGGCCCTCAGAGTTATGGGACCGGAAGGTCCCACTGAGACACATTGACCAGAGGGTCAAACATAGTTATAGCCTTGAGTGGCTAATATGTGTTGCGTGTGGTATTTTGGGGAACTCACTAAGTATTTATGCGTAAGTGTTATGTTATGTGTTTCAGGTACCAGTGAGGATCGCGGGAAGGCGCCGGCTTGATCAGTACACACTTGATGAGTTTTTACATATTATGTTCTTGGGATGTGATGTTATGAACTGTTTATGTGATACAATGATGTTTTTATGACAATTATGAATTAAAATGTGTTTTTAAAATGTGAAAAATTATTTGAAAATTTGGGTGTTACAAGTTGCTATCAAAGCCTTGGTTTGAGGGATTCGGGTGCACCTTCGGGCGTATCTGAACTCAAACTGAGGATTTGAGAGATTTTTAAAATAAAATTCACAAAATTTTTCTCAAGAGTAAAAGGTTTTGAAAGAGCAGAGCAGAGCAGTGTGTAGGATCAGCCAGCGCCCGAACGGTGATTTCCCAAAATACCCCTACATTATGAGTTATGAGATATGTTATGATATGATATGCATGCTAGAGTAGGCTAGGTATTCTTATTAGGACTATAGTGGCCTGATTTGTGATGCCTTAGCCTAGGGATTTTGCTGCTAGGAGATGCTTGAGAGTGAATAGATAGCAGCGAGGAGCTTATGAGAGGTCTACTAGAGGGTAGACTATGTATAGAGAGAGTAGAGTACTTGGGACTTGGGATCCTAGGAGGAGGACTTGGGATGAACATTGATGCGGTGTGGACGGTAGTATTAGGCCCGTACTACTGAAGACACTGGAGTAGTGCGTAGCCCAAGTAAGAATCCTTGGGGTAGCATGGATCGAGTAGGTTCAGGTTATCGAGTTCGTGTATGTTCGAGCGAGTCTCTGATATGTTTTATGTTGTATTTCAGAGACATCATGGTTAGGAAACGCCACAGACCAGGGACCAGCAGGGTGAGTGATGAGGAGCTCCGCCAAATGATTCATGAGGAGGTGGCTACGACCATCCGTGCGGAGATTCCAGAGATGTTTGGGTCTATCAAGACCAATTTGATTCAGACTTTCTATGAGAGATATGCGGTGGTTACTGAGGCTGCAGCTGCTTCAACTATTGCAGCTGTTGCTGCTGCCATACCTCAAGGTGGCGATTCGTTGCTGTTCTGGGAGTTCAACAACACAAAGCCACCAGAGTTTGATGGGACGCAGGATCCGATTGCTGCGATGAGATGGGTTTCTGATACCGAGGGATGTTTGTATACGTGTTCATGTCCAGAGCATCTGAGAGTCCGGTTCGTGCTGAACCAGCTTCGCTTGGGAGCGAGGGACTGGTGGAAGTTTGCGACGGCGCACTTTTCTTCTGCTGAGCTTGTTGCGGTAACCTGGGAGAGGTTCACTGCTATGTTTCATGATGAGTACGTTCCCCCGATGGAGAGGGAACGTTTGGCATAGAAGTTTCTGACCCTCAAGCAGGGTACTAAGTCTGTTACTGTGATCACCAGGATGTTCCATGAGAGGGCGATGTTCTGCCCTGAGCATGTGTCTACCGATCAGGCACGTATGAGCCGGTATATGAGTATTCTGAGGAGGGATATACGAGAGTTCGTGGCGAACTCGACGTACCAGACATTTGTTGAGCTTCAGGCAAATGCCCAGAAGAGGGAGATTGAGCTCGAGACTCAGGCGAGGGAGGAGGCGGAGTCTCAGGGGAGGGATCGGCGACCGGCACAGTCCTAGCCGGTTGCCAAGCGGACTAAGCCCACTGATTCGAGATTAGGGAACCAGAAGGGCCGCACTTGTGGCAAGTGCGGTAAGAGTCATGAGGGGGTATGCAGAGCAGGGTCTTGCTACAAGTGTGGCAAGGAGGGGCACATGGCCAAGGATTGCCCCAAGGGGTTTGCAGTTTGTTTTCACTGCAACCAGATCGGACACCGGAAGGTCGAGTGTCCGTAGTTGCGAGGGTCAGCTCAGGGAGCTTCTCAGGGATCTGTCCCTGCTGCGATTCGAGCTACGGAGAGTCGGCCGGTGAAGGCCGAGGCACCGGAGACTCGTGGGAGAGCCTTCCAGTTGACAGCGGAGGAGGTCCGCGCAGCACCTGATGTTGTGGCTGGTATGTATTCTTTCATCTGTTTATTATTAGTTTGTGGTGTTACGCTTATATTGTGATATGTGTAGGTACATTTCTTGTGCGTTCTGTTCCTGCTTTGGTGTTATTTGACTCGGGTACGAGTCGGTCTTTTGTGCCGTTAGCCTTAGTCAGCACATCAGTGTCCGTTGAGAGGTGTTGAGTTGACCTTTGCGAGTTTCCATAGCTGACGAGAGAGCAGTGTATGCCACTGATGTGATTCGGGTATGTGTACTCGAGATCCTTGGCGTTGAGTTTCCGGTTGATTTGGTCTCGATTGCTATGGGAGATGTTTATGTCATCGTGGACATGGACTGGTTGAGCATATTTGGAGCGATTATCGACTGCGAGCGACAGCTGATGACCATACAAGACCCTAGTGGGGGATTTCTTACGGTTTTTGGCGAGGGTACCCATTCTGGGTCGGCATTTTGTTCAGCCGCAAGAGCGAGACAGAGTCTCCATCAGGGTTGTAATGGTTTTGTAGCTTATGTGGTGGATACAAGGGTAGGTGTAGAGAGACCGAGGATGGTCGATGAGGTTCCGATAGTGCGTGAATTCCCGGTGTTTTCCCGGAGGAGTTGCCGGGTGTGCTTCCCGAGAGGCAGGTGGAGTTCCATATCGATTTGGTTATGGGGGCAGCGCCTATCGCCAAGGCACCCTATCGCCTTGCACCTCCATAGATGCAGGAGTTATCCTTGCAGCTTCAGGAACTGCTGGGAAAGGGGTTTATACGGCCGAGTAGCTCGCCGTGGGGAGCGCCGATCCTTTTTGTCAAGAAAAAGAATGGTTCACACAGGATGTGCATTGATTACCGGGAGTTGAACAAGCTGACGGTCAAGAACCGTTACCCCTTACTGAGGATCAACTATTTGTTCGATCATCTGCAGGGAGCGTCGTGGTTCTCCAAGATTGACTTGAGGTCTAGATATCATCAGATGAGGGTGCGTGATGAGGATATCCAGAAGACAACATTTAGGACTCGTTATAGGCATTATGAGTTCGTGGTGATGCCTTTCGGGCTCACTAATGCGCCGGCGGCGTTCATGGATCTCATGAACAGGGTGTGCAGGCTGATGTTGGATCCTTCGGTGATCGTGTTCATTAATGATATATTGGTGTATTCGAGATCCAGAGAGCAGCATGAGGAGCATTTGAGGGAGATCCTCGGAGTTCTGAGATCGGAGAGGCTTTATGCCAAATTCTCCAAGTGCGATTTCTGGTTACGAGAGGTCTAGTTTCTTGGACACCTCGTCAATCAGAGTGGGATATTGATCGATCCGGCCAAGATTGAGGTGGTGATGAGTTGGGAGGTACCGAAATCCCCTTCGGAGATTAGGAGTTTCCTGGGGTTGGCTGGTTATTATCGGAGATTCATCCATGATTTCTCCAGGATTGCAGTTCCTCTCACCAGACTGACCCGGAAAGGGCGTGGCTTTCAGTTGGGGCCCGGAGCAGCATGCCTCATTCGAGACACTTCGCCAGAGATTGTGCGAAGCCCCAGTGTTGGCCCTTCCGGAGGGAATGGAGGATTTTGTAGTATATTGTGACACGTCGATATCGGGACTGGGTGCGGTGCTGATGCAGAGAGGGCATGTGATAGCATACGCATCGAGGTAGCTGAAGCCTCATGAGATGAGGTATCCTACTCACGATCTGGAGTTGGGGGCTGTAGTGTTCGCCCTCAAGATCTGGCGTCACTATTTATATGGGGTTCGGTGTACCATATACACGGACCACAAGGGCTTGAGGTATCTGATGGATCAGCCCAACCTGAACATGCGTCAGAGGAGATGGTTGGACGGGTAAAGGATTATGAGTGTGAGATCCTATACCACCCGGGCAAGGCTAATGTGGTAGCCGATGCCTTGAGTCGCAGGGCAGAGATTGCCCCGTTGCAAGATGTTTGTTTGAGGTTGACAGTGATGAATTCGGTGTTGGACACCATCCGGGAGGCCCAGGTAGAGGCCATGAGGCCGGAAAACCGCAAGCGAGAGTGGGTGATTGGACAGGTATCTGAGTTCACTGCCGATAGCCGGGGGCTTATGACCTTCTAGGGCCGGATTTGGGTGCCATTTGAGGGTGGGGCACGAGCCATTCTGATGGAGGAGGCACACAGGTCGAGGTTTTTGATCCATCCTGGGGCCACTAAGATGTATTTGGACCTGAAAAGAGACTATTGGTGGCCCTGTAAAAAGAGGGATGTGGCGTGGTTTGTAGAGAGGTGCTTGACCTGTCACAGGGTTAAGGCCGAGCACCAGTGTCCACATGGCAAGTTACAGCCGCTTGAAGTTCCCCAGTCGAAGTGGGAACAGATTTCCATGGATTTCATGACCAAATTGCTGAGGACTGCGACAGGCGTCGATGCAATTTGGGTGATCGTCGACCGGCTGACAAAGAGCCCTCATTTTCTTGCTATCAGTGAGAGCTCTTCCGCAGAGAGGCTGGCATAGGTGTATGCGAGGGAAGTGGTATCGCGGCATGGTGTACCGATCTTGATTGTGTCAGATTGAGATGTGCGTTTCACTTCTAGGTACTGGAAGAAGTTCCATGAAGAGTTGGGTACTAGGCTGCATTTCAGTACCGCTTACCACCCTCAGACGGACGGACAGAGTGAGCGGACGATTCATACGCTCGAGCACATGCTTCGGGCATGTGTGTTGGACTTCGGAGGGAGTTGGAACATGTATCTACCTCTGGCTAAGTTTTCCTATAACAACAGCCACCATTCGAGCAACGGTACACCTCCCTTTGAGTTGTTGTATGGGAGGAAGTGTCGGACTCCCATCTGTTGGGGAGAGGTAGGTCAACGAGTGATGGGCAGCACTGAGTTAGTGCTTCAGACGACAGAGCAGATACATCAGGTTAAACAGAGGTTGCTGATGGCCCAGAGTTGCCAGAAGAGTTATGCAGATAGGCGTTGGTTCGAGCTCAAGTTCCAGGTGGGGGATTTTGTACTCCTGAAAGTGTCTCCTTGGAAAGGAGTGATCCGATTTAGGAAAAGGGGCAAGTTGGGGCCCCGGTACATCAGACCGTTCAGGGTGATTGCGAGGGTGGGCAGGGTAGCATACCGATTGGAGCTACCTACGGAGTTGAGCCAGATTCATGATACCTTCCACGTGTCTCAGCTGAGGAAGTGTATAGCCGACGAGTCGGCAGTGGTATCGTTGGAGGATATCCAGGTGGACGCAGGGCTGAATTATGTTGAGAGACCGATTGCGATTTTGGACCGGAAGGTCAAGGTTTTGAGGAACAAGGAGGTGCCCCTAGTTCAGGTTCAGTGGCAGCATCGGAAGGGGTCCGATCTGACTTGGGAGAAGGAGTCAGAGATGTGGGAGCAGCATCCGGAGTTGTTTTTGTCATGAGACTTTGAGGGTGAAGTCTGGTCCTAGTGGGGGAGAATTGTAAGTTGCAACATCCCGAAATCCAGGTAAAGCTATTTAGCCCTTCCATTTTATCAGTTGTCAAATTTGGTCCTTTGTGAGAGTTAGTGTAGCAAATGAGTACGCTGGGTGTACTGGGGAGTACGATGCGCGTACTCGTGCGCTTAATTTGGACGTGGACTCGCCTGGGTACGCTGGGCGTAATGGGTCCAAATGCAAACCCTAAATGTTTGGCTTGTGCACTATTTAAAGGATGCTAAGGCTCATTTCCCAGCCTCCATCCAGAGAGTGAAACCCCAAGAGAGAGCCTCCATTGTCCATAGCTTGGGTGTGTGTATTTTGGAGCTAAAAGTGTCTTGGTGTGCTTGTGAAGAAGAAGGAGAAGAGCTTGTGGAGGCTAGGGCTTGAATTGCAAGTTTGGATCTGAGATCTTCAGAGAAAGGAGCTTCATTTAGAGGTATAAAGTTCAAAACTTTCCTCTTTATTTGGTTTGATGTTGCATGGACCATTTCTAGGGTTAAAAGTCCCAAAGGTGGAGGCTTTATGAGTGTAATATGCTCCATGGACCTAGATCTGTCCCATTTCAGTGGCATTTGTGTTATAGATCCATAAAGTTTCCATCTTAGTTGTTGACATGAGGTCATGCTTGAGTATTGAGCTTTCTAGAGTTGGGAAATGGAATATTATGGGTGTTAGTGACTTGTCCAACCATGCAAAGGCTTAAAGTCACCAACTTTATGGATTAAGAGGTTTAGAAATGGTCAGATCTAGAAGTTGGATGTGGGTCTTAACTATTCAAGACCCCAAAAGCTTAGGGTCTGAAACTGGGAGTTACGCGGGGCGTAATCCCAGTATGCGCGGCGTAAGGGGTCACGCACCCCGTTTCTGTGAAGACACCGGGTACGCCTAACGTACATGTTTGGTACGCGTAGCGTAACCCGGAGAGTTGACTTTTGTTGACTTTTAGGGTTTAGTCAATTTTAGGGTCTTGGAGCCATGAGAGGGGTAAAATGGTCTTTTACCCTTCTAAGAGTACTAAGTGAGGGAATAGAATAGCCTTGAGAGATGTATTGATTTAGAGTGTTTATTTCATTTAGAGGCGGAGGCTAGACCAGATTCTTATAGAGTTCGAGATTACCGAGTTACTCGAGATGAGTCTTCTCACTATACTTTACCTAGAGTGGTAATTAGAGTTATGTGATAGAGTATTTGTATGTTTTTCATGATGGGATTTCTATGTGCTTTATGCTATGTATGTTACAGAGTTTGGACTGTAAGGTCCATAGAGTTAGGGCCAGAGGGCCCTCAGAGTTATAGGACCGGAAGGTCCCAGTGAGACACATTGACCAGAGGGTCAAACAGAGTTATAGCCTTGAGTGGCTAATATGTGTTGCATGTGGTATTTTGGGGAACTCACTAAGCATTTATGCTTACAGTGTTATGTTATGTGTTTCAGGTACTAGTGAGGATCGCGGGAAGACGCCGGCTTGATCAGTACACACTTGAGGAGTTTTTACATATTATGATATTGGGATGTGATGTTATGAACTGTTTATGTGATACAATGATGTTTTTATAACAATTATGAATGAAAATATGTTTTTAAAATGTGAAAACTTATTTGAAATTTTGGGTGTTACATGGAGTCTGCTCCGGATCAGTTGGATCCGCTCCGTGGTCTTGAGTCATACTTCAGTACTCCTCATGACCCTTTGACCAATCTCGCCCCAACAGATTGAGGTCCTAAATTTCCTCCCGTAGAGCATCTTGAAGGGAGTTTGGTCTATGCTGGCGTGGTAACTATTGTTATAAGAAAATTCCGCTAACAAAAGATACGTATCCCAATTGCCACAGAAAATCCAAAACACATGCATGAAGCATGTCCTCAAGAGTCTGAATTATCCTCTTGCTTTGTCCGTCCATTTGGAGGTGGAAAGTGGTGCTAAAGTGGAGACGAGTATCCATCTCGTCGTGAAACCACTTCCAAAACCTGGATGTAAAACGGACATCTTGATCTGAAACTACCGAGATAGGCACTCCATGTCTTGCCACTACCTCTCTCACATAAATCTCGACCAACTTCTTGGCCGATATGCTCTCCTGGATCGGGATAAAGTGAGCGCTTTTGGTCAACCAATCCACGATGACCCATATCGAATAAACCACATGTGCGGTCTTGGGAAGATTAGTGATAAAATCCATAGTAATGTCCTCCCATTTCCATACGGGGATTCTAACGGTTGTGTCTTGCCGTGGGGACTCTGGTGCTCTGCCTTGACCTTCTTGTAGGTCAAGCATCTCTCTACATACCAGGCTACATCTTGCTTCATGCAGGGCCACCAGTAATTGGGTCGAAGATCTCTGTAGATCTTCGTCGCCCGTAGATGGATGGAGAACATGGACTTGTGGGCCTCATCCATCAATACCTGCCGTACTCCGCCCCAGTACGATACCCAGACCCTTCTATTCAGGGTCAACAACCTACGACTGTCGTAATCGAAGGAGACCACCTGGCCTATAATCCACTCGCACTTCCGGCACTCCTCCTTTAGGCCCTCAACCTGCGCCTCTCGGATCTACTCCAGCAGTGGAATAACCACTGTCATCCTCAGGCAGATGTATCAGATTGGGGCCGCTACTGCCTTGTGGCTTAGGGCATTGGCCACTACGTTAGCCTTACTCGGATGGTAAAGGAACTCACAATCATAATCCTTAACCACAACTAACCACTAATGTTGCCTCATGTTCAGATTCGGCTGATCCATGAGGTACCTCAAACTCTTGTGATCCGTGTAAATGGTACAACAGACCCCATAGAGGTATTGCCGCTAAATCTTGAGGGCGAACACCACAACCCCCAACTCTAAATCATGTGTTGGATATTTAACCTCATGAGGCTTCAACTGCCTCGAAGCATAAGCTATCACATGGCCCCGTTGCGTCAAAACTGCTCCCATGCTTGTGATCGACGCATCCCAGTAAACTACGAATTCATCTATACCCTCTGGCAGTGTGAGAATTGGTGCCTCGCGCAATCGCTGTCCGAGGGTCTCAAAGGCTGCCTGCTGCTTAGGCCCCTAACAGAAAACCACTGATTTCTTGGTCAGTCGGGTCAAAGGAACTGCAATCTTGGAGAAGTCTTGAATGAATCTCCGGTAATAACCCGTTAGACCCAGGAAACTCTGAATCTCAGTTGGAGACCTCGGAATCTCCCACTGCATCATGGCCTCTATCTTGGCTGGATTGACCAGAATACCCTTCTGGTTGACAAGATGCCCAAGAAACTGCACCTCATGCAACCATAAATCACACTTGGAGAACTTCGCAAAAAGTCTTTCCCTCCTTAGTGTCTCCATCACCTCTCTCAGTTGCTCCCCATGCTGCTCCTGAGTCTTGGAGTAAACCAAGATATCGTCAATGAAAATTATTAAAGACCGATCCAACATCGGTCTGCACACATGGTTCATGAGGTCCTTGAACGCGGCTGGAGCATTGGTGAGACCAAACGACATCACCACAAACTCATAATGACCATAGCAAGTTCTAAAAGATGTCTTCTACACATCATCCTCCCTGAATCGCATCTGGTGATACCTTAACCATAGATCAATATTGGAGAACCAAGACGCTCCTTGAAGCTGGTCAAATAAATCATCTATCCTCGGGAGTGGGTAACGGTTCTTCACTGTTACCTTGTTCAGCTCCCGATAGTCTATGCACATACGATGTGACCTGTCCTTTTTATTTACAAACATGATCGTGGCTCCCCATTGTGAACTACTCAGCCTGATAAAACCCTTGTCTAGTAGCTCTTGCAGCTGCGTAGACAACTCCTGCATCTTGGGAGGAGCCAACCGATATGGTGCCTTGGCTATCAGAGTCGCACCAGGAACCAGGACAATCCTAAACTCAACCTGTCTCTTTGGAGGTACCCTAGGTAAATCCTCTAAGAATACATCCGGGTACTCTTGCACCACCGGTACATCATCAACCATCGACCTACCGTTCTCTTGGGTATCCATGACATAGGCGACGTACCCTGCACAACCTTGCTGAATGTGGTGCCTGGCCCTCGCTGCTGAATAGAAAATCAGTCCACACTGTGGCCTTTCGCCCTGAATCACTAGCTCTCCCCCACTAGGAGTGCAAACGCTCACTAGCTGCAACTCGCAGTCTATCACTGCCCCATTGGGGCTCAACCGATCCATACCCACTATAACCTTATTGTCACGTAAGGGAATAGAAACCAGGTTTACTGAAAACTGCCGATCGAATAGTTGTAGCGTACATCCTCTGTGAACCGTTGTGACCCTGACGGTCCTATCATCTACTATCTCCACATCCAGTGGACAACCCAGCTCCCCCGGATCTCCTATAAATCACTTGCTGAGCGCAAGCGACACAAAAGATCGGGTGGCACCCGAATCAAACAATGCCAAAACAGATATATTGTTCATGAGGAACGATCCTATAATAAAACACATAAAACATGAGCGAAAATCAAGATATAAAGAGATAAGGAGAGAATACATACCAGTCACAACATCGGGAGCCGTACGTGCCTCCTCAGCTGTCAACTGAAAAGCTCTGCTCCTTACTGTGGGCGCCTCATCCTGGCCCTGGCGGCCATCTGTAATCTTCAGTGCGGCAGGAGCAGGTGCAACCACCTGTCCTGCTGCAGCTAAACTCGGTCATTGGGATCGCTTGTGTCCCCTCTGATTGCATTGAAATCCAATCATATCTGATCTTTTCATAGTGGTAGCAGCAGTACAATCCCTGCTCATATGACCAGTTTGGCCGCACTTAAAGCATCCCGAACTCCCTGCCTTGTACGCCCCCTCGTGTATCTTGCCACATTTGCCATACCAGTTGTGGCCCTGCTGGCTCCTCGATTTATGATCCGACATCTTGGGCTTCTTGCCCACACTCACTTGCTGCACCCCCTCGAGTTTCTTCTTCCTTTCCATCTCCAAATCTAGCTCCCTCTCCGGAGCTGTCGCAATCGTGTCTTCTAGCATCTTGTAGCTGGAACGCATCACAAACTGTCGTATGTCCCTCGTCAACATCTCATGATATCGAGCCTTTTTCATCTCCTCATCTGCCACGTACTACGGAACAAGAAGGTCCCTCTACCTAAACTTGGCGGTGATCTCAGTCATCGTCTCAGCGTTTTGCTGTAAATCCCGGAACTTTGTCGCTATCTGCTGCACCTCAATCACAGGTGCGAACTCGGCCCTGAACCCGGCTGAAAAGCACTCCAGGTCATCGCATCTAAATCTGCGTCATCACGAATGGCATGTCCGACCTCCTCCCACCAATCGTGTGCTCTGTTCTTCAACAGACAGGAAGCAAGTCAGACTTTGCCCCCCTCGGGACATCTGCACGTACAGAAAGCATTGGCGACATCAGCTAACCATCTGCTGCTAGCTATGGGGTCCTTAGCCCCATGGTAATTTGGAGCTCTACATGCTCTAAACTCCCTGAAAGTTACCGTACGGTCCCCTAGCATGGCCGCCATCTCAGTGCGGAAAACACTCAACCTCTCATCAAGAATCTCCAGGATACTCTCCTTGACCGTACCAAAGATCATAGGAGTCTGGTCTAGTATGATGCGCGTGATCTCTGAGGAGATGAAGTCCCTAGTCTGCTTATCTAGCTGCTCAGCTCAAGAGCCTGAGCCTGATCCCTCACTGACACCTAAACTGCCAACTGCTGGTCTAGGGTGTAGAACCACCATACTGAAACACATCATAACAAACATCAGTACACTAATTATATCTCAGGGGATCACACATACTACAAATATCCTGGATTCATCTCAGCCTTCCTTGATTCGAGTACGGATCCACTGCTTTCAGTAGTACGGGCCCTAACTACCTTTCACATCTATCTGTACTTTCCTCAAGAACTTCCTTGACTCCACCAAGTCACTTCTACTACTACTGCTCTCTGGTAATCTCATCCTAGGCTTTCCCTAGGGTAATCACCATCCCATTCTATGCCATCAGCTGCATAAGAAGTCCTTGCTATCTCCCCTTAACTAGCTCATGAATACTATTACATATCACTAATACTAGATAATTTTTCGAATGAGAGATCCTACCCTACAATAGTTGGACTCAAACAAGAGCTGTGCAATAGAGCTAGACCTAACCTTCAGAATTTATTTAGTCCTTGCAATAGGTAACTTAACATATTCACTTACTAGTTAGTAAAAGATAGCTAAAACTCCTAAAAGCAAAAAAGAAAGCAACATTCGAGCATCAGGTAAACATAATCAAGCATATCTCATTCAGGCCATCAGTGACTAATATGTACTAGCATGCGGTTCATAAAGCTGAGATACATATAACAGGCACATAAGGCATCCTTCCTAGATCCTTAGTCCTAATCTAGCATGCAGTTCTCGTACAGCTGATACACATATAATAGGCACATAAGGCATCCTTCTTAGATCATTAGTCCTAATCTAGCATGCAGTTCTCAAAATCATATCATAACATAAACTTGTAAGGGTAATTTGGGAGTAGTTACTTGAGCTCGGCTGATTGCATGCACCACACCCTTTTCTCGTTTCAAAAATTCTTTTTGCTTTTTTAAACTCTTATCTTTTCTCAAAATCCTTTTATAAACATGGTTTTTCTTTTGAAAATTTCTATACCAATTCCTTAGTTTTGAGTTCAGACATACCAGAAAGTGTGCCCGAATCCCTCAAATCAAGGCTCTGATACCAACTTGAAACACCCCAAATATACATTCCAAAAATTTTGTTTCTAAATCATTAATAAAACAACAAATATCATCATCATATAAAAATCATAAACCATGTATCTCAAAAATCATAAAATCTGTCAACATGTCAAAATCCCATATCGAATATCAGAGTAAATATCGTAGGCTGGAAAAACTGTGGTGTGAGCCATGCGATCACCCTGAGCCATTCCCTTGCTAGCTGAAGTACCTGAAACAAAAACTGAAAATCGTAACCACGAAGCTTAGTGATCTCCCCCAAACTACCATATACCATACACATAACATATAACATATCTTGGGCCCCACCCTGCCACATCGAGTCTAGCTCGACATCAGCTTTCCCGGCATCTGGCCCTATTCGGCATTGGGCCCCAACCGACATCGAGTAGATCTCGACATACATAGTAACACACCAACAATCATATAACATAACACATATACTAACACAAAATCATTCCTCGGGTCCCATTCGACATCGGACCGAGATCCGGAAACATACTATCATATCATACTAACTAAACATTCCTTAGGCTTACCCTGACATCGGACCGAAATCCGGAAGCATACTAAAATTCCTCGGGAACCGCCCCGGTATTGGACCAGAGTCCGGAAACATACTATCATACGTACTAACTAGACATTCCTTGGGCTTGCCCCGACCTCGGACCGAAATCTAGAATTCCTAACACATAACAAACACATGCAAGAATCACAAAGACATCAAGTATACAAGCATAAAAGCATTCCTCGAGACCGCCCCGACATTGGATCGAGATCCGAAAAAACATATAACTCTACATCGGGCCCCGCCCGACATCAGACTATAGTCTGGAATACTACTAACTAAACGGGCCGGCCTTGGTGCCTTCGACCCGTTCCTATAGGAGAAAACTCACCTTGTAAAGCTATTTGTGAAATCTCGCAGTGAGGAATATCTGATAGTTGCTCCAACGTCTCCCCGGCTATCAAAATCACAATCATACTTAGTCAAGATCCAAAAATCATTCTCAGGGTAAACTGACCAATTTACCCTTTGTCAAAGTCAACACTCTAGTCAAAATCAAAGCCAAGGTAAACTCCCAGTCAACCCAACTCGCTGAGTTATCTGCTAACTCATCGAGTCCTATGCTATCAGACCCATGATAAACTGAGTCAACTCATCGAGCCCCTTAACAGAATCGTCAAGTTCTATCTTGTACAGACTCGGGACAAAACAAGTCAACTCGTCGAGTCCCTTCATAGATTTGCCGATTTCTTTAGCTTCTCAGACTAGATGTCGTCCATCTAGCTGAGTTACTTCCTAACTCAACGAGCTCACTCGAAAATAGAAAAGGTTTGGGGACCACGACTCGACTCACCGAGTCACATGAACAACTTGTCGTGTCCTTTATATTTATCTAATCACATATGATTTATGTGGATAAGATTCATTTTTGAGTTCTCAATTAAATAGTTATTCTCGTGTATTTGATGAAATGAAATTATATGTATCTAATCACATATTATTATACATATTTAATCACATGTGATTATATGTATTTAATCACTTATGATTTATATGCACAAGATTTGGTGCTATGGTCTCGATTTAATTGTTTTTTTCCATGTTAATAAAATGTCAGTAAATACATATAATCACATATGATTAAATCCATGAAAAAATTATTGAATAAAAAACATGAAAACGAATGTTGTTAATATAAGTCAAACGTGATTAGATACATCACACATATAATCACATGTGATTATATACAAGAGAACAATTGTTGGGTCAAAATGTGAAAAAAAATATTTCCCACATACATATAATTACATGTGATTAAATACAAGTGACCAATTAATAAAGGAAAACTGTGAAAAGGAATATTTTTCAAATAAATCAAATGTGACTAAAACGTATAATCATATGTGTTTAAATACATATGATCAGATATGATTATATAAACGAAAACAACTATTGAATTAAGAACATGGAAACAAATTTTTTGACAAAAATCATATATGATTAGATACATATAATCACATGTGATTAAGTAAACGAGACCAACTATTGAATCAAAAACGCAAAAGTGAAATGTACAAATAACTCATATCTGATTAAATACATGTAATCACATGTGATTATATGTATCTAATTACATATGATTTGTTTGGACAAGTTTTATTTTCGCAATCTCGAATCAATAGTTGTTTGTGTTTAATCACATGTGATTATACTTATCTAATAACATACGATTAGTTTTTGCGTTCTTGATTCAAAATTTTTTGTTTATCTACATTAATTAAATGTGATTCAATACATATAATTACATGCGATTAAATATGTGAGAAAAATTATTGAGTCCAAAATTCAAAAACGAACCTTGTGTAAATAAATAATATACGATTAGATACATACAATCACATGTGATTTTATGTATTTAATCACACGTGATTTATGTGGTTAAATACATATAATCACATATGATTTATATGGACAAAAAAGAATATTGTCCATGTAAATTATACGTGATTAGATGCACATAATCACATGTGACTATATACACAAGAACAAAGACTGAATCATATGTGATTAAATACATATAATTAGATATGAATAAATACATGAGAAAAGTTATTGAATAAAAAATACGAAAATGATTCTTATCCATATAAATCATTTGTGATTCAATACATATAATCATATATGATTAAGTACACAAGCGCATATATTGAATTGAGTACACAAAAATGAATTTTGTCCATATAAATCATATTTAATTATATACATATAACTGATGGGTTTTGAGCATAACAACAAACCTACGTGTTCATGTAACCCTAATTGCTTTGGATCTAAGTTTTTTCACTAATTGAACATGCAAATTGAATACCAAATCAATAACCCTAGATCTAGCATACATATAATTCGAAATTCATATATAAATTAGGGTTTTGATGTTACCTTGCTTGTTGTGTAGTAGTAACAAGAACACCTTTGTAGCTATTAACTCTTGAAAGCTTAGTGCCTTAAATGTTGCACCTCTAATGGCTCAAAAACACTTATAGCAAGAGGATGTTATGAGAGAGGAGGAATACACTTAGAATTTCTGCTAGGGTTTACAAGATCAAGGAGTGGCCGAATTCCTTATGCGTTGGCGTCTTTAAATAGTTGAAGCTGCTAGGGAAATATATGGGCCACTCCTCTTGAAGCCTTGGATGAAATCTATGGGCCTCCTTATAGTTTTCATCCACTTCATTCTAAGGAGCCCAACAACCCAGTTTTGCAACTATCAATGATTTGCAAAACAACCCACGTTCTTTTAATTAGTTCCTTTAATCACAAAATTAATTTATAATTAAATACTAATTAAATAATATGATTTCTACTTAATATATTATATTCATAATATATTAATAAATCATTTATTAACCTCTCTCTCCATAATTCATCATGTCAAGTTGCTAAAGTGAAGACAACCCAAAAGGACTATGCTACTATGAAATCAAGTACAAATCAGTTATAGTTATGGGCTTAGACATCTAATCCAATAGTATCCCACTTGGATAAGTCTAATAACTATGATTGAAAGTGTGACCTAAAAATTTGATCAGCAGTCATAACTTTCAAAAGTCGTTGTCGAACTCTGACCTAGTTACTTGTGTGTCCTTTAGATATGGGATCATATAATCCTCCATTCTGCAAGATATCATGTGGACAAATGACATGGACTAGAATCATTCTCATTATCCAACAATTTGTTTCTCGATTTATGATTTGCATGACAAGGATCTTAATTGAACACATCAATTTAGTCTTGACCAGGCCTGGCACGTAAGTCAACACAAATCATCGAGGGGCCCAAGATATCGCTTTTACCCCTTGGAGCAAAAGGATCAAATAAACTTTGACTTATATGTTTGTACTCTTTACTCATCAATCATACACAATAATAAGTTTTATAACATAAATTTACTAATGCATTTACATATTATCAATGCACAACCAACTCATAGACAACAACTCATATATCTCGGTTTAAAGATTATACGATATTATCGTCTCATAATTACTCGTGATAATTCCATGAAGTAATTCAAATGAGCATGGGTTTAATCCAATACTCAAATCCCCATTTCAGGAGTACTCATGAACGTCGTAGCAAACCATTGGTATGTTTAAACACTTAGACAATCTACAAGCCAATTCATGATAATCTTAATTCATTACTTACTTCCAAAGTATGAACGACTGTGGATGTTTGAATAACCTAGTTATTAGGGAAGTAAAAACATGTGAAGTGAAACATAAGCATAATCTAATTATTATGGTCTCAAAACTTTTTAATATAAATAAAACATCTTTATTTAATCACCCTATTAATCAGACTTTATTCAATGTATAACGTTTCGAGTAAGCAACTTAATACTTGAATCAAAACATCAGTCATGCCATGTCCCAAACACGCACAATATGTTTATCTATGGTCCTTTCTTTATGAAACAAATCAATTGAACACATTTCCAATGATTCTCATTTCACAATTTAAATCCTTCTCACAAGTGTACGAATACCAAATTCTTGCCACTACAAGAATTCTTTAGAGTCTAAACTTACATGCAATGATCCTTTGTATTGTCAAGGCACCAAAGTCACAGAGACTTTGCCAATGATATTACTAAGAACTCCATTGGAGATTCGTTACAAAAAATAACTCCATGGAAATGAAGTCTCACATTCAAAGAGCATTCCTTGAACATCCTTTTTGCATTAAAGTTTTTTTTTAACTCACATAGAGCTCAATATCCAACTCATATTATGGAAACATTTCCATATTGCCATCTGACTATCAATTCTGAATAAGAGTTACCTCCACTTAGAACATGTCAATATGGTCCTTCCAAATTTATACTATACTTCCAACTGTCCACAAGCAACCAATCTTTGGCGAACCTCAGATTGTGCTTTAACAGTTGTTTAACAAATCTAGTCATATCAAGTTCTAGTCCATTTTCCCTCTTAATGCCCCAGGCATTTGGAAAAAATCAGAATAGACGAATACTATAGCATATGTAATCAATCCTATACTTGAAGCGTATGGGATTCGATACATAATGTTTTACATAAATACATGATACTAGATCAGTCTCTTGCTATAATATTTCCATATATCGAATTTCCTACTTTGAATCACTTCAACATGATATTCACATATGTTCATGACTAAGTTCCATTAAAACTTCAATCTAAACTTTTAGGTTTGAAATGAAGTATTAGTACCCTCTCCCTTAAGCCTTACTATAGCAAAACAATTTCCAAACTCTGCAACTTTACAAATTGAAAACTTTGTTATAAATAGCATTGCTAACTTGCAAAAATTAACATAATAATCATGCTCCTACTAGCAAAACAATTATGTTCGTACCAACATAACATTTATGCTCCCACTAGCTTTGACATGTATCCAGAAATCAACTGCACTTTTAGAAATCAATACTTATTAACTTTCTTACCAAAATTCAGATTTATGATATGTGGTGCTTCGCTAAGTCTTTATCTAGACTTCTCAAGCTCATACACCTTTAATTAGATAGCTTATGTGTGTGTCTAAACCCTTTCAGAACTTATATCAATAAGTCTCGAATGTTCAAACTATTTGCCATTTCTCATAATTCGAACTATGAAAAGGGATGTCGTAATCTTACTCAAATTCGAGAAAGCAATTATCACAACTGCTAACTCTAATGGTATTAATCAATCCTTTAAAATCTATTAGCAAAAGCATTTCTTCACAACCATTTTCATGAAGTGGAGAGAAACCTCTTGCCACTTCTTTTTTATTGTGTATGTGTTCCAATCCATGTGAATTTGTCATTTCCAACCACTATTATAAGAAAATCTTATGACAAATTCAAACTCATATGGACTGAACTTTCTTAATCTTAATTTCCTTCCATTTGGTAGCACAAGGTCCTACCAGTGCTTCCAAGTTATTGAGCAGCTCACCCATAAATATCAATGTATTTTCACTGATCAAGGTGCTTTGCCTTATGCAGTCAAATGAAAAACCATAGAACTCATAAGCATTTCCAACTCAACTGGAATGGGCGCAGAAACAAGAATGTGTCAACACGATAGGTTATCAACGTCAAGTCATGTGCTAGTGATTACTAAAAGGTTTATTCTCAATTGTCTCTTAAAACTTTTTCAAGATCAACAAGACTCCCATTGACTTCTTGACATATAAGACTCTCTGTCAAGGTACATTCCTCGACAAACAAATATTCAAGAGCTAGTGTGGATTCTTATCAAGAAAACAATTCATATACTTGGCCTTAGTTGGTCTTTATTTTAACCAAAACATCAAAACTACCAATTTTAAATGTGGTAAAGCAAGAAAACATTTCTACTCCACATTTCCTGAGGTGTTATAAACCTAATTAGAACATGTTACCCAAATTGCAATTTGGAGTAACTAGAGTGTGACTCTAAAACTTGATTTTGGAACGAAGAATGACTCATCTTTTAATTTAACCATTTCAACAATATCTGATTCCTCTTCTTAGACATATAAATGCATTAAGGTGTCCTTAGAGGATCAATTGTGACATTGTTCCATAATCATTAGGATGATCATAAAATATGATACCAAAGTATTCTCCTTTTCTTTCAGATTGGAGAAACTTTTATCTTTCTGCCTAAATAGATTTTTCTTATTCGTTTTGCCATTCTTTGAAACTTTTTCAAAGAATCAGAATTATGCTTAGTCTTATAGGCATAACCATATTTAATGAACCATGAGTAAATCATGACGAATAGACTTATCGTCCTTTGTGGTGGATCTGACCAGTCCATATCAATGTGTACGAGATCCTTTAGTCATTCACTTGACTCACATATAAATGTGAACATGGAATTAGTCTCGAATTACCAAAGATCAAGATTCTGATACATCACACAATCAACTGTATGACTCCAACTTTCTGTCTAATTGAAATTTGAGTGATGAGAATTCTTCCTCTCATGGTAGATTATGACATTTCGACGAATAATATATAATGAAGAATCAAATCCACTTTTTAACATTACTAATAGAAATACAACCATCAATTTTCATAAATACCATTCCAAGGAAACACAAAATAAATAAAACCAAAATTCACTTTATTGATAATGTGTGGAAAAATTTATCCTTACAAAGCAAATACATATGAAAACTATGTTTCTAGATATTTCCTAAGCAATCTATTAATATATCATAACTCCTACGCAACAGCTCAAAAATCTGATCATCAAACAATGTGACCGAAATCCATCTCTCATGACCAGATTCAGCTTACTCCTTTATCTTCGATCCTATAAAACATCAAAATGTGATTATCACATCATGTAATAAGAATCTATAAATAAGTACTTAATAGAGTTAGATAGTGGATATACCTGAAGTAGATTCATGCAACTTGACTTTACTATCTTTGCGATCTTTCAGGTAGACAGGGTAGCTTCACATCTGATGTCCCTTCAATTGACAATAAAAACATATGGACTCTTTAGGAATAGCACATGGGACTATCTCAAAATTAGCATTTCCCTTTAAATGGTTTGACCTTGGCCGATCCCTTTCCATTGGGAAGAGAAACCTTTTTTGGACTTCCAATATTGCCATTGTTAATGTCCATGGATGTTTGGGAGGCCGATCCTCCAAGAAAATTTGCTTGAACAGTATGCCAAAGCATTGTTGCTTCAACGGCAATTAGCAAATATGTCAGATCGATTAGGGTTACGTCATAATCAGTCATGTAATAGTCCTTAAGGAACTGACTATATGACTCAGGAAGCGAGCGAAGAACCAATTCAACAGTTAGTTCCCATGGGAAAATGACACCCAACACTCCCAATCTGTCAATGCGTGACTTCATCTTCAGGACATATGCACACACAAAATTTCCATCTTGGTGTTTGCATGCCAATAGGGCTTGAGTAACCTTGAACTTCTCAAGTTGACAAAATTGTGGGTCAGGGAGAATCATTGGAGGAGGTGGAGGAAGAGTTGGAGAAGAACAATTTCTAGTTCCACCAATGCACTAAAAAGGGAATGTTCTTTCACCTTGATTGACACTTGGAAAATCATCTTCAGAAGCATTTCCAAAAGGATGAGGAAGACTATAGTTGTCTAAACTCGACATCTATAAAAGGGAGAAAATTCAAGTGAGTTGATTTAAATCCTCAATATAACACCCAAATGAAATATTAAGGCTAGGACCCCACAAAATAATTCATAATCCAGAAGTGGGATGTCGTAATCCAGTTGTAAATTATTTGAAGGTAGGTAAATGACGATTTACTAATTCCACCATGAAAATGAAATTTTAAACGAATTAAGTCGTAAATGAATTTCCTAGATCTTTTAAGATTCATTGAACTATTCAATGGCATGTTTAATCTTGATTATGCTCTCACTTTGTGACTGGGATGCCAAGGATCACAAACGAGATGTGAATAACCATGCAAATTAGCTTGGTACTCTCGATGTCATTTATTACCTAATATATGTGCCAGTTAACCACACATGCTCCATTGATCAATGATAATTTATGAGCTACCCATTGCCAACCTTTATTAGTCTATATTAGTATGCCGGTTAACCACATACGCTCCACTAAAGACTTATATAAAGTGCAATGTGCAATTTCATGGATTAGCATCAAAGTCACATTTTCCTAAAGTAACTAAGATTGGGAATTTATAAAATGGTTTAGTTACTTTATAATTCATTATAATTTTATTGAGAGTTCAGTGTCCTATCCTTCTCGTTCGGTTACTGACCCTCCACTAGTCAAGAGTGCGGTGGGTAAGAATGGATGCCCAATGGCGGTCATTTTACAGGTTGCTTCCATAAACACCCTTAAAGGCCAACTTCATGAATGAGGCCTACTAACTGAAACATCCCAAAAATACGATCCAAAAATTTCATTTTTATTCATTAATTAAACCATGATTATCAAATCATAAGTCATAAAATGTAAAACATCATATCAAGTATATCAAAATGTCAAAGTAAAACATCCTAGGCTAAAACATAAATGGTGTGTGCAATGCAGTCATCCTGAGCTCTTCCCCTTGCTACCAGAAGTACCTGAAACCAAAACTGAAAACCGTAAGCACGAAACTTAGTGATCTCCCCAAAATACCACACACCATACACATAATTTGAAACTAGGAGATACGGGCCCCACCCACTCTCGAGGAGATATGGGCCCCATCCACACTCAGCTAGCTAGGAGATACAGGCCTCACCCACACTCTGTTATCTCTGAGATACGGGCCTCGCCCACATTAAGCTACTATAAGATACGGGTCTCTCCCATACTCAGTTACTCTGAGTTACATGCCTCACCCACACTTAGCTATTATGAGATACGGTGTAACGTCCAAAAATACCGGTTAAAAATTTCATTTTTAATTTAGGTTAATACGTAGAAACATCATTACAAAACATTCATAACAATAATCCATGTCTGAAAACCGGTAATATCATAGTAACAATTCAAAGTACATCCCAGAAATCCAGAGTGCAGAAAACAAGAGTGTGTATGATATGCCGCTACTGCGCCGACTCCTTTCCCCTAGCTGAAGAGGTACCAAAAACAACAACTGAAAAACGTAAGCACAAAGCTTAGTGAGTTCCCCCATCGTACCACATACCAGACAAATACATAACATACATACTGCCAGGCTATTCTGGGGTGCCTGACTGCCCGGTACGGCCATTCTGGGGTGCCGACTACCCGTGCGGCCATTTTGGGGTGCCGTCTACCCGTGCGGCCATTCTGGGGTGCCGTCTACCCGTGCGGCCATTCTGGGGTGCCGTCTACCCGTGTCAAGCTATTTTGGGGTGCTGACTACCCGTCGGTCCTGACAACCGATCCTCAGGGACTATTTCACCCCTACTGCTACTTACACATATATCATAACATAACAAATTATCATACATATCTAGGGTGACTGAACTACCCTTCGGTCCTAACAACCGAACTCTACTTCCATCACATGTAACATATCTTGCTAGCATATAACATATCGTGTAGTAGCAAACCTAGATGATATCACAAAGACATTCATCTAACGTACAACTCCTACTGGTGGGCCGGAATTGTGGCCGTAGACCCACCGCTACTGGAAGGTAACTCACCTCGAAGTAGCTGCTGATCTGATCAGGAACTGATTGCCTACTACTGCTGCTGCTGCTCCGGAAATCCTCCGGCTGTAATTCCCACAACATACTCAATCAATTACTGATGACAGCCCTTCGGGTAAAATGACCATTTTACCCCTGATCATGTCATAAGTCAAAGTCAGAGTCAACTTTCAGTTTACCCGACTCGCTGAGTCCCTATCCAATCGATTGTCCTGAATCCCGTCTCTACTCGTCGAGTTAGGCGTTGACTCGACGAGTTCTCCTTCTAAACTGATGTTCAAGTCCTTTATCCTACTCGCCGAGTTGTATGAACAACTCGTCGAGTTCATCTTCATCCGATGAACACTTATGCTAAAACTCGCCGAGTGGTATGAACAACTCGCCGAGTCTGTTCTTGATCTAAGAAGATTGCCTTGAACTCGCCGAGTCAGGGCATTAACTCGCCGAGTTCCTTCATGGATGAGTTCGGCTTCCAACTCACTGAGTCACACCCCGTGACTCACTACTCCCACTCAGCAAACGCGAAAAGGGGAAAACTCGGGGACTCGCGATTCGACTCGCCGAGTCGGCCACATGCAACTACTACACACGCGATTCTGCTTGAATCCAACTTATGCTATCCACAGATATGGATTCCTAGAGCATGAATAACACGTAAAGTTTCCAACTTTACGTGTAGATATTCACTAATGAGGGTTTTAGGGCTCAAAATGCACCAAAAGAGTAGATCTAGGGTTTTCATGCAATATGGGTCCATAAAGGCAGTAGATCCAAGCTCCTGGAGCTCGATCCCACCTAGATCTAGAAGTTACTCAGCTTATTACGAATCCTTAAACATACACAAGCTTGGAAATGGCTCAAGAAGGACTTTAATGGAGTTATAAGGAACAATAAGCACGAAATCAGAGGGGAAATCGAGTTTTACCTCAAGGAAAACACTGAGATTGCTCAAAGATGGCTGACCTCCTCTTCCTTTTCTTGATCCACTCTTCTCCCTTCTCCAAAACTTCAAAACACACTAAGAATGCTTCAAACTCTCAAGGAATAAAGCTTGAACGAGGGTTAGGGCTCTGAGGGTGAATGGGGGCTGGCTTGGGGCGGAATGAGGGCTTAAATAGGGTGCAAACCCCTGAAACTTAGGGTTTCATCAAACAACGGTGACTCGCCGAGTCCAGGATATGGACTCGCCGAGTCGCCAACTCAAACGTGTCCCGGGTCCCGTCTCTACTCGGCGAGTCAGACCTACAACTCACCGAGTCCAAGGCTTAAAATGAAAAAAACTCAAATGAAATTTACGTACCAGGAACCAGGTGCTACAAATCTCCCCCACTTATTTTAGACTTCATCGTCGAAGTCTGCTGCTTGCTCTAAAAATAGCTCGGGGTAATGTTCCATCATCTCTTCCACCGGCTCCCAAGTCCACTCCGATCCCTTCCGGTGCTGCCATTGCACCTTCATGAGTTCCACTCGCTTGTTCCTCAAATCCTTCGACTTCCTGTCGAGGATTGCGACTGGGCGCTCAATGTAATTCAGGCTGTCATCAACCTGTATATCCTCTAACGGCACTACTGCTGAATCGTCCACTAGGCACTTCCGCAGCTGAGAGACATGGAAAGTGCTGTGGATCCGGCTGAGCTCGACTGGCAGATCCAGCCTATACGCCACCTTCCCCACCTGGGCTACAACCCTGAACAACCCAATATACCTCGGGCCCAACTCTTCATGAAACCTCTTCTAAAACCTGGAAGTAAAACGCACATCTCTGTCCGAGATAACCGATACTGGCACCCCGTGCCGCGCCACAATCTCCCTAATATAGATGTTGGCCAATTTCTCGGCCGATATGCTTTCCTGAATCGGAATAAAATGAGCACTCTTGGTCAATCGATCCATGATGACCCAAATCAAATATACTCCACGCGCGGTCCTGGGAAGCTTCGTGATAAAATTCATCATGATATCTTCCCATTTCCACAACGGGATGTCCAACGGCTGCATCTTGCCATGCGGTCTTTGATGTTCGGCCTTGACCTTCCTACAGGTCAAGCACCGCTCGACGTACCAAGCCACATCCCGCTTCATGCAGGGCCACCAATAATCTAGACGAAGATCCCTATAGATCTTCGTCGCCCCTGGAAGAATAGAGAATCGGGATTTATGTGCCTTCTCCATCAAGATCTGGTGCACGCCTTCGTGATACGGCACCCACACCCTACGGTGTAGTGTCAATAGTCCTCGGCTATCATAATCGAAGGAGGAAATCTGACCCACCACACGCTCGCTCTTCCGATGCTCCTCATTGATAGCCTCCTGTTGAGCCTCCCGAATTTGCTCCAACAGGGGAGTCACTACGGTCATCCTCATGCAAGTCTCCCTGATCGCCGCCGCCTTTCGGCTAAGCGCATCGGCCACCACGTTGGCCTTCCCCGAGTGGTAGAGGATCTCGCAATCATAATCCTTTACCACGTCCAACCACCGACGCTGCCTCATGTTCAGATTCAGCTGATCCATGAGGTACTCAAACTCTTGTGGTCCGTGTAGATGGTACATCGAACCCCGTAGAGGTAATGCCGCCAAATCTTGAGGGCAAAAACCACCGCCCCCAACTCTAAATCATGCGTCGGGTAGTTCGCCTTGTGAGGCTTGAGCTGCCTCGAAGCGTAGGCAGTGACATGCCCCCTCTGCATCAGTACCGCGCCCAACCCTGAAATGGACGCATCACAGTAAACCACAAAATCTTCTACGCCCTCTGGCAGGGCTAAGATTGGCGCCTAGCACAATCTCTGTCTCAGTGTCTCAAACGCAGCCTGCTGCTCGGGTCCCCACTGAAAGACTACGACTTTCTTCGTCAGCCGCGTCAGGGGTACGACTATCTTGGAGAAATCCTGAATGAATCTCCGATAGTAGCCTACTAATCCCAGGAAGCTCCGAATCTCAGATGGAGACTTAGGAACCTCCCAACTCATCACGGCCTCGAACTTGGCCGGTTCGACTAGAATCCCGTTCTGGTTGACAAGGTGTCCGAGAAATTGCACCTCGCGCAACCAAAACTCACACTTGGAGAACTTGGCATACAAGCTCTCCCTCCTCAGAGTCTCCAAAACCTCTCTCAGATGCTCCTCGTGCTCCTCCTGCGTCTTGGAATAAACCAAGATGTCATCAATGAAAACTATCGCAGACCGATCCAACATCGGTCTGCATACGCAGTTCATGAGGTCCATGAACGCGGCAGGAGCATTGGTGAGCCCAAACGACATCACCACGAACTCATAATGGCCATAGCGCGTCCGAAATGCGGTCTTCTGCGCATCCTCCTCTCTGACCCTAATCTGATGATAACCCGATCTCAAATCGATCTTGGAGAACCAAGATGCTCCCTGAAGCTGGTCAAAGAGATCATCAATCCTCGGGAGTGGGTAACGGTTCTTCACCGTTACCTTGCTCAGCTCCCGATAATCTATACACATCTGATGCGACCCGTCCTTCTTCTTCACAAACAGAATCGGGGCTCCCCAGGGTGAACTGCTCGGTCGAATAAATCCTTTGTCTAGCAGCTTCTGCAGCTGTGTAGACAACTCCTGCATCTCGGAAGGAGCCAACCGATAGGGTGCCTTGGCTATCGGAGCCGCACCAGGAACTAGGTCGATCTTAAACTCTACCTGACGCTCCGGAGGTATTCCAGGAAGTTCCTCCGGGAACACATCAGCGTAGTCTCGCACCACTGGAACCTCGCTCACCGTCACCTTACCCGCCTCCCGGGTATCCATCACGTATGCGACATACCCTACGCATCCCTGCTGAAGGTAGCGTCTAGCCCTCGCTGCTAAACATACTGTGGGTCCATACTGTGGCCTCTCGCCATGAACCACTAACTCTCCCCCACCTGGGGTCCTGACTCGCACTAGCTGCTGCATGCAATCTATCACTGCCCCATTAGGGCTCAACCAATCCATGCCTATAATCACTTTGTTCCCACGCAACGTAATGGGAACCAAGTCTACTAGGTAGCGCTCCTCAAACAAACGCAATACGCAATCCCGAAACACCATTGATGCTCGCACCGATCGATCATTAGCAATTTCTACCTCTAAAGGGAAATCTAACACGCCCGAAGACTCAGGAAACTTCTTGCTAAGCGCAAGGGAAACAAATGATCGGGAGGCACCCGAGTCGAACAACACCTGAACTGGGATGCCGTTCACATGGAACGATGCTAATGCATACATATACACACAAAGCACATATCAATATCATAACATCATAAAAATAAAATAGAGGGAAATAATCATACCCGTCACCACATCGGGTGCGGCGCGTGCCTCCTCGGTGGTCAGCTGAAATGGCTGACTCCTCACCACTGGAGCCTCTGCCTTGCCCTGCCGGCTATCAGTAATCCGCAGGGTCGCTGGTGCTGGCGCCTTCACTGGCGCTGTAGCTGTCAACTGGGGACAATTGGCCTTCTTGTGGCCCCTCTGGTTGCAGTGGAAACACAGCAACTCCGATGTCTGTAACACAGGTGCAGGGACGGTACAATCCCTGCTAAAATGCCTTGTCTTGCCGTAGTTATAGCAGCCTGACGATCCCAGTCTACATGCCCCCTCATGAGGCCTGCCGCATTTCCTGCAGCAGCCCGGTCCTGACTGGCCTTTCGGCCTACCATCTGATCCCTTGGGCTTCTTCCCCGAAGCCCCTCCCGTCTGTCCCTCCTCTGACTTCCGTTTCCGGATATGCTCCAAATCTATCTCCCTCTCCCTCGCCCTAGCAATCATAGAGTCCAAGGTGGGGCAAGCTGAAAAACTAACGTGATCCTAAATGTCAGCTTGGAGCATGTCTTAATAGCGGGTTCTCCTCATGTCCTCATCACCCGCGTACTGGGGCATCAACAGTGCCCTCTCCCAGAACTTGGCGGTGATCTCCGCCACAGTCTTCGTCGTCTGTCTCATATCCAAAAACTCCCTGGCCAGCTGCTGAAGCTCGACAGCCGGCGCAAACTCCGCCTTGAATCTGGTCACAAAGTCTGACCAGGTCATAGCCTCGACCGCTGAGGCTCCCAACGAGTCACCCATTGACTCCCACCAATCTCGAGCTCGGTCTCATAAACACCCTGCCGCATACCTCACCTTCGACCCCTCGGGGCAGAAGCTAGTCAACTGTGCAGACTCGATGTCTGCAATCCATCGCCTGGCAGCAATGGGGTCTTTCACCCCGTGGAAATACGATGCACCACTGCCCCTGAAGTCCTTAAAGGACAGCGTGCGAGATCCCGACTGGCCAGATGACATGTCGCTCCTGAACGCCCTGAGGCGATCCTCCATCAGCTCAACTATCCCTTCCTTGATCGACCCGAAGATGATGGGGGTCGACTCAAGGATACCCCTGGTGATCTCTGACGCGATGAACTCGCGTAGTCCCTCATCTACCGGCTCGGAACCTGATCCCGAAACTGACCCCTCTCCTGAACCGCCATCTATCGGCCTCGATCGAAGTACAACCATTCTGCAATACATAAATAACAATTGTTAGTGATACTGCTACTTCTTGAGGGATCACAATTACTACAAGTTCCCCGGTCTTATCTCAGCCTTCCTTAGTTCGGGTACGGATCCTCTGCTTTCAGTAGTACGGGCCCATACTACCTTCCACATCTATCCGTACCTTCTTCAAGGACTGCCTTGACTCCACCAGACCCCTTACACTATTGATGTTCACTGTTATACTCATCCTAGGCTTGCCCTAGGGAAATCTTTTACTCTACTCTACCCAGTCCTTAGCTGCTGAAGGCCTCCTTGTAATGCCAATTAGCCATTATCCGAATACCACCACATGTGATGAGGCTCAGATAATCCTTCGAGTAACAGACTCGTCCCTACAACGGTTGGAGTCAAACAAGAGCTGCGCAATAGGATCAAATCCAACACTCTAAGATTATTCAACCCTGATCACATGTGACGTGACGTATTGTTGGATTAATGTCTAAGTCCATAACTATATTTGGTAAGACTTGACCCGACCCGGCATGGTCCATTTGGGTTGCATACCATCATGCACTTGAATGAGAGAAATAAGACACTTATGGTTATTAATATATTATAAGTTCTAGTATATTAATAATAAGAATAATAAGATTATTTAATTAGTATTGATCAAGAATTAATCTAGGATTAATTAAGTGATCAAAAGAAGACTAATTAAATATATGGGTTGATTGTGTAAATCATCCATACTTGTATAGTGGGCTAATGCTCCATGGATAATCAAGTTGGGCTAAAACCCATAGGATGGTCCATGGATGCTCCATGGTGTATTTGTACCCATGGATCCAAGGAAATGGAAAGCCATGACAATTAAGAGTTTACCCTAATTGTGTAACTATATAAGCATCTTATTATTGAGGAAAAATCGGCCACTAGAGATAGTGAAGAAAGGGCTAGCCGATTTTGATGAGTGTAGAATTCTCTCAAGTCATTCCAAGTGTTTTGATGATTGTGATTCCATTTGAGGTGTCACACTTGGGGAACTAAGCACTCAAGCTTCATGAAGACTTACTACACCAAAAAGGTATGTATTCTATCCTACTATATCCATTGTTTTATATGCTAGATTAGGATAATACCTTGGAAGTTCTTATTTGCATGTATAATAGAGAAAACATAGATCCAAGGTATTTAGGGTTGCATGTACACTTAGGAAGTGTTAGAATGCTCAAAACCCAACAGTGGTATCAGAGACACGGGTTGTTTTCTGTTATATTGATGCAAATATTTTATTTTCAAAGTTGGAAAAAAAAAAAAACATGAAGTTTGTCAAATTTTAAGATAATTACTTGTTCTTGTGAAAAACTAATTATTTGTAAAATTTGAATAATTTGCTTTATGAGTTGAATTAGGTCAAATTTAATAAAAGATAAAATAATATGATTATTTTATTAGTTTTAAAAGTTTGATCTAAAAAGTTTTATTTTTTTTTTGAAACCTCCATAAGTTATGGATTTGAAAAGGTTTTAAAAAAAAAAAAATTGATTCAAAGTTTTTTTTGGAGTTACAAAATTTGGTGTTAATGTTTTAAAGGATTACATAACTTAAGAATAAGTTATGGATCACCAAAAGTTTTTTGTGTTATCTTGTTTTATGAGTGAATTTGGATTAATGATGAAAATTATGTGATAGTTGGTTTTAATCCAAATTAATCTAAGAATTGATTCTAAAATGTGTTTTTGTAACTTGTCCTCAAGTTATTTGAAAAGTCACATTTAAGAATCATAAAACTCATAAAAATTGGCAAAGGTTACAAAATGAAGAGTCTAGTTCTAATTAAATGGTTTTATGACTCCATAACTTGTCCTCAAGTTATGGAGGACCAAGAGTCTCTTCATTTAATAAAATAAAATAAAATAAAAAAAAGTGTAACCTTAATTAATTCCATAAGTTATAAAATAAAGAAAAGTTAATTCTTTTATTAGTTTAAAGTCTTCCATAACTTGTCCTCAAGTTATGGAACTTGAAGAGTTTTTGGATTAAAACTACTTTAAACACATAAGTTATGGAATTAATTAGTTTTGAATAGTTTCAAAACTTGCCCTCAAGTTTTGGAATGTGTAAAGTTTTCTCTAATGAATACTTTAATTCCAAGTTAGCCCTTAGAATTTTAAAAGTTAAAATTCAACCCTTATACTTTATAATATTATAAGTTAATAATATATATATGTATAAGAGTAAAGTCAGTCTTACCGCTAGTACGCCTCATTCACGAAGCCGGTCTATAAGGTGGGTATAAGGTTGTTGCCTATAAAATGGCAACTTAATGGGTGTCCACTCTCACCCACCGCTTGCTTGACTGGTGGAGGGTCGTTAGCCGAACGGGTTTGACAGGACTAGAATTCTCCCTTCATTAAAAGTATTAATGATAATACTAAGTAACTAAACTCTTAATAATACCCAATCTTAGTTACTTAGGAAAAATGTGAATAAGGTGCTAACCCATGAAATTACACTTTACACTTTGTCTAAGTCGTTAGTGGAGCGTGTGTGGTTAACCGGCACACTAACTTGGACTTAACAAGGTAGGTAAAGGGTGACTTAATATTTATCATAGTATCGATGGAGCGTGTGTGGTTAACCGGCACATCGATTGAGGGGTAATTTATTAAGGGTACCAAGTGATTTGCATGGTTACTTCACACCTTGTTTTGTGATCCTCAGCATCCCAGTCACAAAACCTGAAGGGCACACTCGAGATTGAAACATGCCTTTGAAAAGTTCAATGAATCTCAAAGATCTAGGAGTTTCAAAACCAATTAAAACCTAATAATACATTTCGTTTATCTTGGTGGAAATTGGTGAATCGTCATTCACCTACCTTCAAATATTTTATAGCTTGGATTACGGCATACCTCTTCTAAGTTATAAAATAGTTTGTTGGGTCCTAGCCTTAATATTTCATATTGGGTGTCATATTAAGGACTTTAAATCAACTATCTTGAATATCTCCCAAAAGATGTCTGGTTTAGACACCTATGATCTTCCCAAATCTCTTGAAACAAGGTTTCCTAATGAAGATGATGTCCCATGGTGATATCATACTTCTTCACCTCTTCAAATTATTCTCCCTAACCCACAAGTTCTTGAAAAGTTTAAGGTCACTCAGGCCCTATTGGCAAGGCAAGGTCTAGGTGTGGTCACATCTTGGAGATGTAGTCACATATTGACAAGCCGGGAGAGTTGGGTGTCAAAGTCTTGAGAAAGTTGGTGGTTCAACTACTTTCTAAGTCACATAGTGAGTTCTTTTGGAACACCTATGAAAAAGACTATGACAAGACCCTTAATGATCTTGTCTATTTGTTAAGATCAACTTCCTAAAACTTTATGGACATTGACAAGGTCTAGGTGTGGTCACATCTTGGAGATGTAGTCACATATTGACAAGCCGGGAGAGTTGGGTGTCAAAGTCTTGAGAAAGTTGGTGGTTCAACTACTTTCTAAGTCACATAGTGAGTTCTTTTGGAACACCTATGAAAAAGACTATGACAAGACCCTTAATGATCTTGTCTATTTGTTAAGATCAACTTCCTAAAACTTTATGGACATTGACAATGATGACATTGGATATCCAGTAAAGCATTCTCTTCCCAATGGAAAGGGATCGGCCATAGTCAACTCGGTTGACCAAATGGTAAAGAGAAAAGCTAAGTCTGTGATAGTCTCGTGTACCATTATCAAAGGGTCCATATGTTTATATTGCCAAGGGAAGGGGCATTGGTTGCGAAGCTGCCAAATTTACCTAAGGATGTTAAAGTCAATAAGTTTGACTCTACTTCAGGTAAAGACCACTATCTAACTCTGTTAAGTTTCTATTCTGAGATTCCTGATACATGATGTGACTCGGTCACACGGTGATGTTTTAAGAATCAAAGAAAAGTGAAGAAACTTAAAGAAAGAATATGCTGAATCTGATGGCTTAGATGGATTTCTATCGCATAGTTTGAAGATCGGATTCTTGAGCAACTTCTTAGGAGTTATGAGATATTGCTTAGGAATAGATAACAACAAGTTTTCATATGGATTGTAAGGATAAGTTTTTCCGCAAAGTTTTAAAATAAAAGAAATTTTTTTTTTTTGATTTTATTTATTTTAAAATATCCTTACAATGGCATTTAAGGAAAAATTGTTGCTTATATGATTCCATTAAGAGCAAGAGTGGAAATATGAAATTGATTCTTTCATTTGTGGTAATGTCTAGATTTACCAAATAAGGAAAGATTCTCATCACCCAAGTTTCAATTGGACCGGAACTTGGAATCATGCAAGTTGTATAGCATGATGAATGAGAACTTTCAAGTATTGGAAAATTAAGACTAACTACTCGGTCACATGGATGTGTGAGTCAAGTAAAGGACTAAGGGATCGAGTACACATTCTTGTGCACTGATTAAGTCCACCACAAAAGATTGATAAGACTATTTGTCATAGTTTACTAAAGCTCAGTAAATATGATTATACTTACAAGCTTAAGTGTAACTCTGAGACATTGGAAAAGGTCCCAATGTATGACAGAGCGAATAAGAAGAATCAACTTAGGCAGAAGGATAAAAGTTTCTCAAATCTGAAAAGATGGGAGAGTACTTTAGTATCAGTTTTGTGATCATCTTAATGATTAAGAAACCATAGCACAATTAGTTCTCTAAGGAAGTCTTAGTGCATTCTTATGACTAAGAAGAGGGATATTGAATTGTTGAAGTGGTTAAATCAAGAAGATGAGTCATACTTCGTTCCAATACAAGTCTTAGAGTCATACTCCAAGATTGTAACTTGAGTGACATGTCTCAAAAGAAGGTTTAAAACACTTGTCAAATGTAAGAGTAAAAGTTTTATACTCTAGTACATTTGAAATTGGTAAGTTGTGATGTTTTGGATAAAACAAAAACCAACTTAGGCCAATTGTGTGAAGTGTTTGTCTTGATTAGAATCCGCACTATCTCTTGGATGTTTGACAAGGGAGTCTTATATGTCAAGAGGACAGTGGGAGTCTGAAAGGTCTTGAAAGTCTCAAGAACTAATCAAGAATGGAACCTGAAGTTCTTCACTAGCACACGACTTGAGGTTTATAACCTATCGTGTTGACATATCTGTGCCCATTCCAGTTAAAGTTGGCTTTGCATATGAGTTCTTAGAGTTCTCAGTTTGTTGCATAACAACTTGGAAGCAATGGCAGGCCCTTGAGCTGCCAGGTGGCAAGAAGTTAAGATTGAGTTCAATCCATATGGTTTTGGATTTGTCAGTATCTTTGTCTTGTGATTATGGTTTGACAAATTCATATGGGTAGGAACTCATACACCATATAAATCTAAGTGTCATAAGGTTTCTCTCCGATTCATGAAAATGATGGTGAGGAAACGCTTTCACTAAGTAGATTTTACGAAGATATCAATTGTGTTATTTGCATTTTCAAAAGTCGTTAGTGGAGCGCGTGTGGTTAACCGGCACACTAACATGGACTTGTGAGAAATGGCAAATGCCTAAGCAATTGAGACTATGATTACGGTATCCCTTTTCATGGTTCTTGAAATTGCTTAGACACACAGGTGAGCTATCTACGGAAAGGGTGTATGAATCTAAATTTCAGACTGTCCAGCTGATTTCTGAGTACATGTCAAAGCTAGTGGGAGCATAAGTGTTATGCTAATAATCATCATGTTAGTGGGAGCATGATAATTATGATAAGTATTGCAAGTTAGCAATGTTAATTATAGAAAACAAAAGTTTCAATTGGGAAAAAGTTGTTTTGCTATAATTAAGGGAGAGGAAATTATGCTTCATCTCAAATCTATAAGCTTAGATCGTGAGGTTTTAATCATTTAGTCAAGGATATATATGAATTTCATGTTGGAATGGCTCAACATAAGGAAATTCTGTATATGGGTCCATTATTTGCGTTCTTAAATTCGATTATGATTACGGCATCCCTTTTCATAATCTGAATTATGAGAACTTGGCAAATTGAAATGGAAATATTATAGCAAAAGACTGGTTTAGTCTTTATGTAAGACATCATGAATCGTGTCCCATATGCTTCGGATATAGGATCGATTACATGTGCTATATTCATCCATTCTAAAATTTTCCAAATGCCTGGGGCATTAAGAAGGGAAAAGGTTTAGAATTGGATATGACTAAAAGGATTAAACAATTGTCGAGGACAATCTAAGGTTTACCAAAGATTGGTTACTCAAGGACAATTGGAAGTATAGTGATAATTCTGGAAGGACCATATTGACATAATCTGTAAGGACGCAACTCTTGTTCAGAAGTGATAAGTCAGAATGGAATCTGGAAATGTTTCAAAGTTAGAAATTTCAATCTGTGTAAGATTAAGGAAACTTAATGCAAGAAGGATATTTCCAAGGAGTTGATCTCCTTTGGAATGCTCTGTAATGATTGTTGTCAAGTCTTTATGACTTTGTGCATAATCATTACAAGAGTATCAATGCATATAGGTTTAGAATCTAACAGATTTCTGTAAATGGCATGAATTTGGAATTCTCGCATTTGCAGTAAGGATTTGGGAGTGTGAAAAGAGAATCATTGAAGTTATGTTCAATTGATCTAGTTCACAAAGTAAAGATCATAGACAAACATAGTATGCATACTTGGTGTGTGGCATGACTAGTGTTTAAGAAAACATAGTGTACATGCTTGGAGCATGGGACAACTATTGTTTTAAATTCAAGAATAAAGTTGATAGCTGAAACAGTGTACAATGAATAATGTGTAATCATATGGTGATAAATAAAAGGTGTTTTATTTATGTTCAAAGGGTTGATACCATATTGGATTCAATTATTATTGTGTTTCACTTTGCATGTTTTGACTTCCCGAATAAACTGGGTTATTCTTCCGGAATGACTAAGTTATTCAAACCATCCACAGTCGGTCATATTTTGGAAGTAGATATGAATTAAGACTGTCATGATGGGTTGTAGAGGTCTAAGGTGTTGGACAAGGCTACAACAATCATGAGTGCTCATAAGTTCTGAGTATTGGATTCAACCCGCGCTCATTGGAATCACTTCATGGATTTTATCACGAGTGATCATGAGATGATAATATCTTATATTCTTCAAACCTAGAGATATGAGTTGTTACTATGAGTTGATAGTACATTGATTGCACGAAACCGCATTTGGTAACTCTGTGCTATAAAACGTGCCTTTGTGTATGATTCAACAAGTAGTAGAACAAGCCATATGAGTCGAAGTTTATCCGTTCCTTTTACCTTCGGGATAAAAGCGATATCTGTGGGCCCCTCGATGATTTGATGATGACAAATGGAAGTGCTCGGCCGGGCCAGGACTGATTTGATTTGTTCAATTAGTCAGTTGTCATAAATCGGAAATCGGGAAACAACAAATGGACAGAGAGAATGATTATAATCCATGTCTCAGTCCATATGATATCTAGAATGGAGGAATATATGATCCCTTATCTAATGGACAAGTCACTGACAAAGGTCAGAGTTCATCGACAAGGTCAGAGTTCGACAGAAGCTTTTGAGAGCTACGATTGCCGGTTGGTTCCTGAAGTCATACACAATAATAGTTTTAGACTTATCCAAGTGGGAGACTGTTGGATTAATGTCTAAGTCCATAACTATATTTGGTAAGACTTGACCCGACCCGGCATGGTCCATTTGGGTTGCATACCATCATGCACTTGAATGAGAGAAATAAGACACTTATGGTTATTAATATATTATAAGTTCTAGTATATTAATAATAAGAATAATAAGATTATTTAATTAGTATTGATCAAGAATTAATCTAGGATTAATTAAGTGATCAAAAGAAGACTAATTAAATATATGGGTTGATTGTGTAAATCATCCATACTTGTATAGTGGGCTAATGCTCCATGGATAATCAAGTTGGGCTAAAACCCATAGGATGGTCCATGGATGCTCCATGGTGTATTTGTACCCATGGATCCAAGGAAATGGAAAGCCATGACAATTAAGAGTTTACCCTAATTGTGTAACTATATAAGCATCTTATTATTGAGGAAAAATCGGCCACTAGAGATAGTGAAGAAAGGGCTAGCCGATTTTGATGAGTGTAGAATTCTCTCAAGTCATTCCAAGTGTTTTGATGATTGTGATTCCATTTGAGGTGTCACACTTGGGGAACTAAGCACTCAAGCTTCATGAAGACTTACTACACCAAAAAGGTATGTATTCTATCCTACTATATCCATTGTTTTATATGCTAGATTAGGATAATACCTTGGAAGTTCTTATTTGCATGTATAATAGAGAAAACATAGATCCAAGGTATTTAGGGTTGCATGTACACTTAGGAAGTGTTAGAATGCTCAAAACCCAACAGTATTCACCTAATGGCTAACTCCCATTATTCGGAGTCCCACAAAGCACGAAGCAAGCAGCATTCAGACAAGGGTAACAATCTCAATCAACTCTATCTGCTTACAGGAACTGTACTAGCATACAATGCTAAGTTCATACTATCAGGCATAACCTAATCAGGCTATCCTACTTGCTGTCTACTCAATACTAGCATGCAATTCTCATACAGCTGAAACATATAAAGCAGGCACATAAGGCATCACTCCTAGATCCTTAGTCCTATTCTAGCATGATGTTCTATAAAAGCTGATAAACATAACATAAACTTGTATGGGTACTTTGGGGAATACTTACTTGAGCTCGGCCGGTCGCGCACATCACACACTTCGTTCTTTCTCAAAACTCTTTTCTCAATTTTTAGAAAACATTTTCTTTTTGGAAAATCTTTTAATCCCTCGATTTGAGTTCAGACACCCCCGAAGGTGTGTCCGAATCCCTCAAACCAGGGCTCTGATACGAACTTGTAACGTCCCAAAAATACCGGTTAAAAATTTCATTTTTAATTTAGGTTAATACATAGAAACATCATTACAAAACATTCATAACAATAATCCATGTTTGAAAACCGGTAATATCATAGTAACAATTCAGAGTACATCCCAGAAATCCATAGTGCGGAAAACAAGAGTGTGTGTGATATGCCGCTACCGCGCCGGCTCCTTTCCCCTAGCTGAAGAGGTACCTGAAACAACAACTGAAAAACGTAAGCACAAAGCTTAGTGAGTTCCCCCATCATACCACATACCATACAAATACATAACATACATACTGCCAGACAATTCTGGGGTGCCTGACTACTCGGTACGGCCATTCTGGGGTGCTGACTACCCGTGCGGCCATTCTGGGGTGTCGTCTACCCGTGCGGCCATTCTGGGGTGCCGTCTACCCGTGTCAAGCTATTCTGGGGTGCTGAATACCCGTCGGTCTTGACAACCGATCCCCGTGGACTATTTCACCCCTACTGCTACTTACACATATATCATAACATAACAAATTATCAGACATATCTGGGGTGTCTGAACTACCCTTTGGTCCTAACAACGAACTCTACTTCCATCACATGTAACATATCATGCTAGCATATAACATATTGTGTAGTAGCAAACCTAGATGATATCACAAAGACATTCATCTAACGTACAACTCCTACTGGTGGGCCGACATTGTGGCCGTAGACCCACCGCTACTGGAAGGTAACTCACCTCGAACTAGCTGCTGATCTGATCAGGAACTGGCTGCCTACTGCTGCTGCTGCTGCTCCGGAAATCCTCCGGCTGTAATTCCCACAACATACTCAATCAATTTCTGATAACAGCCCTTTGGGTAAAATGACCATTTTACCCCTGATCATGTCATAAGTCAAAGTCAGAGTCAACTTTCAGTTGACCCGACTCGCCGAGTTGGCTCTCCAACTCGCCGAGTCCCTATCTAATCGAGTGTCCTGAATCCCGTCTCTACTCGTCGAGTTAGGCGTTGACTCGACGAGTTCTCCTTCTAAACTGATGTTCAAGTCCTTCATCCTACTCGCCGAGTTGTATGAACAACTCGCCGAGTTCATCTTCATCCGATGAACAATTATGCTGAGACTCGCCGAGTGGTATGAACAACTCGCCGAGTCTGTTCTTGATCTAAGAAGATTTCCTTGAACTCGCCGAGTCTGTTCTTGATCTAAGAAGATTTCCTTGAACTCGCCGAGTCAGGGCATTGACTCACCGAGTTCCTTCATGGATGAGTTTGGCTTCCAACTCACTGAGTCACACCCCGTGACTCACTACTCCCACTCAGCAAACGTGAAAAGGGGAAAACTCGGGGACTCGCGACTCGACTCGTCGAGTCAGATGAACGACTCGCTGAGTCGGCCACATGCAACTACTACACACGCGATTCTGCTTGAATCCATCTTATGCTATCCACAGATCTGGGTTCCTAGAGCATGAATAACACGTAATGTTTCCAACTTTACTTGTAGATATTCACCAATGAGGGTTTTAGGGCTCAAAATGCACCAAAAGAGTAGATCTAGGGTTTTCATGCAATATGGGTCCATAAAGGCAGTAGATCCAAGCTCCTGGAGCTCGATCCCACCTAGATCTAGAAGTTAATCAGCTTATTACGAATCCTTAAACATACACAAGCTTGGAAATGGCTCAAGAAGGACTTTAATGGAGTTATAAGGAACAATAAGCACGAAATCAGAGGGGAAATCGAGTTTTACCTCAAGGAAAACACTGAGATTACTCAAAGATGGCTGACCTCCTCTTCCTTTTCTTGATCCACTCTTCTCCCTTCTCCAAAACTTCAAAGCACACTAAGAATGCTTCAAACTCTCAAGGAATAAAGCTTGAACGAGGGTTAGGGCTCTAAGGGTGAATGGGGGCTGGCTTGGGGCGGAATGAGGGCTTAAATTGGGTGCAAACCCCTGAAACTTAGGGTTTCATCAAACAGCGGTGACTAGCCGAGTCCAGGATATGGACTCGCCGAGTCGCCAACTTAAACGTGTCCCGGGTCCCGTCTCTACTCGGCGAGTCAGACCTACAACTTGCCGAGTCCAAGGCTTAAAATGAAAAAAACTCAAATGAAATTTACGTACCAGGAACCAGGTGCTACATACCGGCCTCGCCTACCCTCAACTAAATAAGAAACACATACAAGTATCAACAAGTATAACCAAAATATACCTATCCATTCCATATCAGCTATCTATGAGATACATGCCTCGCCCACACTCAGCTACTATGAGATATGAGCCTTGACCACACTCGACTGCTAATTAGCTCACATAACATACACAGGCCAACATTGGTTTCGTAGACTTTCACACTTGGGGTAAAAGGACCATTTTACCATAACCTAGCTTAGTCTAAGACCAAGGCCCAAACTCATTCTTTGAAGGTCCAAAAGTCAAATAATCAACCAAGGCCTAATTATGGCCTAATTTCCAGATTGGACCCAAACCCCTTGCATGGACCTTACCCTTAAGCCCATCCAAATATTATAGTCCATATACTTGTTCTTGGATGAACTATCAATATCCTAATCACCAAAGCCCAAAAGAAAGGCCCAACTCAAGGCCCAACCAAAATTAGGGTTTTCACATTAAATGACGATTAGGGTCAAGTATTCTTACTTAACCCATTAAGAACTTAATCCATTAAGTCCATTACTCCACAACACCAATCATTCCATGTGGTTGGGCATAAGATAAATTTAATCTAATGGTCTAAAATCCGGGTCCCAATAAGTCCAAACTAAAATTTCCAAGATTAGGGTTTTCTAAACCCTAATTAGGGTTTCTAACCCAATCAAAAGCCAACTAAGTACAAGATTAAGCGATTGGGTCGATTAGGGTTTAACTATGTCAAGCACCACCCACTACCACCTCGGGCGGTGGTTGTCAAAGGCAACTCACAATGGTAGCTACCACCTTACGGCAGTTGTGGCGATCTTCTTCACTTTTGACTAAGAAAATTTGATATAACATTCAATATTAAAACACACACATAGCCACCTCCACACGGCGGCTGGTGGTGGCAAAGCGATGGTACAAGATTACAGAAAATGGAAGCCACCATGGTTGTCTGCCATGGTGGTTCGCCTCACCTCCGACCAACATTCTTCATAGGTTCTAGCAGCACACAAGTAAAACACGACGTGCAACCACCACTCTCAGCCACCCTCTTGGTGATGGACGATGTCGAAGTGAACTGAAATGGAGGTGGAGGCTGACAACGACAGTAATGATGCACCCCATGTCACGCATGCCAGAAATAACAAATGAAAAAGAGAAGTTGGGTTGCACCTAGCTTACCGAGTGCCTCTGATGACTCACGACCCACACACGATGACACAGTTTCGACTCCAATTTCAGTGACTGTTCTGGCTGCCCATGACGTCTCCGACAGCATGGGTCATTGTGGCGGTGCTCATCAGCGAGGTAACCGCTTGGCAGCCTTATCTGATTGGAACAACGAATAAAGGGATGGTGCCGGCTGAAAGATCACACATGTCGGCGGCTGAAGAGAGCTAGGGTTAGGGTTAGGAGGTGCGACGAGGGGGGGGGGGGAAGCGGGAACCTTAAACGCCGGCTCCAAAATGAAACTTCATTTCTTTTTAACATAATCATCCCCTCCTTCACTAAACATCACAATCTAAGTCCAAATTTTACCCTTTAACCCCTACTTCCAAAAATCTATTACAACTCGAGTCCAAATATTTCCATTTAACCCTCAATAATAAAAATGTAGCTTTTAACACCCCAATTGTGTACGCCCCGTTAATTAGTACGACTTAGGCTAAATTACAATGCATAAAAATTACGTCTCGGGGTTCTAGGTTTTATTATTCATTCATTTTTTTTTAAATGGACTGTTAAAATTCCCCCCCCCCCCCACTTAAATTAGATTTCATCCTTGAAATCATTCGTTACCATTCTTGTCACGCCAAACAATTTAAGCGACATGGCTACAATCCCGAGCATACCCCAACCTTCCCGAGGTAACCAGAACCAACCCTTTCAGTGCTCTACAATCCGAAGGTGAAAAAATTCTTGCAACGTAATCACATTTACTGAACTTGAAATCTGAAGTCTCGAGATGGTCTAACTCTCTGTCAGACTGTTCATACTAAATTATTATCGAATCCTTTGCACTTATCTCCCAACTGGCTACTCAACTTCTGATAACTTGAGGTTCCTACTAGAAAACAGAATCATGGACCAAAAGTCCTTGCAGAACACTTATACTTGACATAAGGCTCAGATAATCCTTCAAGTAGGAGATTTATCCCTACAACGGTTAGACTCAGACGAGAGCTGCGTAACAGGGTCAAATCAATTACTCTGAGATTTTTTAATCCATCTGCAGGTGACATAGCGTCTTCCTGTCCACAAGCTACTCTACGCGAAATCCCAAATCACTGCTGCATAATATCTTAAAACACTAATACTGCCAAGCATATCCTGGTGTTGGCCTCCCCTTCGGTCTATTTCAACTGGATGCTGTTGAGCATATCTAGGTGCTTGACCTACCCCTTCAGTCTAACCCGACCGGATGTTGCCGAGCATATCTGGGTGCTCGACCTACCCCTTTGGTCCAACCCGACAGGATATTGCCGAGCATATAAGGGTGCTCGACCTACCCGAACCTTATTAGCACCAAACCCGGTGCTAGGCTGAATGCTACAAAACTAACTATGGTCTTACCTCATACCTGGTCTCTCACGACCTATCAATCTGTGATTCCACACACGTTGTGGTTCTCCCATAATCTTGCAAACAATCCGCCTTGGCCTAAACTGTATGAAGAAATCCGTTAGCAAGTTACAGATTCACTGAAGTCTCATTGCTAAACCGAAACCGGTGAATGCTACAGCTACACCCGTAGTCTTACAACACCCTAACACTATCTATCAATCGTGTGAATGCTATGGTTACACCCACAGTCTTACAACATTCTAGCACTATCTATCAATCATATGAATGCTACGGCTACACCCATAGTCTTACAACATTCTAACACTATCTATTAATCATGTGAATGCTACAGCTACACTGGTAGTCTTACAACACTTCCTGCTAAACCAACCAGCGCCCATGATCCTACCGATAATTTATCAATCCGAACACATCCCAAAGTTGAGCACCAACATGGTCTAACATACCAAACTAAATTTGTGTTCTGACTGGAATCTCCAACCAGGTTCCCTCAGACCCTCTATCAATCATCACGAGAGTGCAATCTCAATGTTGGGAAGTTCTCCGAACCCCCAACTCACACAATCCTCCATTCAGACAACCACTCAAGTTGCCTCTCCTCCCCCTGTGGGGATGTGAAACTCATCCTGGTTTCACACTTATTTCTTCTCCTGGGTACCTGATCGATTCTCCCCCACTTTGGTTCAACTAAAATCTTATAGAAGATGAGATTGGAAAGGATTCTCAATCCTTCTTACCATCCAATGATCAATTTGTTGGTATTCAAACCTTAACCTTGTTAGGGTTTCAACCCTAACCAATACTAATACAGTACAACTCTTGAAGGATAGCAGAACACTTTCCGAGTTCCAATCACACCTGCTACAACCACCACCTCTTGGGAACCCACTATATAAGTTGATAATATCTAACTACTACCCTAATTTTCATCCATACCTGATGACCCCCGATGCTTAACCTAAGATCGCACTCCGATCCCAAGTTCCAATAATAACAGCTCCACCCAGACTTTCCACACCGCTCGCTTTCCAAGAGGATCCTGAAACCATTTCAAACATACTTATCGCAGCTACTAAGGCCTAACGATATTGGGACATTGACCCGCTAGACCCTAACTACAGTTCTTCTCCAAACGCCTCCAAACTGACTTCACTACACCTAAAGGTCAACCAAGTACTGGTAACTGGCTATGTGAGGATACAACTTTGCACTACTAGGATTCATGGTATGCTGATGGCATATGACATCACTCGAGGATAAATCCCAAACCACTAACATTGCCTGAAACACTGAACTGCTTGAAACATTGAATTGCCTGAATCACTGAACTTCCTGAAACACTGAACTGCCTGAGACACTAAACTGCCTGAAACACTAAACTGCTTGAAACACTGAATTTCCTCAAACAATGAACTGCCTGAAGCAGCATTCTGCCCCCTTCATCTTTTGTGCAACCATTACGACCCCTCGGGTCCCTGACACTATCTGCAGTCGCATACGACAACTCAGGTCGTCGTCTGAGACCATGATACTGCTTCCTCTTCCCCGACTGCCTATCAAACCAATCTGCTGCTCCCGAGTTACCTCGAATACCCCATCAATCGTCTGAGCAGTCGTTGTATTGTTTGATAAGGTGTCTAAATCCATAACTATATTTGGTGTGTACTTCATCCGAAAGTAGCATGGTCCATTTGGGTTGCATTTCACCGGAACAATTTGTAAGGATGGACTTTTGAGAAGAGGTTATTTATGATTTATTAATATATTATAAGTTCTAATATATTAATATGAAATCATATACTTTAATTAGTGTTGATCGAGAATCAATTTGGAATTAATTTAGTGATCAAAAGAGATTAATTAAATGTACATGGATTGATTTGGTAAATCAATGATTCTTATAGTGTGGGCCAAAGGTTATTTAGATTAGGCTAAACCAACATGGTAGTCCATGGATAGTCCATGGAGGTTTAACCCATGGAGCCTAAGTAAGATGAAAGGTCATGCACATTAGGGTTTACATGGGTGTAACCCTAATCCTTTCTACACTATAAAAGGAGTCCTTTAGCTCATGAAATCAACAACTAAGTCATCTTTGGAAGAGTCATAACCGATTTGTGTGCAAGTCATACCTCTCTTAAGTCCTCCATTGTTGGTGGTGTTTTGTGAAACATTTGAGGCATCATATTTAGGGTGCTAGGCTCATAAAGGTCCAAGTTATCAAGCTACAACAAGAGGTAAGTCACTCAAATAGTTTTTGTTGTTCATGTACCAAAGATTTATATGCTAGATTAGGATGAATGCTTTCGAAATCAAATTGCATGTATAATTAGAGAAAAAATAGATCCAAAGAATGTAGGGTTGCATGTACACCATAGGAGTGTTAGAATTCTCAAAACCCAACATGTATGACCCTGGAACTTAGCGGTCAACCTATCAGTGACATGCCCAATGATGTCGGGTAACTTCTCACGTACGGCTCACGACATCTCCACAACAATCCAATCATGTAATGGACTCTCCCGAAGATAAGGTGCAAAACCCACCTCCAATCCTAAACGACAAGGGATAACAATAGGATCCTCCTCAGTGAAGGACTCTTGGTATCCAATAGCATTGGGCTCTAAATGAGCCCCCAACTGCCCTGTAACGATCTCGGCCCGAGAGGCCTCGAGGCGTCTATCCAAAAATTCAAAAATCCCTTCCTTAGCCGAACTAAAGGTCACATGTGTTTTGTCAATGACGCTATGCGTATTCTCAGCTGAAATAAACCCTCTAATCCGATCATCAAGTTGTCCGGCTCCTGAGCCCGAGCCAGATCCCTCACCGGCACACGAATTGCCAACTGGTCTACCACGTAGGTTCACCATGCTGGAAACATTCCATAACAACCATATGAATACTCGTCTAATATCGAGGGATCACATACGCATTACAAGTTTCCTGGTTTTATCTCAGCCCTCCTTGACTCGAGTACGGATCCTATGCTTTCAGTAGTATGGGCCCATACTACCTTCCACATCTATCCATACTTTCCTCAAGAATTTCCTCGACTCCACCAAGTTCCTTTCACTAATACCGCTCCCAACACTAATCTCACCCTAGGCTTGTCCTAGGGTAATCTTCGATCCCAACCTAACCCTCAGCTGCTGAAAGACTCCTCATAATGCCAGTTAGCTACTTCATGAATACCATCACATGTAATGAAGCTCGGATAATCCTTCGAGTAAAGGACTCATCTCTACAACGGTTAAGACTGAAACGAGAGTTGCGCAATAAGGGAAAATCCATCACTCTGAGATTATTCAATCCTTCTCACATGTGACTTAACGTATTCACTTAGTAGCTAACTCCCATCACTTAGAGTTCTACAAAGCACAAAGTAAGCAGCATTCAGACAAATGGAAAATCTAACCAGTATACACTAACTAAGCCATCATATTACTAACCAGAATTGGATAGGATCATTACCACAAACTGTTTTGAATCATAAAAATCTATTTTTTTTTAAGATGTGGTAGTGATCAGGCTCATTTAGTTAAAAGATAATTATCAAAGTTTCATGATTTGTATTAGTTTATATGATTAGCTAATTTCTTGAAAATTGTTGATGTGAATTATCTTTGCTTATGAGTTTAACTAGATCATAGATATTATTTGACACTTCTTGTTAATTTAATTTTTGATCTAAATTCCTTTTAATGGACTCCATAACTTGTCCTCAAGTTATGGAAAATGAGAAGTCTTTTCTTTAAAAAGTCATTAAACTCATAAGTTATGGATATGAAGAGTTTTGACAAGTTTCATAACTTGCCCTCAAGTTTTGGAATTCGTAAAGTCTCACTAATGAAACTTTAATTCGAAACCCTAGAGTTTTAGCAGTTAAAATTCAAACCTTATACTTTATAATATTATAAGTTTAATATTATATATATATATATATATATATATATATATATATATATATATATATATATATATATAAGAACAAGTCAGTCTTACCATTAGTAGGTCTCATTCACGAAGCCGGTCTATAAAGGGGGTATAAGGTTACTGCCTATAAAATGGTGGTTTAATGGGTGTCCACTCTCACCCACCGCTTCCTTGATTGGTGGAGGGTGGTTAGCTAAATGGGTAGGATAGGACAATAATTCTCATTAAAAGTATAATGATAATTATAAAGTAACTAAATGTTTTATTAAATTCTCAATCTTAGTTACTTTAGGAAAATATGAAATTGATGATAATCCATGAAATTGCCCTTTACACCTTACCAAGTCGTTAATGGAGCGTGTGTGGTTAACTGACACATTAACTTGGACTAGTAAGGGTGGAAAAGGGTAGCTTGATGTTTGTCATAGATTGATGGAGTGTGTGTGGTTAACCATCACACCGATTAGGTGATAAATGACATCAAGTGTACCAAGTAAGTTTGCATGGTTATTCACACCTTGTTTTTGATCCTCGGTATCCTAGCCACAAACTTGAAGGGCATAATTGAGATTTAAAAATGCCATTGAAAAGTTCAGTGAATCTCAACGGATCTAGGAATTTCAATCCGATTAAAACTTAATAATCAATTTCGTTTTTCATGGTGGAAATTGGAAAATCTTCATTTACCTACCTTCAAATATTTTGCAAGTTGGATTACAGCATCCCTCTTCCAAATTGTAAAATATTGTGTGGGGTCCTATCCTTATTATTTCATTTTGGGTGTTATATTAAGGACTATTATCTAATCTAAACTTTGTCCTTGTTTTTCAGATGTCTTCCAACACTGCTTCTGGCTCAAACCCTACTGGCTCCTTCTCTTTCATGAACTTGTGTAGGAGAGTCATCTTTGATGGTACTAACTTCAATGATTGGATTAGGAACGTCAGGATGGTCACTCACTATGAGGACAAAGAATATGTCCTCGATAAGGAGCTAAAGGAAATTGATGAGTCTTCTGCTACTCCTGAGGAGATTTCTGAGTTTAGGGCGCATGAGAAGGATGCCACCAAGGTAGCATGTATCATGCTTGCCACTATGTTAGCTAAACTCCAACAGTCCTATGAGGATTTCTACCCATTTGAGATGCACCAAGACCTAATGGAAAGATACCATCAGAGTGCTCGGCAAGAGAGGTATGAAATCATCTCGTCCATGATTACAACAAAGATGAAGGTTGGTGAACCCATCACGACCCACTTGCATAAAATGCAAATGTTTGTGTAAGTCCCAAATCTGGTTGATATATCAATCGGATCCGATTGATGGTGAGGAATCCCAATCAATCGGATGTTGCTAGATCAAAATAAGAAGGAGAAGAAGAATAAGATGAATCTTGAATGATTTGATGATTAGAATGAAGTTCCTTACAAGATTTCCACACACTTAGCACCACACACACTCTCTCTTCTAGCTATATAGACACCCACATGCACTCCTCACCCTCACATCTATTTATATGGCACATGGGCCGTGAACAGGTTCACGACCATAAACACCTATTGGGCCATAAACACATTTAACTGCACACACCCCTGTTCACGGTCGTAAACACCTATTGGGCCATAAACACATTTAACCGCACACACCACATGGACCGAAAACCCAATTGCTTAGAAAAGCAAAGTATAAACCATAATATTAGACCCAACAATCTCCCCCTTGGTTTATAGATTTCTTTTCCAATTGACCCAACAAACTCCCCCTTAAAAGTAGTTGGATTTTCTTGACAATCTTCAGTTGGAGCTTGACTTCAGCGTTAACCTTTAAATTCTTCACAGCTTCAAGATGAACATGATGAATCTTCAACAAAAGACTTCATATTGACCAGTTTGGCATTTCTTCAAAATTTGACTCTGAACGCACGTTGGGTGTAGAGGCTTCATGTAAAGATTCTTGAAAAATGTCGCTTTCAGCTTGAGAATCTTCGGAGAGAATAACAGAGAGAGAGAGAGAGAGAGCTAATCTTTTGGATCACTTCAGCAGATTCATAGATAGCAACAAATTGATTGAGGAGGCTTCAATGCAATATGTCACATAATCTTCAAGTACAACTTGTCCTTGTTTCTAGGGTTGAAAGATTGAATATTGAAAGAATAATCTTCATTTCTTGTTCCTTCGAAGAGAATTCTTCAATGATCACGGTTGAAGCCACAACTCAGAAATTCTCGATACAGTCTCCATGAGTCTCATCTACATCTGAATTCACTTTTCAAGACAAAGAAAAATTTGAGATAAAAAAAACTAAAAGAAAAACTGAACACACAATATTTTTGGATTTTTCATATTTTCTGAAGAAAAAAACAAAAACAAAAATATTTTTGGATTTTATTTTAAATTTTCTAAAAAGAAATAAAACAGAAATAACACTATTTTTGGATTTTTGATTTTCTTATTTTTGTTTGATTTTTTTAAAAATTTTTAATCCCCCCCCCCTTAAATTTGTGCATAGGGAAAACTATATACAAATTTAACAAAAACAAAAACAGTAGCTAAATTTAATACTATTTTGGGATCAAAGTCGTCAGGCAATTCAATATCTTTTATCAGCACACACCTACATGTTTAAATTTGGTCAATCACTCGTATTATGGTCCACTTAAACACAAATGATGTTTGACAAATTTGACAGATTATAAATGACAAGACATTGTGATCTATATTCTTAAATGGACCATTTAGCTGACGACGACCAAGGATATTATTGTCCACTTAAATTAAGTAGCGAGATCTACAGACAACCATGTAAATTGCTCAATTTTAGACGCATTAGAATGCGTTTCCCACTTCCCGATATACCCTTGTAATCAAGAACTTCCAAAGAAATCCTTACGTTTGGTAAGTATTCAATCATTAAGAAAGAAGTCAGATATAGAAGTGCATATGTTGTATCCCAGGTCAGATGTCTTCTAATTACATAGAGGGAACAACATATGACTAACATAGATAGGGGTTAGAGAGACTGTAGAGTGCATATGATGTGTCCCAGGTCGGATCTTCCGATCACGCAGAGGGGACAACATATGGCTAACAGATAGAAATAATTTCATAGATAAGGATACGCATAAAAACAGAGTTGCATATGTTGCATTCCAGGTTGGATATGTTCCAATCACGCAAAGGAAGCAACATATGACTGACAGATAGAAAGCAAGAAAATAATTTCCTATAGACCTACTTTATCAGAACCCCCCAGTCACCCTATCAGTACTGGAATTAAGGACACGAGTCCATACATCAAGGAAATGTTGAGCCAAAGTTCTATATAATTAACTTTTAGTGTATCTCGCAGGTTCTCATGTTTATCTTACTGCTTAATCTACCTGAGCGTTGTATTGTCAGTCCAAATGAAACTATCTAAGTTCATATTTTCTAGTCCTTTCATTGTCAATCTAAGTCTAGTCCTTTTAAATCCTTTGTGCCTACCAGTACATTGAACATAGAATCTAGACAACTCGGCTTTAGTGCATTACACAAATCATAAATTGCCCTTTAGCACTAGACTTCATATCACTTCCTAATAATACCTACTAACGAAAAACTATAAGAAAATAAAAGATTGTCTTAAAAAAGAATCAATGTAAGAAAAACTCAAGAGTATCGATGTTGAATCAAAAAAGTGACCCTCTTAAAGATCATCTACCGCAGACTACAAGTCACCGCAGTCAAGCAATCTCATCATCATCTAGTCATCCGAAGTATTCATCACCGCAGTGTTTATCTTTACTTAGTTTATTTTGTCTTTTCTATAAAACACTCTAATGTCCAGTATTCCTTGCATAGCTAATCTTAGATTTGTAAACTTGTCTCTATAAATATAGTTCATTTCTCATGTAATCAGTACCGATGTGAATCTTTTATCAAATTCTAATACACATCTTCAAGTTCCCATTCTATCTTACTTATCAAAGCTTCTTACTCTCATAATCAATCACCGTCTCTCTTCGGAGCAAGTCACTTGTGACTTAATCACTAAGCTAGATCTCATTTACTAACTTGGTTTGAATGCATTCCTTGTTATGAATCTGCTTATGTGTATACTTGATATAACAATTGTTGTCATTTATATTTCTTTACTTTTCCGCATCTAACTCACTAACTTCTAACTCTTAATATTATTGTTGAGCTAACAGATCCTTCGAGATTAACTATCCTGCTATATACTTGTTCTAACAATTTATTCAAGTGTGTCTCATAGTTTTTCTCTCAACAATTGGTATCAGAGCCATGGTGGTTGCTTTTTGAAAATCAGAACTCTGATTTTTCGAAGAGCTTTCTATACCACTGAAGCTCATTTCTAAAAACAAAAAAAAAATCTTCAAAATGGCACAATTGTTATCACTGAATGTCTCCAACAGTGTTGGTGGTTCTAATCAAGCCCCAATACTGGTTGCGAATGAGTATCATCACTGGTCTCAAAGGATGAAAAGATATCTCAGACGACTTGGTAGAGATGTTTGGAGATCCATAGAAGAAGGAACCCATGTCCCAGTCCTTACACCAGTCCAAACTGATGGAGCCACAGCAAGGCTAGGAGGAGGTCAACCAGCTTTGAACCGTCCCACCAAATATGATCTAGACAAGATGGAAAATGATGCTATTGCCTTTTATGAAATCTCTTGTGGAGTTTCTCCTGACAACTTCGACATCATCATAAACTGCAAATCAGCAAAGGAAATTTGGGATGTTCTTAAAAACTTGTACGAAGGTTTAGAGCAGGCTCAAGACAAGAAGCTGACTACAACACTCAATGAATTCAACAACTTCAAAGCCCAGTCTGGTGAAAGTTTGGGAGACTCTTTTAAGAGATTCAACTTGATTGTCACAAAACTATCTAATGCGGGCACCGTCCGCTGCAATCATGAAACAAACCTACAGTTCCTTAATGGCTTGAGAAGACACTGGACAACAGCCAAAATGATTGTACAAGGTGACAGGAAGATTCACTCGTTATCCCTCTATAAGCACTATGGAGAGTTGCAAGCTCAAGAGTCTACCGTACTCAAGGACTGCTCAGGCTTCGGAGGTCCACTTGCACTGATAGCCCAATCACCTCACACTCAAACCTATCACACTTTGTATGACTCACCACCACAGTCATATGAAGCTGACTTAGAATATAACAATGAAGAAGAGTTTCAGAATGCCATGGCCCTTATCAGTAAAAAATTCAATCGCTTACCACCTTTATTTCGCAAAAACCAACAATACAATCGACCACCTTGCAACCGCAACTTTCAAAACAATCACTTTCGTTCCACCAAGAATCCTCTCCCTCCACCACAACCTCAGCAAACACAGTCTAAAGACGTACCACCGCAGTCTCAATCAACTAACTCTCGTACCTCTTTAGAAGACAAAAGTGACATTGTTATATGTCACAAGTGCAACAAAGAAAACCATGTTGCCAAGGATTGCAAGGCAAACGTAGTGAAAGATAGAGCCTTCTGTCTCAGAATGGCTCAAGAACTGGAAGACAAAGAAAAGGGAAAAGGCTACGTTGCTCAAGTGAAAAGGAATCATCAAGTGTGGTCATAGGAGATGGAGATGAAGATGATCACAGTAAAGGAAAAGGCAAGATCTATATGGTAGCAACTACTGATGAAGACGGCTCAACCAATCTAAAGAAGAACCATTGCTATATGGCAAAAGACGGAACTCTCAGCATTTTGGAACAGGTAAAACTTATGATGCAAACTTCAAATTACAACATGCATGATTGTCAACCTTTCATAGACACACTCAATGACACATGTGTTTTCGTCCTTACAGACTACAATAAAGCCTTAGACGAGAAGAACATCGCTTCACAGGAGATGTTCCACGTTAGAGGACGTTTGGACAATAAGAGACTCAAAATGGAAATATTAGAGAAGGACTTGATGCTAGAAAAAGATGCTAGGATGTTAAGTGAAACACAACTAGAAATAGCTTTAAATAAGAGATATTTAGCACAGAGTGAAATTGTACGCTTAAATCTTTTAATTGAAAAGCTTTTTAATGAAACTGAGGCCAGTGAGAATCTTGTTAATAATGGGAATGTTGATAACACCTTTAATTGGGGTTGGTCCAATGGATACCCAACCATAACGGACTCCTCACCTCGGTTCACACCGGAACATCCCTATGTCCCTCCAGACCGCAACTTCTTACTCCCAGTCAATGACAAGGCATTTCCTGAGGATATCCAAGCTCATTTTGGTAAACTCCATGATTTGAGTAATAACTGTGTTATCAAGGAAATTCTCCCTGAATTTTCTAATCATGTTGTGTTGGGCTAAAGATAGTTTTGATGTTGCGTATTTTGGGCTCGTTGATTAGCCTTGTATTCTCCGGTTTGGGCCTGTCCAACCGAGAGCCTTTTATGTATTGTATATAAGTTTAATGCTTGCATGCATATTAGGTTAAGATTCTAGAGATTATCGAAATAGAGATTGATCAAGAGTATTATATTTTTCTGTAATCGTTCTTGTAATCTTCTAATCCTTTACAGTTAATGTTCTTAATCGAGCTCTTCTAAGGATTTTATTTAATCATTCGACTCGTTTGATTCAAACTGTTTGTTCTTATTATTGCGCTTTTACTGTATTATATTCATACACTTGTTCAAGATCTAATCGATCTTCATTGATTAAAAAGTGTTTTAATCCCATCAATTGGTATCAGAGCAGGAGGCTGTGTAATCGATACACATCTTTTCTGTGAAAAAGATTTCCATTAGGGTTTTTCCGCAATCATTGATATTTATTGAGCCGTCATCTTAATTGACGTATCTTAATATTTATTGTTTTGCCCTAATCTGCTTTATTACAAGTCTGATCTTTGAACAGGTTTTTACGATCATAATGGACGCGACGCAATCAAACCCTATTAATATTTCCAACAGCATCGGTTCGATGACAAAGATTCCAATCCTGTACACCCATGACTATGAAGTATGGGCGCATCATTTCGAAGATTATGTGATTGGATCGGAGGACAATGGTTATCTTATATGGGAAGCTATCATCAATGGACCGTTTTCTCATTCTACGACGTCTAGAATCATTAAGACACAAAAAGAGTACAACGATCTGCTTAAGGACGTGACGAATATTGCGCAAGATGAAAAAGGCAAACTCCAGTGCAATATTAAGGTGCTAAGGTTGATCAGATTCGCCCTTCAGTCCGACACATTCAGACTGGTCAGCTCATGCACTACGGCAAAGGAAGTGTGGGATAGACTTCGCGAACTGTATTCCACAGACGAAGATCTTGAACATTCTATCCAAACCTTGCTTCTATCTGAATTTGGTGAATTCAGGCAAGGGGCCGAAGAAACTGTGACCCAGACGTTTGATCGCTTCAATCATCTTCTCAGCAAGATGATCAAACACGACATCGAAAGGAAGCTCATCGAACAAAAGGTTACTTTCTTGAACGGACTGCGATCTGAATGGAGAGCAGTTGTTTCCACAGTCAAAGCCCATGAACAGTTTAAATCATATTCTTTGGCGAAACTGGTGGGTATTCTAAAGTCCCAAGAGAAGATTGTGGTTCAAGAGAAGAATGTTGTCTCCAGTCTTGGTTCGTTGGCCCTCCTATCTAAAAGTAAAGCTGTGATGGAGGATGAAGAGCTCAACTTGGAAGAATATGATCTCACAACTGAGGATTATGCCATGATGGTGTCCAATCCTAAGAGGTTCATAAAGAAGAGATTCCCCAGCAACAAAAACCGAAACTGGCAGGGGAGTTACAGCTCTGAAAAAGCGCACAATGAACCGAAAGCTGAGGAGCCCAAGAAAGAACCGAAAGCAGATGGCGATTCCGGAGTAAGCTGTTTCTATTGTGGTGGCAAGAACCACTATGCTAAGGACTGTGTTCTTAAGAAGATGGCTGAAAAGGACGATGGAAATGATGAGGAAGCCGTGCTGCAGAAGAGATCGGATGAGTTGAGAAAGAAGAAGTCTACCGCTAACCCTTCTATTAATGCTCTTATTGTGCAGGGTTCGGTTAATGATGATGAGTTCGGTAGCACTGAAGTTTGGTCTACTGACTCAGAAGACGAAGAAGTGAGGAAGCCTACTCATGGAAAGGCGTATGTGGCTAAGGAGGAAAGCAGTGGTGGAAAATGCTTCATGGTGACTGACGTATCTCAAATGAGGGGATACAATACCGATGGAGGAAGCAATGGACCGAAGGTGCAGGAGGATATGTGCTTTACGGCCAAACCACTCAGCCAGCAGTTCAATGAGCTTGATGAACTGATAAAGAAGGTACAATCTGTTTTTATTTCATCTAAAGTGCCATCATCCTCATATTAGAAAGAACTAAAAAATGTTAATACAAGAATTTCTCATTTAGATAGTAGCTTAACTCAAACTCGAGTCACCAATTCTAACCTGACTGATCAATTAAGCAGGGTGGCGTCAAAGAGTGAGGAGCGGCGAATGTGGATTGAGTTAAAAGAGTCGAAATTAGTTAAAGTTAAAGACGAAAACATTTATTTGCAGAGAGACAATTTGAAATTGTTAAAACAACGAAATGTTTTTTGATTAATAGCTAAACGTTTATATTCCAATATTACTCAACTTCACTTGGATTGTGAGATAGGCCAAAAGATCCATCGCATGATTTTACCCTTCCTAGAATTTAAGGAGGATGAAATCGATGCCGAAGCCTACAAATGTGAGAGTGTGATATCGTCTGATGATGTCAATCCGACCTACATGTATGGACTGGACAAAATTGAGTCCTTCATTAAATCCAAAGACCACAAGGACATGCTCAAAAATCTTTTGGACGAAAATGACAGACTTAAACTGAGAACCGAAACTATGCAAAAATTTGACTCTCTAAACGCCAATGTAAGCTCAGAAAACAAAATCGATGTTGAAAATGCATCTGAGCTTAACGAGGACGAAAACATGAGTAAAATTTCTGTAGAGGATACGGTTGACTGCTCAGAATTTGTTAAAAGCGAAACTGAAAACCACAAAAATCTTATTTCTGAAAACTCTGTGGAATTCGCTAGACTGTCCCAACAAAAGTCCCTGAAATTAGTAGAAAAGGCTGTTGTGTATCAAAAGGTCAGGACCACTCCAAATCAGGTATACAAGGTGACTGGAGTAACCGAACATCAAACAGCTGAACTCACAGCTATTGTTAATGAAGACAATGCTGATGGCTGTGATGAGTACTTCTGGGAAGCTCCTATTGATAATGGAAACGAAACCATTGGCCTATCTGAAAGAACCTCCTGGATGAGAAAAGGGAGATACATACCTGAACCCTTGAACAAGCCCGATAATTTCAGTGAACCAAGCACCAGTGGTACGAAAGAAATTCCTCAAGAGGATGATCGTTCAGCAAAAGAAGACATTCCTTCAACACCAACTGCTCGAAGTGAAACTTCATCAAATACTCCTTCCACTTCCTCAGGGCAAACTGAATCTTCTTCAGATATTCCATCCGCTCCCTCTGCTCAAAGAAAAACTCCTGAAGTTCAAAAGGAACCAATCAAGGTGACAACAAAAACAAGAGCGAACGTTCATCATCAACCTAAGCAGATGAGGGATAAGAAGATAGAGAGGAACCAAAGATACAGGAAAAACCTTTTTGAAAGGAAACAATTCTGGCACTCCCAGAATGCATACTATTCACACAAGGACAAGAATCTGAAGTATGAAAACAATCCTGTAAGAAAGCCTGAAAGTTCCAACAACCGAAAGCCAAGGTTCGGTTCGCAAGAAAATACCAACCGAAAGCCAAGGTTCGGTTCGCAAGAAAACACCAACCGAAAGAAAGGGCTCGGTTCTGAAAAGGACTTCGACCGAAACCAAAGGTTCGGTTCCAAGAACAACTCCAACCGAACACAGAGGTTCGGCTCCAAAATCAAAAGAGAACAAGACTCGACGGTTAACCCCACCAACGATCAAAAGCAAAAGGGCCACCTAGAGTCATCAGCAAGGAAGACATCTCCATCCAAATCCAAATCCTCTCTTCCTAATTCTTCTCGTTCTTCTACTTCCACCCATTCATCTCCATCATGCTCTAACGCTAATTCCGTTGGTTCTCAAAAACCTCATTCATCAGCTGAACAGAAGGGAAAGCAGAAGGTCGATGAATCCAAACCTGGGTCCAAAACAAACAAACCCAATCCTAACAAAATAAAAGTCTTTACCATTAAAAAGAAAGATGAAACAACTCTAATAAAACGAACATATCTAGTTGACATCTCTCTTACTATTCCTGTTCCCATGAAAAGCTCACATGGACCCAAGAAACTTTGGGTTCCTAAATCTGCTTAATTTTTGCAGGTTATGAGTGACAAGCAGTTTGACGAAGAATGATATATCGAAAGTGGCTGCTCGCGTCACATGACAGGGAGGAAAGAGGAGCTCAGGGAATACAGATCTCTTGCAAACGGTGGCAACGTTAAGTTTGGAAATAACTCTTTCGGCACCATAAAGGGATACGGGATGATAACGAATGGTGACTTTACAATAAGGAAGGTGGCTTATGTGGAAGGACTTCAACACAACCTCATCAGTGTATCTCAGCTTGTTGGAGGTACAGGTCTCAAAGTTTCATTCGATGATGAAGGTTCTGAAATCATAGAGAAAAAGACAAAGAAAGTCATTCTGAAGTCAGAGCGCAAGGGTGAAATGTTTCCTCTGAACATGAAACCCATCAAAGGAAACCCAGCCATATGTCTGCTATCAAAAGCTCAATCCGACGAAAGCTGGTTGTCGCACCGAAGACTCTCTCATCTCAATTTCAAAGATATCAACCGACTTGTCACTGGAGGTCATGTTAGGGGCCTTCCATTGCTCAAGTTTGACAGAGAGCATCTATGTGCTGCATGCGAAATGGGAAAGCAGAGTCGTCAAAGTCACCCATCCGTAATTAACACAAAAGTTGTTGAACCACTCGAATTGCTTCATATCGATTTGTGTGGTCCTTCATCTATCGAAAGCATCGGTGGTAGCAAGTATATTCTTGTCATCGTTGATGATTTCTCACGATTTACATGGGTGTTCTTTCTAAAGCTCAAATCTGAAGCGACTCAAAAGCTGAAAGTGTTTATCAAGCAGATTGAAGTCCAGCTCAAGAAGGTCGTTCGAAACATCAGGAGCGACAATGGTCTCGAATTCAAGAACAAGGAGTTTGAAGAGTTTCTTGCAGAAAAGGGAATTAGTCATAATTTCTCAGCTCCATACACACCACAACAGAACGGAATAGTCGAAAGACGAAACCGATCCTTGTGTGAAGCTGCCCGAACTATGTTAAGTTTCGCTTCCTTACCTCTTTATTTTTGGGCTGACGCTATTTCTGTTGCTTGTTATACACAGAACAGATCCTATCTTACTAAGCGATTCAAGCTCACACCATATGAGATAAAAAATACCAGAAAACCCAACGTGAAATTTTTCCATGTGTTTGGCTCAAGGTGTTTCATCTTTAACTCCAAAGAACACCGCAACAAGTTTGATGTCAAAGCTGACGAGGGAATCTTTCTGGGTTACTCACTCACATCCAAGGCGTACAGGGTCCTAAACAAACGATCAAGAAGGATTGAAGAGACATACTATGTGACCTTCGACGATAACTATGTCAAGAAGCTACAGGCCATAGATGACACTGCCGGGGAAATATTTCCTCAGACTGGCCAAGTCACAGTCTCAATCGCCAATTTGTACGAGAAATTTCTGGAACTCTTTGACGAACCGGAAAAAGCTTCTCTCTCAGAAGCAGGTGCAGCTGACAACAAAATTGATCATATGAAACAAATTGTCGAAGATGCTGCGAAAAGAATGCATGAAGGAGAATCGCTCACTGATGAATCTCCAACCAACACTGCTTCAGTCGAGGGGGAGCCAAGCTCACAAGTCCAGGGGGAGCCAAGCTCTACTACTTCAACCGAATGTCCTTCACCAACCGAAGGTGCCTCTCCAACCGAAGATGCCCCTCCAAACGAAGGTGCTTCAATGCCTGAAAATCCAGCACCACAACAAAACCCTGAGCCTCATGTTTCTCAAGACTCATTATTTGAGGGGGAACATGATGATATGACGTTTGATGATGATAGCCAATCTGAGCCCGAAGAGATGATCAACGCTGAACTAGATCCAACCTTCGATCCGAATTACCCTCCTCTTACCAAATGGACCAGAGATCATCCTATCTCTCAAGTAGTTGGTGATGTATCTGAGAAGGTTTTGACCCGATCTCAACTGAAGGCAAAACAGACATCCTTATTCTCAAAGGTAGAGTTTTGTATGTTTAACTCATTCGTATCCAAAGTTGAACCGAAGACAGTGAACACTGCCCTCGATCACTCTGATTGGGTTCAAGCAATGCAAGACGAACTGAACGAGTTTGAAAGGAACAAAGTCTGGCGCCTCATTCCAACTCCTCCAGATGCTTCGGTTGTTGGTCTTAAATGGGTTTTTAGAAACAAAATGGACAAGGAAGGTAATGTCATAAGGAACAAGGCTCGTTTGGTAGTCAAGGGATACTGTCAGGAGGAAGGAATAGATTACGAAGAAACGTTCGCTCCAGTAGCTAGACTAGAATCTGTTAGAATATTTTTGGCCTATGCTGCTCACAAAAACTTTGAGGTTTTCCAAATTGACGTCAAGTGTGCATTTCTCAATGGAGAACTCGAAGAAACTGTGTATGTGGAGCAACCTCCTGGGTTCGTGAACGAAAAGCATCCAAATCATTGCTATATTCTGGATAAAGCTGTGTACGGTCTCAAACAAGCTCCGAGAGCCTGGTATGAAACGCTTACTAAATTTTTAAAGATGTCTAAATTTAAACAAGGTTCGGTTGACCCAACCTTCTTTCGCAAAAAGGAAGGTAACCACCTTATGATAGTTTAAATATACGTTGATGACATCATCTTTGGCTCCACGAATCCTAGCTTAACGGCTGAATTCAGAAAGTTGATGGAAACTAAGTTTGAAATGAGCTCAATGGGTCCTATTAACTTTTTCCTTGGTTTAAACATAAGACAGGGACCCGAAGGCATCTTTATTAATCAGGAAGCTTACACAAATAGGCTCCTAGCGAAGTTTGGCATGATGGGAGACTCAAAAGTCAAAGTCCCAATGGCTTTCGGCACCAAGCTTACCCCTTCTCTAGATAAACCGGCTGTCGACATCACGATCTATCGACAAATGATAGGCTCACTGATGTATCTAACTGCTAGTAGGCCTGATATCATGTTTTCTGTGTGTTATTGTGCCCGATTTCAGGCTAACCCACGCGAACCTCACATGCTGGCAGTAAAGAACATCCTACGCTATCTCAAGCGAACCACTTCCTTAGGTCTATGGTATCCATCCAATTCAGGCTTCTTTGTTCAAGCCTATTCTGATGCTGACCTTGGAGGATGTGGACTCGACCGTAAAAGCACAACTGGTGGTTGTCAATTTCTTGATGGGAAATTGGTCAGCTGGCAATCCAAGAAACAAACATGTGTGTCGCTGTCTACTGCCGAAGCGGAATACATTGCCGCTGCATCCTGCACATCACAAGTGATTTGGATCCAAAGTCAAATTCGAGACTATGGACTCAATATGAAGAAGATCCCACTATATTGTGACTCTGAAAGTGCAATTAGGATCTGTCATAACCCAGTGCAGCACTCTAAAACCAAACACATAGCACTGAGGTATCACTTCATCAAAGATCATGTGGAAGATGGAAATGTCGAAGTTCACTTCGTAAGAACCACTGATCAACTAGCTGACGTCTTTACCAAAGCTCTTCCAGAAGCTTCATTCAATAAAATATTGCAAGGGCTAGGAATGATGGAATCAGAGTCAGTACCTCACACTACCTCTCAACCTCAAAAGTAAGAAGCGAATCCAACCGAACGTTCGGGTTCGGTTCAATCATCTGGCTCGCCCATTTCTTCAAAGGTAGTTTTTCTAAGTTGTATATTTCTTGTAAAATTTTTGTTTTTCCTTATGCTAAAAGAATTTATATCTTGTATATCTAAAATCCTTAGTTTCTCAAAATTTTCCAAAACCGAAACCTACCGAAGGTTCGGGTTCGGTTTTTCAAAATTTTGTGGAACCGAAACCAACCGAAGGTTCGGGTTCGGTTTTTCAAAATTTTTCGGAACCGAAACCAACCGAAGGTTCGGGTTCGGTTTTCCAAAATTTCTAGAACCGAAACTAACCGAACGTTCGGGTTCGGTTTTCCAATTTTTTTTTCTCAGAGTTTTTTTTTAAGTCTTTATTTTATTTTAACTCTTAATTTTTTTCTTTCTCACAATTTTCTCTATTTTATCTTTATAAATTTCAAATACTCCAAAAATATTTTATTTAATTTTTCTTTGTGTGCTCGTTCGTTCATGGGGATATATTTGATAAATTACTTAAGTGTCCCTAGAAGCATGCTGCTGTATGTGTCCCAAGCCTCATAAGATTTTGAATAATAGCCTTCATGACCTGGTATACACAAACCTTGTCTTCCCAATAAGGCTAACTCATTTATTCTAATCGTGAGCTACCTCACACTCTTCTCACATGAGTTAAGAGTCTCCTGCTTGGTCCTTATTTTCGCAGCAGAGGTACTATGTTTTCTTACACCATCCCTATTACACTTCTCCATTACATTCGTTTCATCACTGTAACCCTTGAGACTCTCGGAAACTACCACTGAGGTTTATGGTTACACAACATCTGTGTTTATGATCTTAGATTCGTGTCACTACGAGCTAAGTGAAACCCAAAATTCAACACCAACGAATTGACGGTGACAAATTAATTTGATCAAGTTTTCACCAATGAATTGACGAATGTACCTTCATGGAATCTCAATTTTTTTTCTTTGCATGATTCCAATGAAATTGTTACACACCATAACATTTCTTCCCCATGGATCTAGTTTTAAATTTTTTATCTGAGATTTCATATTAATCCAAGCCACTTCAAAATCAACTCCAACCTACTTGTTCAACAGACTACACCGGTCTCACAAGTACTTTGTTCACCTTCGTTCTTATATCAAGAATTGAATTGTTGAATCAAAGCGAAACCACCCTCAATTAGCCTAATTAAAAGAAGCCTTTCAACATTTCTTAATAAATGTTTGATCGTAATTCAACGGGATTCCACATTAACACTTTGAGGTTCTTCTTGACCTTGAAGGAAGAGATTTGTGCCCGGGATCATCAGTTTTGTGTCCTTATGGACATCACAGATTATCCTAAAAAGAGTTGCTTTATTTCTTTTTCTTTTACACTCTTTGCACGAAAATCCTAGATTTTCAAAAATTCCGTTACTAATTATTTTACAGGCTGGATTATTACTGAAGGGTTCCTAATGAAGTTGTGGCCAAAAATTAGCCACGTGGGTCATCAATTGAAAACAGCCGTTTAAAAGAGGAAAAGACAAAAAGTTGCTGACTCGGCGGGAGTTAAATGGATAGAAATTCAAACGACGGTAAAAAGGAGGGCGCGTGAATTTGAAACGGCCGCGCTTTTCCTGACACTTGAGGACGCGTGTGCAATATCGAAGCGTCATACCTCTGGAGTTACAGGCGCGTGTGGAAATGGAAACGGTTTCTTTCTCTGAACCGGCGCTTATTGGGCGGCGTAATCCTAGGAATCTGACACTCTCTCTCCTACGTGATCATCGCACGTCCCAACTGTCATCAATCAGTCACTCAAAAACCCGTTCCATATTTCCATAAGAGATTTGAAATGATTTTTCTCTCTCCTCACCAACTATAAAAAGCCATCAACACCACCTTTTACCTCTTTACTGCCCCCATAATTCCCAAAGCAAAAATACTCCCAAATACTCTCCCGTTCTTCTTCTTCTCTAAACCTGCAACAATGGCTGAATCTTCATCTGTTCATGCAACTTCTCAGATTCTTCCCATCCGACCCCAGCAATGCCTAGTCATTGATCTGAACCCACTGGCGTATGATTCCTACATGTCGCCGGTCATCGAATGCCTCAAGTATTCCCAGCTGGCTCCTGCACTATCGAGAATTGAAACGGTGCCGATGGTTGCCCTATCTCAGGTTTATGCAACGGCTTACTACGACAAGGCTGTCGACCGGGTATTCTTTGAAGTGGGAGATCACAAGACTTCAATTTCTCGCCCCCGTTTCTGCACGCTGTTAGGGTTTGCTGCTGACTCTTCACGAGTTCACCCGGATACGATTCCGGTGGGAATGTTCTACAACATGTTTTACAACATGGGCTACACAGAGGTTCTCACCTCCGTCGCTAGGTTCAAGAAGTCCTGCCTACCGCCCCAGTGGAATGGGTTATTTACAGTTCTCTTCAAGGGATTGTCAGAGAGGAGCTCAGGATCTGACGGTGCAAGTCGTCTTTTCCTTTCTATAATGTACGGAGTGTATAATGGGATAAACCTGGATTATGGGTTTGTCCTCTGGCAACAGCTGCTTCAGAGCCTCTCTTCTTCTTCTCGACACTCTGAGGTGTCACTGGCCCGGTTCTGGATCTTGATCACAAGATGGGCCATGGACAAGTTCGACGTTCAAACAGACGATGGTGCATCGATGTCTTCTATTGGTACGTTTCATACCAAGAAGATCATCGTATCCGACGCATCAAAGTTCTCTTTCATTGGCTCTATCCCGGAGTCGATGTATGGGAATGTGCCATCTGACAGCCAACTGATCCGGACGATCAAGGAGTCTGGGCCATCTGGTCCGAGGGAACTGACACTGGACATGCTGCAATCGATTCATGATGCCGATAAACCGGTGGCCAGGGGTAAAAAGGCAGAAAAAGGGAAGAAACCATCCAAATCCCCAAAAGGACCTTCTCCCAAGAAGCGCAAACAACCGAAGGCTGCCTCATCCCCTCAACCGAAAAGGAGGAAGACCCAACAGAAGTGAAAGCTCGTCATTCCCTCCTCATCAAGCGAATCCGAAGGTGGGAGTTCGGACTCTGAGGGATCCTAAGGAGACGAATCTCCTCAACGAGGCAACACACCCCCTCGGTCCCCAACCCCGGAGATGGAACTTCATCAATCCCCAGTTCCTTCCCCTCCACCCACAATACCTATTTCCATTCCCACCATAAACCCCACTATTCCCCCAATCTCCATCCCTATACCTCCACCCATATTCACCACCTCAACCGAAACACCACCTGTTACCGAAACCCCTAGAGTAACCGAACCTCCTCAAACCGAAACCCATACACCACCACCACCACCCGAAACCAACCCCCCACCAACTCAACCAGAACCAACCAAACCTATAACACCCCCAGCTTCACCACCACCTCAATCTCCAGAAGACGCCTCCGATGGCGGTGATCAATACCTTGGTGGTGATCACATGAACTTTGATTCGGTCTATTATAGTCCGTTTCAAGTTCAGAGTGATGAGGAGGATGATGCTCCTGTGACACGAAAGCATCTTCGTGAGCTTAACGAGAAGGTTGATCAACTTCTCGCCTCCTCTTCAAACCAGCAGTCATCTTTGTCTGAAGCTGCCCTTCAGAAGCTCGTTGAAGTCTTCTCTCGGGCTCAACATGATTCGGTAGCCTCAGCTACTGCTGCTATAGATGCCTCTACCCGAGCCTATGAGGCCGCGACCGGAAAAGTCAATAAACTATTCAATGACGCTTCTGTCCTGCTGTAGTCTTTGCAGGAAAGCGCCGAAGCCACTAAAACAACTCTGGAACCAGTTGTTCATCAATTGGCCCAGTTTGTAAAGACGGAGCTGTCTTCGTTCGCTACCCTCAGACAAAATATTAGCGACGACAACTCGGCACTTTGTGCCTCCATCGATGCCCGCTTGGCAAAGCTACAAGAGGATCTTGCAGCAGAAAACTCACTGATGGACGTCTTGGCAAGTAAGACTACCGCCCTTAAGATCAAGAGCACGCAGCTTTCCAACTCCCAGCAACAATTGGAAGCTCTTCAATCCGAGAGGGAGGTCATAAAGACGTGTGTTTCGGATGTCCACGCCGCTCTCTCAAACATCCTGGAAGCACACGACCCAATCCTTAACCACTCAGTGAGGCGTACCCTCGCTGAAAAACTCTCTCCGGCCATGGAACTGTTAAGCAAGATTGAAGGCCTACCGAGTTTCGTGTCCATTCCGAAACAAGGGGGAGAAGAGAAGAAAGGATCGAAACCACCTCCGTCCTCCAAAGCGACTCACACAACCGAACCACCCCCAACTGGTCATGCCTCGGGTTCGGGTGTGAAGAACAAGGGCAAAAACATAGCAGAGGATGGAGATGAAGATGAAGATGAAGACAAGGAGACCATTGCGGACATGTTAAAAAGAAAGAACAGTCGCAATGCTGATGACGATGCCAGTCGTGTGGCGCGTGAGGCTGAAGAAGCCGAACGAAAGCAAAAAGAAGCCCACGATCTCCTTGAGAGCCGAAAGTTGCTCTTCCCTGCTTGGACCAGGGATCGCATGATAAAAGAGGCCATAGAGACTCCAAGCATACTATGGCTCGAGCCGGTGATATCATTCGACTGCAACAACTCTGTAGATTCGCAGTTTGATATGCCGCTGACTCGAAAGGCGTTCATCTTCCACGCCTTCTCTAACATTTTCGAAGTCCCGCATCCGAACGATGAGCTTGACAGGGAGCTTATTGACTTCTACCTGGAAGCCGCTCGCCCTCAATACCTTACATGGAGCGCCCAGAAGATTGTTAATGTTCGGGTGCTGAAGCCTTATGCCGTGGGAAGATTCACAAACGTCAAGTTCAAGCTCATCCGAGGATCTGCAAGAACTGCCCACATGATCTCCCTGGCGGATCTGCCCAATCTGAACCCTCATGATTGGATAGTCTTGTACAATATCCTGCTGACAAATGAATCTGAATATGGTCCCATCATAGACCATGTCAAAAGGATGCTGGCATGCTATATCATGGAGGTGGCCCTAATGGATCAGGAGGTCGCCACAGTTTTTAAGAAGAAACCGAAAGTCAAACCTGTGGGATCGGCCAGTGATCTAAATCAAACGCAAATGGGCAAGATAGATTTGAGGCGAAACTCTGTGATGTTCACTAGAGCCGAAGGACAGAAATGTCTCTTCGCTTTAGCTGACAAACATCTTTACACTACAACTTGCTTGGAGCACATCTTATTCATCATCAAGCAGTGTAAAGACAATTCGGCCGATGATATCAAGTACTTCAATGACATGATCAATTGGTACATCCGGTTTAGACAGACCATCCTCTCCATAACCAAGTGTCTGTTTAGCACCGTGAAGAAGAAGGTACCAGCTTCAGCCGCCGGCCCAAGTAGGAAGTGAAGGTCTCGCTCCAAATTGACGCAAAGGGGGAGATTGTTGGGCTAAAGATAGTTTTGATGTTGCGTCTTTTGGGCTCGTTGATTAGCCTTGTATTCTCCGGTTTGGGCCTGTCCAACCGAGAGCCTTTTATGTATTGTATATAAGTTTAATGCTTGCATGCATATTAGGTTAAGATTCTAGAGATTATCGAAATAGAGATTGATCAAGAGTATTATATTTTTCTGTAATCGTTCTTGTAATCTTCTAATCCTTTACAGTTGATGTTCTTAATCGATCTCTTCTAAGGATTTTATTTAATCATTCGACTCGTTTGATTCAAACTGTTTGTTCTTATTATTGCGTTTTTACTGTTTTATATTCATACACTTGTTCAAGATCTAATCGATCTTCATTGATTAAAAAGTGTTTTAATCCCATCATGTTGATAACATAGTTCATTTTGATTCTCAAACATCATCCATAGCCGATGAGGAAATTGTTGTAGAAAGCCCTGAAGTCTCATTAGACTTTCCATCTCTGCAGTCTGACCGCAGTGTTCCAAACCGCAGTCATGAACTGCAATCCGTCCCAGTACCCGGTATCAAATGTCCCACTGAAGTGTCCACCAAGACTTACTCTACGGTAGTCCAAAGCACTACACTGCAGACCATAGTCAAAAGTTCTGTGACTATTGAACCAATTAATCATGAATTACAAATCGAAAATTTTGAATTTGGTCAATGTTCTCAAAGTCCTGACTTCTCCAGTTCGGACAAATCAAGTCCTTGTTTTCAAAATCTCCAAAAGATTTAAGGAAACCGCAATTAAATGTCACTGGCTGCGGTTCTCCTAAGACCGAGGCTAAAAGAGCTTTTAAAGAAGAATTTTGTTCTCGTGGGAAGCAACGGGAAATTCATTCAAAACAAAAGAAATTTGTGAAATGTCCCAAATCAAAGAGCCCAGAAAAACTTGTTTTCTTAAATCATCATTTCAAGAAAACTGTTTCCAAGAAAACAAAAAGGAAGGAGTTCACTGTTTCTGACACTACTAAAAAATCATCTGACTCTAAGGATAAGTCTTTTCGATCAAATGGTTTTCAGGTCCATTCATTAGACAATCCAAAATGGAAAGGTATTCTACCTACTCTAACCATTCCAATGTCACTTTCAAAACCTCAAAAATGGAAAGGAATTTTGCCAACTCCGGCACTCAAAAGGTCACCTCAAGAGTTTAAGAAATCACCTCACAAAAGGCCTGCATGTGTCTACACACCTGCTAGACCTGCAAAAAACACATTTTCAAAACACACAAACAAAAAGGTCAAATCTTACAATCCTCAGACTGGACAAAAGCATACCATTTCTTCAAAACCTCAGACTAAGTCAAATGTCAGGGGAAATGACAGAAAGTTCACGTGTCAATGTCAGTGTCAAAGATCTTCTCTCATGACAAATGTCATCGTTCTCAAAAGACTCGTAACTATCCACAATCTCACAAAACTCCAAAAGATCTCAAACACCCAGGACTAGGCTTGAAAGTTGACTTAAAACCTATCCCTGCCACCTCGCATCATGCATCAATTAATACATCATATGTGACTCCGGGCTCCAAGCTTGCTTGGGTGCCCAAATTAACCACTTCATTTCTGTAGGCTTTATGCAAGGAGGATCAAGAAGAAGAATGGTTGATCAACAGTGCCTGCTCCTTGCACATGACCGGAAGGTTAGAATACCTTCGGGATTTCAGGCCTATATGTAATGGTGGAAATGTTACATTCGGCAACAATGCGAATGGCATTATCCGAGGTTACGGTGTACTCACTTCGGGGAATTTCTCAATACGGAAGGTTGCCTATGTAGAAAGCCTTAAACACAATCTCATCAGTGTTGGCCAACTATGTAAGGCAGGCGATCGAGTGGAGTTTGATGATCAATTTTGTTACATCATGACGAGTGATAGAAGCACTTGCTTAATCAAGTCACGATCCGAAGGCACCATGTATCCTCTGGATGTCTCTCTCATCATTGGTAAACCGCAGCTGTGCTTTCTTTCAAAAGCCATATCCAAAGTTAGCTGGTTATGGCACCACAAGCTCGCTCATCTCAACTTCAAATACATAAACACCTTAGTCACTGAAGGATTGGTCATAGGTCTACCCATTCTCAAGTTCAGCAATGACACTCTATGTCCTGCTTGTGAATGTGGTAAGCAGTCAAAATCATGTCACCCTATGGTGATTGACTCCTCTATATCTGAACCACTTGAACTTCTCCACATTGATCTCTGCGGTCCATCAACCGTAACCAGTCTCCATCATAAAAAAAAATATATTGGTTATAGTTGATGACTTCACCCGCTTCACTTGGGTATTCTTTCTCAGACTCAAATCGGAAACACTGCAAATTCTAATAAATTTCATCAAAGAAATTGAACTCCAGATCAAGCTTCCTGTAAGACGCATCCGTAGTGACAATGACACTGAATTCACCAATCATCCTCTCAACAACTTCTTGGTGTCAAAAGGTATCTCTCATAACTTTTCAGCTCCGTATACACCTCAAAAAAATGGTGTAGTACAACGAAGGAACCGCACCCTTGTTGAAGCAGCCAGATCCACGCTCAACTTTTCACAACTTCCTCTTTACTTCTGGGCTGAAGCTGTAGCAACCGCATGCTTCGTTCAGAACCGAAGCATTGTGTGCAAACGCCTCAACAAGACACCATATGAGGGTCTCAACAACCGAAAGCCAAATGTTTGTTTCTTTCATGTCTTTTGGGTGTAGATGTTTTCTGATCAACAACAGATATCAGCTTAACAAATTTGCACCGAAGTCTGATGAAGGCATCTTTCTCGGTTACTCTACAAATAAGGTTGTGTATCGGGTTCTCATCTGACGTACAAGGCTAATCATTGAAAGTTTTGATGTGAAGTTCGAAGACTCTTACATCCGCAACACCCCTCCATCTACTGAAACCACTACCATCATGGAAAGCGACATTCATGCTTCTTCAGGTCCTCTAAACCTGGTTGAATTAAATTATGATGATCTTTTCGACCCTATTGAAACGGCAAAACTATCCGAAGTTCTTGTATCACCAACTGCTCAACAACAACACGATGATGTTTCTGGTCCTTCTCTATCCAAAGTAGCATCTCTCAATACTTTGACCTCTCCGGTTGAGGGGGGAAAGCTCTACTCTGGTTCATACTACAACCGTCGAGGTTCCAGTACTTGATGATGCTCAAGCTCCCATTCTCAGAAAATCACTTCCTTCAAACGTATCTTCGGATTCGGATGATGAAATCATAGAGAATTTTGACACTCGAACTGACTCAAGGATCATTTCTCTCCCATCAGTAGTCCAGGGGGAACCTTCTCAGGTTCCAGAGGAACTCCCTTCAGCAATCCAGGGGGAACCTCTCCTAACTACTCTAGAAAATGTTATTCTCGCTCCACCAAGTCAAGATGATTCCGCAGGTTGTTCACAAATCCAGGGGGAACTTCCTTCCCCATCCGAAGCAACCTCTGATATTGAAAACATTCCTTCTACCGCAGCTGTTGATCATCTGTTTCCTCGTCTACATGTATGGATGAAGGATCACCCACCAGGTCAAATTATTGGCAACCCATCCACAGGTATTCAAACTCGATCTGCCAAAGATTTATCTGATCATTGTCACTATGAAACATTTATGTCCGTAGTCGAGGCTCGATCTATCAACGAAGCATTATTGGAACTAGATTGGATTTCTGCAATGCAAGAAGAACTGGAAGAATTTGAATGAAACAAAGTGTGACAACTTGTTCCCATTCCACAAGGCCATACTATTGTTAGTACAAGATGGGTGTTAAAGAACAAGCTAGATGAATCTGGTGCGGTTATCAGAAATAAGGAAAAACTGGTTGCTAAAGGCTATAGTCAACTGGAAGGCGTTGACTACGATGAAACATATGCTCCGGTGGCTAGAATGGAAGCAATCCGAATCTTCTTACCATATGCTTCCCACAAAAACATCAAAGTACACCAAATGGATGTTAAGAGCGCTTTTCTCAATGGGTAATTGAAAGAAGAGGTTTATCTTCAAAAACCTCCCGGCTTTGAAAGTATCGAGTTCCCTGATCATTGCTACAAGCTTCAAAAGGTAGTCTACGGTCTAAAGCAAGCCCCTAGAGCTTGGTATAAGACTCATTCTGAATTCATATTCTCTTCAAGCTACAAAAGAGGAGTGATTGATCCCACGCTATATAGAAAACCAAATGGTTCTCACCTTATGCTTGTACAAATATATGTGGATGAAACCATCTTCGGATCGTTGGATCAAGGAATGGTGGATGAATTTGCTAAGCACTTGACAAAAAAATTTCAAATGAGCATGAATAGAGAGATTAACTTCTTTCTAGGTCTTCAAGTAAAACAAATTCAGCAAGGGATATTCATTCATCAAGAGAAATACACCAGTAAACTTTTGAAGAAATACTCTATGGACAACTGCTCCTCGGCTAAGGTTCCTATGGCCTTCGGATATAAGATCTCTACTGATCCTTCTGGCGAATCTGTGGATCACAAGACTTATAGAGGTATCATTGGCTCTTTAATGTATCTCACCGCAAGTCGACCGGACATTGTCTTTGCAACTGGTGTGTGTGCAAGGTATCATGCTGACCCAAAAGTATCATGTATGACCGCAGCCAAACAAATTCTCCGGTACCTAAAAGGAAGAAAATCTCTTGATCTATGGTACCCCGCAGGCAATGACTTCAGTCTTCAAGCGTTTACTGATGCGGATCATGCCGGATGCAAACTTGATCGAAAAAGTACATCTGGTGGATGTCAATTCTTAGGAGGTAGACTTGTCAGCTAGTCCTCAAGAAAACAAAGTTGTGTTTCATTATCTACCACAGAAGCAGAATACGTGGCCACAACCAGCTGCTGTTCCAAGTCCTTGGATGAAGACACAACTGTTAGACTACAGATACAAAATGTTGCGGATACCAATCTATTGTGACTCTGAAAGTGCCATACCGATTTCTCATAATCCTATTCAGCACTCCAAGACTAAACATATTGAACTATGGTATCACTTCATCAAAGACCACATTCTGAAAGGTAATATTGAACTCATCTTTGTTCCTATTCATGAAGAGATTGCTAATGTTTTTACAAAGGCACTTGACTCTACCAAACTCAATGTGTTCTTACAAATGTTGGGAATGATGAATCCGGACCCTAAATTCTTCTTGAATTTACAGGCACCGCAGACCTTCCTGGACTCCGTTGCGGTTCTAACCAAAAGTTATTGATAATAGATGGTTTTGGAAGATTCTATATACCGCAGTCAATATACCACAACCATATATTATATCTATCTTTCATGGGTCCTTCTTGTTTGTTATTACTAACTTTTGTACAAGTGCTCTTCTCAGTTTCTCTCACTGCAGTCATCCGCAATACCAAAGAAGCCATCCGCAATGATGTGTTCATCCGCAGTCACATTAATTGATTTACAGATGGTTCATTCTTTTTGAAAAAAAAACATAGTGTGCTATTTAATGATCATTCATTAAATAAAAACATTCCTTTGAGAAACTGTCACATTCTTCTCTCCCAAAACCTTGTGTCAGACCTATTTTAGGAATGATGACAAAATAAAAGATTTTCCAAATCAAATCCTCTAAAAAGTCTTTTCCTATTACCCAAACCATCCCATCCGTTACAAATTCTATTTTATCCAACGGATTTTTCTCACCCCCTCCACACGTTCTCAAGACGTAATTTTACATCTGACATTTCATTAAATGCAGAGTTCCTTTTTGGTTAATCCCAATTTTAATCTTTATCCCTTTTTGTCAATATGTGGTTAAGATTAAAGATGCTTTTTCAAAGATAAGCCCAATTTTTTTTTTACCCAATTTCACCTAGGTCAAAAACCTAAACGTTTCCCGCTCCTACAAATCACTATAAAACCCTTTTTCTCTCCACAAAGAAACCTTTACGCTCTCAAAACCCTCAATCCTTCTCTACATTCTTCAAGCTCTTACCAACTCAACAATGGTGAAATCCGGCGCATCCAAGAAACAATCCAAAGCTTCTGGATCAGTGAACCCAACTGGTTCAGACTCTCCCATGATTGCCTCGAGCAATTTCAGAGCGGTGTTCGACGATCAACCCACTTACAATGCACCAACCAAACTGATGATCAAGTTCTTGAAGAATCATCCCCTTTTTGGACCTTTTGATGCATTTGCAGACATTGTTCCACTCTCCACTCTCCACTCTCTACAAGGGTGCCTTTTCTGCATATCGCCCAGTCGATAACCCTCAAGAAGTCCATCTAAACCTTGTTAACGATTCATTGGTCATCCTGACCAAAGAAAAGTTCCTTTCAGCCATCAGTCTTCTTATTCATCCATCTGTTAAGTTTTTCACTCTATCAATGGCGGATGTAACCACTACACTATATCAAATGGGCTATCAGAAGAAGATAAAAGGCATTGGTGAGTTCAAGAAGAACCAATTGCCTGCGGTCGGGCAGTTTGTCTGTCACTTCATCATCCCCAGTTTGTCCGGCAGAACCGGAGGCACAGACAACATGGGATTAAAGCTTTTAGAACTGGTTTGGAGCATCTTCACCGGCCGCGATGTGAACCACGGTCAGATTATTTGGGACGATTTTCTCCAATACATTCCAAAGGAGTGCCCGAGGCAGAACCCATCCGAGCTTACATTTGCTCGATTCTGGTCTCTGTGCATATCTGACTTGCTTGCGGATGCCAAGATTGACATGGGTGACGACATCAATTTCTTCATCACCAAAGACTTAAAAAGGTACAACCCTTCCTCTGATCAAACTATTTTTTGTCCCATCCGCAGACTCTCTACCCATATTCTTACTTCACTTGGTCTCGATACTGATGATGTCTCAGACCACGTTGAGGCTACGGAAGGTATTAACCCATACCTTCCTACCCCGCCTCTTCCATCTGCAGCCTTAAACCCTGAAGGTACCGCAGTTCCTTCTTCTACCACATTTTCTAACGTCTCTCAGAGATGCAAACATAAGGTTTCTTCTCTCCATGGTCCCCGCACCACAAAGAAATCTAGCACCCCCAAAAAGGATGCCCCCAAACCATCCAAACCATCAAAGAAGAGAAAATCACCACTAATTACCATAACTGTTGAACTGAGTCGCCATGACTCCGGTAGTGATTCTAAAGAGGATAACCAACCCATTTGTAACGACGTAAATTTTCAAAACAATTATTCATTTTCAAAACATACTTTCATTCACCATATATAAAAATATCAATGTATCACATAACACTCCATAAAACATATCCCAAGATCACATATATATAAAAAGCTCCTCATGTGTAACTGATCATGCAGGCGCCTTCCTGCGATCCTCGCTAGTACCTGAAACACATCACACAACTGTAAGCATAAATGCTTAGTGAGTTCCCCAAAATACCACATACAACACATACGCCACTCGAGGCTATAATACGACCCTCCGGTCGATGTGTCTCAGTGGAACCCTCCAGTCCTGTAGCTCGTTGGATCCTCTGATCTGGTCATAGCTCGTTCGACCCTTCGTTCTGGTCTGTATCATTAGACCCTTCGGTCCGATCTATATCGTTGGACCCTCCGGTCCGGTCTATACAACACATATCATACATATATCACAATGCACATAATCTCATACATACACATAACACACAAGACCCTACGGTCTACACATAAATACCACTCTAGGTAATGTATAGTGAGAAGACTCACCTCGGGTATCTCGGATGATCTCGCACACGAATCTACTGATCTAGCCTCCGCCTAATCATATACACAATATCCTCAAATAAATAATGGATCTCAAAGGCTAGATTAAATCCCTTCTACGATCCCTCAGAAGGGTAAAGGACCATTTTACCCCCCCCCCCTTGACTCAAAAGTCCGACTGTTGACTAAAACCCTAAAAGTCAACGAAAATCATCGGTCACACTTTGACCCGACTCGCCGAGTGCACTAGTGTGACTTGGCGAGTACACGCCTGCCCTCTTCGCCCCTGGTCCTCTTTTGACTCGCTGAGTCAACCCTAAACTCCATGGGTCATCACAGATCACGAGTCACGGGGCAACCTAACTCAACTCGTCGAGTCCACATATGGACTCGACGAGTTTCCACCATGCTCATACTCAAATGACCTTCTGAGGTCAGATCTGTTCCTCTAATCCATAGATCTGGCCTTCCCAACCACTATAATCACGTAAAAGTCCAAACTTTACACTCATGCAATGGCCATAAAGCTTCTTTGGGTGAAATAACCACTAAAATGGCAACCTAGGGCGATAACTCTAAAGGAATAGCAAAAAGCAAGATGCATAGGACTCTCTGGACCTCTTAAGGTCCAGATCTAAAAAGGACTCTACCTTGGGACCTCATAAACTTCAAATCAAATCCCAAGAAGGCATAAGAAAACCCTAGATTCAACTAGAACGCCGAGAACACGAGATTGAGCACAGATTAGTACCTCAAGTTTGTCCTCCTTCCTTCTTTCTTGCAAAATCAACTGACAAAGATCGAAATTGGCTTCTTCATTCTCACAAACACTCAAGCACTCTCAGGGTTTCTCTCTAGGGTCTGGTAGCCGCAAATGGTGGCTATAAGGGTCCTTAAATAGGTCCCAAACCCAAGAAATTAGGGTTTCATTAAACAGCATGGACTCGCCGAGTCCTCCAATAAATCAGGCCAGAACATCGCGATCCTACTCAGCGAGTCTGGACGCCTACTCGTCGAGTCCTTCTCTAAGATTCAATATAAAATACTTAAAATAAGATACCTGGGAATCCGGAGGTTAAAATAAGATACCTGGCAGGTACGTGTCCCAACTTCCCCCGAAGTCCAACACACATGCTCGAAGCATGTTTTCAAGCATCTGGATCGTCCGCTCACTCTGTCCGTCCTTTAGGGGGTGGTAAGCGGTACTGAAGTGCAACTTCGTGCCCAACTCCTCATGAAACTTCTTCCAGAACCTGGAAATGAAACGCACATCTCGATCCGACACAATCGAGATCGGTACTCCATGACGCGATACCACTTCCCTCACATACAACTCTGCCAACCTCTCAGCAGAAGAGCTCTCACTGATAGCAAGAAAATGCATGCTCTTCGTTAGTTGGTCGACAATCACCCAAATTGCATCAACACCCCTCGCGGACCTCGGCAATTTGGTGATGAAATCATGGAAATCTGTTCCCACTTCCACTGGGGAACCTCAAGTGGCTGCAACTTGCCTTGCGGACGCTGATACTCGGCCTTAACCCTGCGACAGGTCAAGCACCTCTCCACAAACCACGCAACATACCTCTTCATACATGGCCAACAATAGTCTCTCATTAGGTCCAAATACATCTTAGTGGCCCTGGGATGGATCGAAAACCTCAACCTGTGCGCCTCCTCCATCAACGTGGTACGTGTCTCGCCTGCATACGACACCCAAATCCGACCTTGAAAGGTCATCAGCCCTCGGCTATCCGTCACGAAATCGGACACCTGCCCGATCACCCGCTCCCTCTTGCGGTTTTCCGGTCTCACGGCCTCTGCCTGGGACTCCCGAATGGTGTCCTGTACCGGAGTCATAACTGACAATCTCAAACAAACATCTCGTATCGGGGCACTCTTCGCCCTACGGCTCAGGGCATCAGCTACAACGTTAGCTTTGCCCGGGTGGTACAGGATCTCGCAATCGTAATCCTTCACCACATCCAACCATCTCCTCTGACGCATATTCAGGTTGGGCTGATCCATCAGATATTTCAAACTCTTATGGTCCGTGTATATGGTACACCGGAGCCCATACAAATAATGACTCCATATCTTGAGGGCAAACACCACTGCCCCCAACTCCAGATCGTGGGTGGGATATCTCGTCTCATGAGGTTTCAGCTGCCTCGATGCATACGCTATCACGTGCCCTCACTGCATAAGCACCGCACACAACCATGATATCGATGCGTCATAATACACCACAAAATCCTCCATCCCTTCTGGGAGAGATAACACTGGGGCTTCGCATAATCTCCGACGAAGTTTCTCGAACGAGGTCTGCTGCTCCGGACCCCATGAAAAAGCAACACCCTTCTGGGTCAACCTAGTGAGAGGTACGACGATCTTGGAGAAATCCCCGGAAACTCCTGATATCGGTGGGGGTTCTCGGTACCTCCCAACTCATAACCGCCTCAATCTTGGCCCAATCGACCAATATCCCCTTCTAGTTGATGAGATGTCCCAAGAACTGGACCTCTTGCAACCAGAAATCACACTTGGAGAATTTGGCATAAAGCCTCTCCGTCCTCAATACCCCAAGAATCTCTCTCAAATGCTCCTCGTGCTGCTCTCTAGATCTCGAATACACCAATATATCGTCGATGAACACGATCACCGTACGATCCAACAGTGGTCTACACACCCTATTCATGAGATCCATGAATGTTGTTGGCGCATTGGTGAGCCCGAAAGGCATCACCACGAACTCGTAATGCTCATAACAAGTCCTAAACGCCGTCTTTTGGATATCATCCTCGCGCACTCTCATTTGATGATATCCACACCTTAGATCGATCTTGGAGAACCAAGATGCTCCCTGCAACTGATCGAACAAATCGTCGATCCTCGGTAATGGGTAACGGTTCTTGACCGTCAAATTGTTCAACTCCTGGTAATCGATACACATCCGGTGTGAACCATCCTTTTTCTTGACAAAAAGGATCGGCACTCCCCAAGGTGAGCTACTCGGTCGAATAAACCCCTTCCCCAGTAGCTCCTGCAGCTGCGAGGATAACTCCTGCATCTTCGGCGGCGCAAGGCAATAGGGTGCCTTGGCGATAGACGCCGCTCCCGGAACTAACTCGATGCGAAACTCCACCTGCCTCTCAGGAGGCACACCCGGCAACTCCTCGGGAAAAACATCTGGGAACTCATGCACTATTGGAACGTCATCCACCGAACTTGGTCTCCCAGCGACCTTTCGTGTGTCCATAACATAGGCTACAAACCCACTGCAACCCTGCTGTAGACTCTGTCTTGCTCTGGCAGCCGAACAGAACATTGAGCCACAACGGGTACCCTCGCCATACACCGTAAACACTCCCCCACTGGGGTCTCGTATCATCACCAACTGACGCTCACAGTCAATAACTGCCCCAAATCGGCTCAACCAATCCATTCCCACTATAACGCACATGTCCCCCATCGCAATCGGGACCAGATCAATCGGAAACTCAACACCAAAGATCTCGAGTACACACCCTCGAATCACGTCCGTAGCATATACCACTCGCTCGTCAGCTATGGAAACTCGTAGAGGTCCACTCAATGCCTCTCGCTAGATACTGATGTGCTGAATAAACGCTAATGACACAAAAGACCGACTCGCACCCGAGTCAAACAACACCAAAGCAGGTACATAACTCACAAGAAAAGTACCTACGTATAACATAATATAAGCACAATATCCAAAACTCAACATAACCAATGAAGGAATACATACCAGCCACGACATCGGGCGCTGCGCGGACCTCCTCCGCTGTTAACTGGAAGGCTCTCCCGTGAGCCTTCGGTGCCTCGGCCTTCAATGGTCGGGTCTCAGTAGCTCGAGCAGCAGGTACAGACCCCTGTGCTGATCCCTGCAGTAGCTGTGGGCACTCGGCCTTCCAATGACCAGTCTGATTGCAATGAAAGCAAACCGAAAATCCCTTGGGGTAGTCCCTCGTGTAATGCCCCTCTTCCCCGCACTTGTAACACACCCCAGCTCTGCACGCTCCCTTGTGGCTCTTGCCGCACTTTCCACAAGTGCGGCCCTTCGGACCCCCAGATCTCAAATCAGCGATCTTTGCCTGCTTGGCTGTCGGCTGAGACTGTGCCGGCTGCCGATCCGTCCTCTGAGACTCGGCCTCCTCCCTGGCCCGAGTCTCCAACTCAATCTCCCTCTTTCGGGCATTTTCCTGGAGCTCAAAAAATGTCCGGTAAGTCGAGTTTGACACGAACTCTCGAATATCCCTCCTCAAAAAGCCCAAATACCGGCTCATGCGTGCCTGCTCGGTAGACACCTGCTCAGGGCAGAACATCGCCCTTTCATGAAACTTCCTGGTAACCACATTAACAGAATCAGCACCCTGCTTGAGGGTCAAGAACTCCTGATCCAAAAGCTCCCTCTCCACCGGAGGAACATACTCATCTCGAAACATTGTGGTGAAACTCTCCCAGGTCACCGCAGTCAGCTCTGCTGTAGTGAAGTCTGCCGTCACAAACTTCCACCAGTCCTTCGCTCCCAAGCGAAGCTGGTTCAGCGCAAACCGAACCCTCAGATGCTCTGGACACGAGCAGGTATAGAAACAATCCTCAATATCGGTTATCCATCTCATAGCAGCAATCGGATCCTGCATCCCATTAAACTATGGTGGCTTCGTGTTGCTGAACTCTCTGTACAGCAACGAGTCACACCCCTGCGGCCTGGCAGTAGCGACAGCTGCGGTGGCCGCAGCAACAACTGCATCAGTAAGAGCGGCGTATCGCTCATCAAAAGTCTCAATCAACGTGGTCTTGATAGACCCAAACATCTCTGGTATCTCGGCTCTAATGGCAGCAGCCACCTCCTCGTGAATCAATTTGCGGATCTCCTCATCACTAACACCACTCCTCTCAGGTGTGTGGCGTTTCCCAACCATGATGTCTATGAAATTCAACACAAAAGGAATTAGAGACTCGCTCGAGTATACTCGCACTCGATACTCAACCCTACTTGTTCTTTGGTACCCTAGGGATTCTTACTTAGAGTGCGCACTACTCCGGTGTCTTTAGTAGTATGGGCCCAATACTACCGTCCACACCGCATCAGTATTCACCCTAAGTCCTCCTCCTTGGATCCCAGATCACAAGTACTCTATATCTCACTGGCATATGCTACCCTTCGGTAGACCCCTCCTCAACTCCTCACTGCTACCTACTCGCTCTCAAGCATCACATAGTAGCAAAATCCTTCCTAGGCTAAGGCATCACAAAATCAGGCCACTCTAGTCCTAATATGAATACCTAGCCAACTCTAGCAAGCATATCATAACATATCTCATAACACATAATGTAAGGGTATTTTGGGAAATCACCGTTCGGGCGCTGGCTGATCGTACACACTGATCTGCTCTGCTCTTTCAAAACTTTTTACTCTTTAATAAAACTTTGTGAATTTTATTTTGAAAATCTCTCAAATCCTCAGTTTGAGTTCAGTTATGCCCGAAGGTGCACCCGAATCCCTCAAACCAAGGCTCTGATACCAACTTGTAACGACGTAAATTTTCAAAACAATTTTTCATTTTCAAAACATATTTTCATTCACCATATATAAAAATCTCAATGTATCACATAACACTCCATAAAACATATCCCAAGATCATATATATATATATATATATATATATATATATATATATAAAGTTCCTCATGTGTGTACTGATTATGTCGGCGCCTTCCCGCGATCCTCGCTAGTACCTGAAACACATCACACAGCAACTATAAGCATAAATGCTTAGTGAGTTTCCCAAAATACCACATACAACACATATGCCACTCGAGGCTATAATACGACCCTCCGGTCGATGTGTCTCAGCGGAACCCTCCAGTCCCGTAGCTCGTTGGATCCTCTGATCCGGTCATAGCTCGTTAGACCCTTCGGTCGGTCTGTATCATTGGACACTTTGGTCTGGTCTATATTGTTGGACCCTCCGGTCCGGTCTATACAACACATATCATACATATATCACAATGCACATAATCTCATACATACACATAACACACAAGACCCTCCGGTCTACACATAAATACCACTCTAGGTAATGTATAGTGAGAAGACTCACCTCGGGTATTGATGTATGTAAAACCAACTAGTTTTACTCCTATTAACTTAAACACAAAGACGAACACACGAAAGGCAGTGTACCTATCGATTAGCAGTTTAGTTCAGGCAAGTAGGGTATCGAACATAGGGAACGGTAACAATTAAAAGAAATGCTAATATTATCTAAATAAAACAAGTAATAGAAAGGGGGTTTCTCTAGTTTTGTAAGACTAGAAACTTAAACTAAGAAAATAAGAGCAAAGCAAATAAAAATCAACTAAATTCAATAATAAAGAGGACTTCTGTTTAGATTCGACTCATTTGTTCCCATGGATGATTTCAATGTATCGGATTAATTCTTCATTGGCTACCGACTAAGATGATTAGTTTCACGTTCGCTATTACTAATCCTTAGGAAACAAATTAACTCAAGCAGTGGCCAGTTGTCTAAATTAACTGATTTCCTGGTTATTGATTCGGGTTAAATAAGACTTGTAATGGTTAATTAAATTAGCCCTTCAATTAACCTCTTACTGATGTTCATCAAACAAGCTCACACATTAACTTACCTATTCTCTAGTTAATTCTAGTTTCACATTCGCTATTCCTAGACATACAACTATGTGGTCACAATAAATCATATGAAATTAATAACTAAGAGATGTTCATACAACTTAATTACTGATTTATTAAAAGAAGAATAGTTATTGTTAACACATAAGGTTCTTTAACAAGCTTAATAAGACATAATCACCAATTAAAATTAATCCTAATCAAATAATCAATCCATGTTCACAAATTCATCTACCTAAACAGAAGTTATGAGTTTTAGCTCATGATTACAACAGAAACAAGCTCAAAAACGAAATCAATTGGTAAAAACATAGTTCAAACAAGAGATTAGGTAAGAGTAAACTTGATTTTGACTTGATTCTCCTTAAAATTGAATGTAGGGTTGATTCCTTAGCTTCCCATGCTCCAGCAGCACACTTAGTCGACAATTGGCCTCCAAGGGTTCATCTATATGCTAGGGTATCGATCTGAAAGTCCCTTTATATAGATTTTCACAAAACAGAGGTGACTCGTCGAGTCCAGTGACCTACTCGGCGAGTCCGTCACTTAAAACCCGTGTACGGCAAGTCAGCGCGTCCAGAATTGTCACACCCCCGAACCAGACGGCGGAAACGTCCGGGGGCTGTCGTGACTCAATTGAATACCATAACATTGAATATATATGAAACATAACAACATTCGTCACCATTCATCAACATAGTACAACCAGTAGTGTTTACATATCATACATTGTTTAAACATTACATTTCCCAAAAATTAATTTGTTCAATTCGTACAAAAATAAACTGCAACCGTCACTGAATATGATTTCCCTTGATTCACTGGTTCCCTGAGAATACAAGTATTTTGAAAAACGTCAACATATGAAATGTTGGTGAGTTCATAAGTAGTGTTTGAGATCGAATGTTTGTATTGTTTGAAAAACCACCAGAAAATCCGATATTTTCTGAAAAGAAAAGCTTTTGAAAACATTTGTGAAGATCCATAGGTATGCTTGTTTGTTTCTATACTTGAAAAAAATGTTCATTGAAAATGTATGCATTTCAAATTTGTTCGTATTGAAAACCCTAGGAAAACCCGATGTTCTCCTAGTTCCTTGAATTACGTGGTGTTACATTGAAACCATTGCATAGCGTATAGTGTCAGTCCCAGGCGACGTTGGAAGGTTCTCGAGCAGGATTATTTACTACAAACCCGCGTTACACAAACGCCCAGTTTATAGTTATACTAACGACTCCGAAGGCGTCGTCAGTACTAATCGCGTTATCCAATCGCCCTGACTAGGTGTAGTCCCGCATCCGAAGAGAAAGAGGTCACGAAGACCCCGGTAACTCCATTAGCCGGTTGGGGATAAAATGTACGAGGGGTCCCCGACCCGCCTCGCATGAAATGTAGACTTTACTAGCAATACCAAAGGACCCTTGGGGACCGGTGGTATACAAGCCATTGAAAGTCCATTTACGTTGTGTCGGATCGGTAAAACCCAACACTCCGTAAAAAAAATGTCTTCGGGCCTTAAGATCAGGTCATTGGGCTAGCTAGGCTCAACGAACAAGATTTTACACTTGTGGGGCCCAAAGATGGTGCGTAGACGTCTGTGCACACTCGCATGTATATGTATTACCAAACGTTACTTGTATGAATCGTAGTGTCGTAGTGTTAGTAGTTGTAGATTTCTATTGGCTCGAGACCGAGCCAATTCGTTTAACAACGACTTTTGGTATTGTAATGTATTGTAATTCGTCGATAGTCGCGGTGCCATTATTTAATCAAATTGTGTATATTGAACTAGCCTTGAAATATTCCTGTTTTCAGCCCCTCATTATTTGTAAAATTTTCATTTTCAACCCTTTTTATTAAATACTTCCCGGTTTGGTCCTTAAACTATTTTTCTTGACATTTTAACACCAAAAATTATTGAAATTAATATTTTTCAGCACATTTTTCATAGAAAACAGTTTAAGTCCCTGAAAATGCAATTTTCTCGGTTTTATTCCCTTCTTTTCGCAACTTTGACAATTTTGGCCCAAATTGGAAAAATTTTGCAACTTTGGTCCTTTTTAAATTTAAAAAGCATTTTAAACCTTTGAAAAGGATTTGGAACACTTATAGTCCACTGTTTTACAGAAAGTTACAGTTTTGGCCCTCCAAAACAGAAAAATTCGCATAATGGGCCTTATTGGGCCGAAATTTTCATTTGTAGCCCATTAAGCTTGGAATTTATGTTTTTAATCCCCTAAATGAGTATATTTCCAGAAATTTATTTATGGAAACTGATTTGGCACACTTCATCCATCAGAATCTGTGAAATGTCAATTTGGGCCCTTATTTTTGCATTTTTCACATTTTAGGCCCAAAATTTGTGTTTTTAACCCAAAGGAAATTATTACTAAACCACTTAGCCATTTTTCTTGAAGCACTTTGTGTTTAGAAATATATTTGAAGCTAAAATCATTTAACACAAGATATATCTCGGTTTTGATGAGTTTTAAGGCTAGATCCAACATAAAAACACATAAAGGCATACATATAAGCATGGAAATCATACAAGGCATACAAAACACATATAGATCTACACTTTCACTTGTATTCCCCCCCCCCCCCCCCACAAAACTCATAAAAACAGAAAATAGGGGGTATGAAGCTCACCTTGGGGTGTTGACTCGGTTTTTGGAAGAAAAGATGGAAGAAAAATGAAGTGTTTTTGGCCTTGGCTCCCTTTGATGAAGATCTTGAGTTTTGAGATGATTCTAGGGTGTAAGATCACGATTTTTGTATAGATTAGGGAAGGATTTTGATAACAAAAGAATTTAAACCATAGATCTATGCATAATCTTACCTTAGATGAAGAATATTGTAGAGATTTCCTCTTGAAAGCTTCCTAGAACTCGAGATTTTGGAGAGGGAAGAGGAAGAAGTCTTGAGTGAATTTTAGAGAGAGTTTGTGAGTGTTTTGTGTGTGTGTGGTGATGCTCTCGGCCAAAACAAGAATGGGGAGGGAGAGGGAAGAATGGAAGTGATCTTTGAAGTGAAATGCATGGAGAAATGAGAAAAATGCATGGATATCCTATGGGTAAAGATGAGGTGTCACTTGAAAGTCAACTCCTTCTTGGGTTTGGGCCTTGGGCCGAGAATGGGAAGGAAAAAAAAAGATTTTTGGGCTTTTTGCTCCTAAGCCCAATATTAGTGTAAATTAGGGTGTGTTTTAAGCTTAAGAGAATGTAGTAGGATTTTTATGTTTTTCTTGAACTAGTTTTAGGTTTCTCATGTACCAAAGCTCTTAATCCATTTCATTCTAGGCCCAACATGACCTAAAATGTTAAAATAAATAAGTGTGGGTCCAATTAGAGTCCAATTAGGGCTCTAAGCCCATAATAGTCTAATTGGAAGCTTATTGGCCCATTTGGATCCAATAAGGAAGTTCTAGCCTAAATAGACTTAATAAGAACTTCTAGGGTCTCCAATTGTTTGATGACTATTTGTAGTTCTAGCATGTTGTATTTGATTGAAGTTTTTGGATTCACATTAACTTGAATGTATAGATTACATGGCTCAAAATTTACAGTTGTGACATCATCCCCCCGTTAGAGGGAATTTCGTCCCGAAATTCTGTTTGAAAGCTAGATTTGAGAATTATTAGAATAGGTGCGGGTACTTCTGCTTCATTTGATCCTCGCGTTCCCACGTGAATTCTGGCCCACGCTTTGCGTTCCACCGTACCTTCACGATCGGGATGCGACTTTGTTTAGTACGCTTCACCTCCCTGTCCATGATTTCGATTGGTTCTTCGACGAACAGGAGATTCTCATTGATTTCGATTTCGTCAAGAGGAATGACGAGAGTTTCATCTGATAGGCACTTTTTCAGATTAGAAACATGAAACACGGGGTGTACACCGTTTAGCTCCGTGGGTAGTTGTAGTCTGTAGGCTACCGGACCTATTCGAGCGACGATTTCGAAAGGTCCAATGTACCGTGGGTTTAGCTTTCCTCGTTTTCCGAAACGTATAACCCCTTTCCAGGGTGAGACCTTCAACAATACTCGATCACCGACCTGGAACTCTAAGGGCTTTCGCCGTTTATCAGCGTAGCTCTTTTGTCGGTCACGCGATGCCTGTAATCGAGCTTTGATCTGGACAATCTTTTCTGTGGTCTCGCGAATGATTTCCGGTCCTGTCAATGCCCTGTTTGACGTATGTGTTCTTGCTAGCTGGGTGTCACCTACTTCAGCCCAACATAACGGTGATCTACATTTACGCCCGTACAGTGCTTCGAAAGGGGCCACCTTAATGCTCGAATGATAACTATTGTTATATGAAAACTCGATCAACGGTAGGTGGGTATCCCAAGACTTTCCGAAGTCTATCACACATGCACGAAGCATGTCTTCAAGCGTCTGAATGGTTCGTTCGCTTTGACCGTCCGTTTGTGGGTGATACGCGGTGCTCATATCAAGATGAGTTCCCATTGCCTTGTGGAGCGACTGCCAAAAGCGTGACGTGAACCTACTGTCCCTATCCGAGATGATAGATTTTGGCACTCCATGAAGTCTTACAATCTCTCGTAGGTACAATCGCGTCAGCCTCTCCATCTTGTAGGACTCTTTGATGGGCAGGAAATGGGCAGATTTCGTCAGTCGGTCGATTATTACCCATATGGTGTCCAATCCGTCCGACGTCTTGGGCAGCTTGGTCACGAAGTCCATAGAAATCCCCTCCCATTTCCACTCAGGGATTGCCGGTTGCTGTAACAATCCGGAAGGTTTCTGGTATTCCACTTTCACTTTGGCACACGTAAGGCACTTACTAACATAAGTTGCGATTTCCGCCTTCATGTTAGGCCACCAATAGTGCTGCTTAATGTCCAAATACATCTTGTCCGAACCAGGATGAATGGAGTATCGTGTCTTGTGGGCTTCCTTCATAACGATCTCCCTGAATCCTCCGATTTTTGGAACCCAAATACGGTTCATGAAGTAGTATACCCCATTCTCTTTGACTTCCAGGTTCTTCTCCATTCCGCGTAATGCCTCGCTAGTTCTATTTTCCGCTTTCATAGCCTCTGCCTGGACTGATGCAATTTGAACGGTCAGATGAGACTGAATGGTTATCGAGTGCGTTTTCGTACGGCGATTTGTGTATTCCTTCCGACTTAATGCGTCAGCTACCACGTTGGCCTTGCCTGGATGGTACTTGATCTCGCATTCGTAGTCGTTTAACAACTCCACCCATCTTCGTTGTCTCATGTTCAGCTCCTTCTGATTCAAGATGTGCTGGAGGCTCTTGTGGTCTGTGAAGATGGTGCACTTAGTACCGTACAGGTAGTGCCTCCAAATTTTTAGGGCGTAGACCACGGCTCCCAGTTCTAGGTCATGGGTTGTGTAATTTACTTCGTGCGTCTTTAGTTGACGGGACGCATATGCTATCACTCTTCCACGTTGCATGAGAACGCAACCTAAGCCTTGATTTGACGCGTCACAGTAAACTACAAAATCTTCCGTTCCTTCGGGTAGAGATAGTACAGGAGCGCTACAAAGAGCTTGCTTCCAGGCTCGAAACGCAATCTCTTGTCGGTCTGTCCACTTGAATGGCACACTCTTTTGCGTAAGTAAGGTGAGTGGCTTGGCGATTTTAGAGAAGTTTTGGATGAATCTCCTATAGTAGCCTGCTAGGCCTAAGAACTGACGAATTTCTGTGGGCGTAGTCGGAGTTGCCCATCCTTCCACAGCTTTGACCTTAGAGGGATCCACATGAATTCCATCTTGGCTAACTACGTGACCTAGAAAATTCACGCTCCGTAGCCAAAACTCACACTTAGAGAGTTTGGCGTAAAGCCTTTCCGATCGCAGCGTTTCTAGGACTTGTCGGAGATGTTGGCCATGCTCCTCTTTGCTTCGAGAATAGACGAGGATGTCATCGATAAACACAATGACGAAGTTGTCCAAGAACGGTCGACAGATTCGGTTCATTAGGTCCATAAATGCGGCAGGGGCATTTGTTAGACCGAAGGGCATTACGACGAATTCATAATGTCCATAGCGGGTTCGAAAAGCGGTTTTTGGAATATCCTCTTCTCGGACTTTGAGTTGGTGGTATCCGGACCGTAAGTCTATTTTAGAAAAGTAGCTAGCTCCTTGGAGCTGGTCGAATAGATCATCGATTCGCGGGAGTGGGTAGCGGTTTTTAACAGTGAGTTTATTCAACTCTCTGTAATCGATGCACATTCTGAAAGATCCGTCCTTCTTTTTGACAAAGAGCACCGGAGCTCCCCATGGCGAGTAACTAGGTCGGATAAATCCCTTGTCCAGAAGCTCACTGAGTTGGCTGGACAACTCCTGCATTTCAGCAGGTGCCAATCGATATGGTGATTTAGCGAGAGGAGTTGCTCCTGGGACGAGGTCGATTCGGAACTCAACCTGTCTCTCTGGGGGTACTCCTGGAAGATCTTCGGGAAACACGTCCGGAAATTCACACGCTACCGGAATGTCTTGGATGTTAGTTTCTTCTTTAGTCTTGTCCACTATGTGAGCCAAGAACGCTAAGTTGTTCTTTCGCAGGTGTTTTTGTTCTTTGATGCACGAGATAAGACGAAGATTCGTGCTAGGTTTGTCTCCGTAAATTACTAGGGTTTCGTGATTCGGGAGACGAAGGCGAACGGCCTTCTCGTGGCACAAAATCTCAGCATGGTGGGGGCTTAACCAATCCATGCCGATAATCACATCGAAACTCCTAATTGACACTGGCATCAGATCTATTCGTAAGACGTGTTGGTTAAGGGTTAGGGTACATCCAGGGTGATGAAAACCAGCCATGCTGTCTGCGCGAGTACGTAATTATGCTACATTATTCCTAGGGTACTATGACTATTACACAGACTAAGCAAATATTCTCTTTTTGAGTGATAGAGGGTATAATTTTTTTTTTTTTTTTTTAGGTTCCCTGGCTATTCCGATCTCATCAAGACATGTGTTAGTTTTACCTTGGAGAGAATGTAGTTGATCAGGCTACATTCACTCCTTGGTATCACTAAGAACAGTCCCGAGTTAACCGAGATACCAGCATTATGGTGTTTGATTCAGCGTTGGATCCTTATTCCTAATACAAGCAAGTGTATTTTATTTATTTGTTTGTTCAGAGTTATGTTAGTCCCTCTTTTTGGTTTATAGCTGCATATCAATGTATGGCTCGACATGCTAGTTCACTATAAACAAAGCTCTGATACCAACCTGTCACACCCCCGAACCAGACGGCGGAAACGTTCGGGGGCTGTCGTGACTCAATTGAATACCATAACATTGAATATATATGAAACATAACAACATTCGTCACCATTCATCAACATAGTACAACCAGTAGTGTTTACATATCATACATTGTTTAAACATTACATTTCCCAAAAATTAATTTGTTCAATTCGTACAAAAATAAACTGCAACCGTCACTGAATATGATTTCCCTTGATTCACTGGTTCCCTGAGAATACAAGTATTTTGAAAAACGTCAACATATGAAATGTTGGTGAGTTCATAAGTAGTGTTTGAGATCGAATGTTTGTATTGTTTGAAAAACCACCAGAAAATCCGATATTTTCTGAAAAGAAAAGCTTTTGAAAACATTTGTGAAGATCCATAGGTATGCTTGTTTGTTTCTATACTTGAAAAAAATGTTCATTGAAAATGTATGCATTTCAAATTTGTTCGTATTGAAAACCCTAGGAAAACCCGATGTTCTCCTAGTTCCTTGAATTACGTGGTGTTACATTGAAACCATTGCATAGCGTATAGTGTCAGTCCCAGGCGACGTTGGAAGGTTCTCGAGCAGGATTATTTACTACAAACCCGCGTTACACAAACGCCCAGTTTATAGTTATACTAACGACTCCGAAGGCGTCGTCAGTACTAATCGCGTTATCCAATCGCCCTGACTAGGTGTAGTCCCGCATCCGAAGAGAAAGAGGTCACGAAGACCCCGGTAACTCCATTAGCCGGTTGGGGATAAAATGTACGAGGGGTCCCCGACCCGCCTCGCATGAAATGTAGACTTTACTAGCAATACCAAAGGACCCTTGGGGACCGGTGGTATACAAGCCATTGAAAGTCCATTTACGTTGTGTCGGATCGGTAAAACCCAACACTCCGTAAAAAAAAAATGTCTTCGGGCCTTAAGATCAGGTCATTGGGCTAGCTAGGCTCAACGAACAAGATTTTACACTTGTGGGGCCCAAAGATGGTGCGTAGACGTCTGTGCACACTCGCATGTATATGTATTACCAAACGTTACTTGTATGAATCGTAGTGTCGTAGTGTTAGTAGTTGTAGATTTCTATTGGCTCGAGACCGAGCCAATTCGTTTAACAACGACTTTTGGTATTGTAATGTATTGTAATTCGTCGATAGTCGCGGTGCCATTATTTAATCAAATTGTGTATATTGAACTAGCCTTGAAATATTCCTGTTTTCAGCCCCTCATTATTTGTAAAATTTTCATTTTCAACCCTTTTTATTAAATACTTCCCGGTTTGGTCCTTAAACTATTTTTCTTGACATTTTAACACCAAAAATTATTGAAATTAATATTTTTCAGCACATTTTTCATAGAAAACAGTTTAAGTCCCTGAAAATGCAATTTTCTCGGTTTTATTCCCTTCTTTTCGCAACTTTGACAATTTTGGCCCAAATTGGAAAAATTTTGCAACTTTGGTCCTTTTTAAATTTAAAAAGCATTTTAAACCTTTGAAAAGGATTTGGAACACTTATAGTCCACTGTTTTACAGAAAGTTACAGTTTTGGCCCTCCAAAACAGAAAAATTCGCATAATGGGCCTTATTGGGCCGAAATTTTCATTTGTAGCCCATTAAGCTTGGAATTTATGTTTTTAATCCCCTAAATGAGTATATTTCCAGAAATTTATTTATGGAAACTGATTTGGCACACTTCATCCATCAGAATCTGTGAAATGTCAATTTGGGCCCTTATTTTTGCATTTTTCACATTTTAGGCCCAAAATTTGTGTTTTTAACCCAAAGGAAATTATTACTAAACCACTTAGCCATTTTTCTTGAAGCACTTTGTGTTTAGAAATATATTTGAAGCTAAAATCATTTAACACAAGATATATCTTGGTTTTGATGAGTTTTAAGGCTAGATCCAACATAAAAACACATAAAGGCATACATATAAGCATGGAGTAACTCACCTTTCTTGGAGTTATGCATGTTGAATCTTTTCAACACTTTGTCCACATAGGTGCTTTAACTAAGTCCAATTAGTCTTTTACTCCTGTTTCTCAAAATCCTTATCCCTAGGATATAGGCAGCTTCACCAAGGTCCTTCATAGCAAAACACTTCCCAAGCCAGGACTTTACTTCCTGCAGGGTTGGGATGTCATTTCCTATGAGTAGTATGTCATCAACATACAGTACCAAAAAGCTGACTATGCTCCCACTAGCCTTGATATAGACACAAGATTCATCTTCACTCCTTGAAAAGCCAAATTCCTTGACTTTCTCATCAAAGCAAAGATTCCATCTGCGAGGTGCCTATTTCAATCCATATATGGATTTCTCGAGTTTACACACTTTATTGGGGTACTCTGTACTGACAAAACCGTCTGGCTGAACCATGTAAACATCTTCAACCAACTTTCCATTAAGGAAAGCGGTTTTGACATCCATTTGCCATATTTCATAGTCATGAAATGCAGCAATGGCTAACAGAACCCTAATAGACTTAATCTTGGCCACTGGTGAAAAGGTCTCATCATAATCAACTCCCGGAGTTTGAGAATAACCCTTTGCAACCAGTCGTGCCTTATAAGTGTGTACATTACCATCCATGTCGGTCTTCTTCTTGAAGATCCATTTGCACCCAACTACCTTACGATCAGGTACATTGTCAACCAAGCTCCAAAATTGATTGTCATACATGGACTGTATCTTGCTATCCATAGCCTCTTTCCATTAAGCAGCCTCAGGGCCTGCCATGGCTTCCGTGTAGCTGTTAGGCTCATCCAGATTTACCAGTGTGTTATCACTGATAAGTGTCTCACATTCTGCAGTAATATGGAAACCATAATAATGCTCAGGTGCATTCCTAACTCTTGTGGAACGCCTCAGAGGTATAGATTCTTCAGTTGGCTCAATAGGAGTTTCCTCCTCAGGTTGAGGGCTAGGGTTTGAGGTTCCTTCATCACTTGACTCTTGAAGTTCTTCAAGGTCACTTTGCTTCCCATTGTCTCCTTGACTCATGAATTCTCTCTCTCGAAAGAATCCTCTTCTTGCTATAAAGACCACATTGTCACTGGGTCTGTAGAAGATGTAGCCAAAGGATTTTTGTGGATAGCCGATGAAAATACACCTTTCGCTTCGGGGTTCGAGCTTATCGTGAGTCTCACGTCTCGCGAAAGCCTCACAACCCCAAATCTTGATGTGGTCTAGATTGGGAACTTTTCCAGTCCACACCTAGTGAGGTGTTTTGGCAACCTTCTTTGTAGGGACTAGATTAAGGATATGGGTGGAAGTCTCTAAAGCATACCCCCAAAATGAGATTGGTAGCGAAGCTCGACTCATCATGGAATGAACCATGTCCAACAAGGTCCGATTATGCCTCTCAGCTACACCATTCAACTGTGGTGTCCTAGGAGGTGTCAATTGTGAGATAATCCCACATTCCTTAAGATAGTCAAGGAACTCAGTACTAAGATACTCACCACCACGATCGGATCGAAGCATCTTAATGTTCCTGCCCAACTGATTCTCCACTTCTTGCTTAAACTCTTTGAATTTCTCAAAGTTTCTGACTTATGCTTGATTAAGTAGACATATCCATATCTACTAAAATCATCAGTGAAAGTCACATAAAACCGATTAGCATCTCTTGTGGCGGTTCTGAAGGGTCCACCTACATTCGTGTGTATGAGGTCCAACAAACCTTCACCCCTAGCACAAGTGCCAGTAAAAGGTGACTTTGTCATTTTACCAAGCAAACAAGATTGATGAGATTCGGAATCAAGTTTGAATGTAATTCTAGTATTAATGAGTAAAGTATTTAATGATGAACATGTGAGTAAATAGAATATTTGTTCAGCTCGTATTATGACTTTTGTGTTTACAGAATACAAAGACTAAACTGTAAAACTGTGTGTAAAAGTGATTCTAGATCACTAGTACAGACCCCTATTTATAAGAGAACAAAAGCATAACAGTACTAAGGACTATACGTTAAGACATGACTTTATAATGCCTTAGTAAAATAACAATACATCCGAAGACTCATACATACGAAGATACAAGATACTTCGTAACAATCAAACTGACTCTTCGACTATTACAACATTTTAGCCCTAACAATCTCCCCCTTTGGAATCAAGGTCGAAGTCTTCAAGTCGTCAGTGATTGAACGACATACATCAGCACTCTTTGGATCTCCATATACTAAGAGATAACTTTCTTTATCTCTTTCTTATCTCCTTCCGAGTTTTTCTTGCAGTGGTTCATACGAACAATTAAGTTCGTATATTGCGAGTTGGTGTATCTCTCCACTTCACAAGTTTGGAATAAAAATCTTTTAGCTCTTCCAGCTTTATCTTTCCCAGCAAAAACAATCCCCAATGGTTTTAAACAAATTTCTCCATCTTCATACTTGTTCAGCTCATTCTGCTTCTTTGTTGGTGCCATTGGTGCAGTTATGTCTATTCCTTTGACAATAGCAAGTTCAACATCTATTTGAGCCAAGCACTCAAAGTAATTTTCCAAGAATATTTTTATGTGCTTGCACCCAAGGCTAAAAACATCTGGCTCAGTGTCTTGGAGAAAAGAAAATGATTTGTCTTTAAGCATCAAGGCAATATTGATAAGATCATAAGTATTCATCAAAGGAAAGTCTACCACTGTAAATTCTTGTAATTTTCAACTTGCTCTTGCAACAGTGTATTTGAGGTTTTCAAACTTCCCTTCGAATATGACATATCTTTTGATAGATATCACCTTTCGTATCTTCTCCGAAAACCAAACTTCTTCCTGAGCCTTTCCCAAAACCGCATGAAATCGTATTTTCATCTTCTTTCCCTCTTCAGTTTCCAATGATTTTGTTTCAGCTTTGAACTGTGGCATAACAAACATCATCTCATTGATTGGAAAATCAAGTTGACCAAAATCTGTGTTTATCACCACATAACTCTTCTTAGGAATCTTCTCAAATGAATACATGTGATCAAACATCACCCTGGATTCAATGGTTTCGTAGTTATATGCTTTCGATGGATCATCCTTATCAACTTTCGAATCATCCAAAGCTCTTTGTCTCATTATGCTTTGTACATGTCTCAGTCTTTCAACCTCAGCTGCCACCTCCGCTTTCTTCTCTTCATTCGACTTTTCAATGACAATTCCTTTTCCCTTATCTTTGACATTCGACAAAACACCTTTTTCAGAAGAAGACACATCAATTTGCTTCCCAATTACAACACCTTTTGAGATTGGTTTTGGAAATGGAACTGTTCTGATCACAGTTGAGGTAACTGGACCCGCAGAAACAACAGTTGGCTTTGCCACCACCTTCGAAGGATATACCTTTCCAACTACCTTCGCATCTTTTATGGTTGTTTTTACTTGTTCCCCAGCCTTTGGTTGTTCTATCTTTTCTCCCCCTTGCACCCCTGTGAAAGCAAGTGGGGCATCTGACACATTCGGTAAAAGGCTGGAAATGCGAAGTAGTGGAGCCAGATTCTTGTGTAAGATGGCTTCGAAGTAAGAAAACTTCTGGGAAAGAAACTCTTGGGAAATTATTGGAGAGACAGACTTCGAAGATAAGTCCTTTAATTCCTTCAACAAACCAACCAACTCTCCAAAGTTTTGTTCTTCTTTGGTAGAAAGAGTTGTTAGTTGTGGATTCATCTGTTTGAATAATTTGACACATCTGGAGATAGCATCACAGATGATATCAATTTTCTGATTTGCTGAAGCGTAATCCTGTTGAACAATTTGAACTTCCTTCTGCATATCTTCGCGAAGTTCTCTGATTTGTAAGTTGACATCCTCTAGCACCTTTTTAACTTCTTGTACGAAGAGCACATGACGCTCCTTCGTAACCATTTTCAAATCTTTCAACTCCCTCACAAAATCGGCTCTCTGAGAATTAATTCGATTCTCAGTAGAAATATCATGTTGATCAACTTTTTCTAGAACTCCACTTTCTGAATCCCGAATCAACCTAGATGCCTTCGAAATTACGCGTCCTTCCATCAGTTTCATTAAGGAATCAACCTCCAAACTGGTAACCCCACCACTACCCACATCTACTTGTGATTGCAAGATTGAATTCAACTTTGAATTCAAAATCTTGAATTGCTTCATCGTCATCAGCATGTGGTCTGGAAAATCTTCTTCGGAATGATCAAAATGAAGAGCTTCGAACGTTCCTCCAAAGCCTTCATTATCGGTTTCAGCATCAGTAGCCATGGTTTCATCAATCGGTGAAGACGGGTTCGGTGGATCAGTTGATTGAGTTGAAAATATTGTAGTAAATGGTTGATCCATAATAGATTGAAAAGTGGGAGAATCAGTAGTTGATGTAACCTGGGGTAAAGAAACAATAGGACTTTGTTCAAGAGGCTTCGAATCAACAGGCTTCGAAAGACCAACAGGCGGACTGGTCTTTGCTTCTTCTTGAATTCGAATCTCCGGTGTTTCAGAACTTGCTTTTCTTCTTTAGTTCTTTGATTCTTCTTTAGAAACTTCGCAAGATCTTCAGCCCTTCGCTTTTTAGATGATGGAGACACCGGAGCTGGAATTTCCCTTACCATTACACCCTGATGTGTGATTTGGGTTTTCTTAACAAGCTGAGATGAAGACTTTCGCTTGAATTTGATTCGGCGAAAAACCCCCGTCTTCGATGGAATAGTTTCTTTCTCCTGAGACGCTTCGATTGTGGGTGTATCAGCAACAGTTATTAAAACTTGAGAAACGTCTTCAACTGTAGCGGTTTTAGCCATCGGAGATTTCTTCTTCTTCTCATCCTTCACAATTCTTTCTGAAGACCCAACATCTGTCTTCTTTGTTTTCTTGGATTTCTTCTTCTCCCCTTTGTATAACACGCCTGTAAGAACGGTTGTGTCAATTGATTGAAGATATGACACCAACACGTTATTTGTTGGATCCACCTTTTTGAGCATCGCATCCGGAATGCGAGCTATAGATGTAAAAATAGCAGGATCATCAACAACCTCCTTCGGACATCCATACATATGAAACACTGCTTTTTCTTCAAAATCTGGAACTTCAATCCTCTCCTTTGTGTAAACATATTGAAGAATAAGACTCCAATATCGGGCACACGAGATCCCCTGTCTAGCATTTGTCTTTGAAATACTTGTTAAAAACTCTGTCCACAGTTGTTCAGAGTAATCAACGTTCAGATCATAATATAACCCAACCACCATTGCGTATACTTCCATTCTTCCTTTATCGAGACCCACTGTTCTTCCTGTGAGACAGCGAAGAAAAATGCCGAATAAGAAATTCCATAGCGTAGGTAATCCAGATTTCTTAAAGTCACTGATGCGCGTCAATGAAGGTTGATGACCCATTTCATTGAACATGAACACCACTTGTGGATATGTGACTTCTACATATGGACCAGTGTTCGGAATCCCCAATATTTTGCAGAATAACCTCTTGGACACCCGAATGTGTGTTTCATTCACCATAGTAAATTTCACACTTCCGGTCTCTTTATTGTACGATGCAGTTGATCCGGCCTTAGATAACCAGGACATTGGAACCGCGAATGAATCGAACATGGCTTTGGACAGAACAGAATTCTGTAAAGCAACCACCAGCATTTTGAGTTCATCCGGATATTTTGATAAATCAGACTCCACTTGGTAATTTGAGCCCTGGATCTTCAAAATTGGAACACTAATGACTTCTTCAGTTGTTAGTGATGATGTAACAGAGTCTTGCACGTGTGTCGCCATAGTTGAGTGTGAAGAAGATAATGTTTGAAGAGGATGAATGTTGAAGAAGATGAATTGCAGAGAGAATTTGTAAGACAGAGAGTATTTGATCGCATAAAGTGTTATGGACCCCTGAGTTCCTTTTTTATATGTAACCCTAGAATTTTGAATTTGAAGCGGGATGCATTAAATGCTTGCTGACATGGCACCTTGAAATACGGACCTCACTCATCAAAAAGTAACAAACGTAACTGTCAGCACACCTAAAACTCGTATTGTATACCATACGTCACCAAGAGACAAGACTGTTTGGTATTCCCCAAGAGAAGTGTAACCGTCGGATCCCTTCGGAATAGAGGTAAGGCTCTTTCACTTTTGGGTTAAAAAGCGAAGTCATATGCCAGAGTTTCGAAATCATCAGTTTGAGTTTGTAGTACTCAAACCTCAAGGATTTCGTGTGTGCTGTGTTCCAAAAATTTAGATAAGAAACGAATGTAAATTTTTTTTGGAAACTAGTGATGTCAAAAATTTGATTTGACACAAAAACAGTTGAATCCCGGGCAAAGATTTCTTCAAAAATTATCAAGAGAGATAATTAACAGCTTGCTTGGTTTCCCGTGAATTACAATCGACAACTTGTAGAGAAGTTTCGAAGGGTTTCTTTTATAAGGAAAATGGGTGGCTTCGAAAATTTCGTTACATATCAACCCTAATATAAGGTGATAAATTGTAACCGAAATTATTTGTGTGACCATTGTAGTCAGTGACAAATTGGTTTCGAATGATATTCAAAGTAACAAGGATTTTCGAAATATACTCACACAAAAATCATATTCATGAAAAAAATATTATGTTGGATCTTGTTGGGAACAAACATCGTAGGTTTCAAATGCTTGATTAAGACCACTCAAAAAAAATGAAAACGATTTTGAGTATATAAGGTACTGAAACAAATGTTTCGTAAGTTTTGGAACATAGTTCACCGTCAATTCCTTGATTTGTTGGATTTTAGGGTTTCTCTTTCATCACGGGCTCATGATTTCAGATCATAAACACAGAGTTTTTGTATGTCTAGATTTCGATTGGTTTGATCAAAAACCTCTTGGACATACATCATTGTGTGTGAACTGTGTAAAGAAGTTTAGGATGAAAAAGATTGATTTACGAATCGAATGTACCTCTGTTATTTATGGACCAAACAGAAAACTCTTAACTCATTTGAGAAGAGTAAGGTAGCTCTGTAGACTAATGCGAATACAAGCCTTGTTGGGAAGAAATTTTCATGAGATAATTTCATCAAGGCTTTCCTTTCTCACACATAGAGTCATATGAGGCTTGAGTCAACATGCAGCAGCATGCTTCTAGGGACATCCTAACTAGTACACAGTTTATCGAAATCATACATTCCCATAGAAGACATAAATATTAGGTCTTCGCATTTAACTCTTGACTAAACTCACAATACACAATGTTTTAAAACCAAAGAGAACAAAAATATTTTTGTGATTTTTGAATTTTTCAAAAAAATAACAAAACAATATAAAATCTTTTTGGATTTTTAATTTTTCAACAAAAACAATGAATCAAAAGAAAATATTTTTGATTTTTCAGGTTTTTCAAAAAAATAAAAAAAATAAAAAAAATGATAAGTCTAACCTTAGTTGAGATGTGTATGAATGCGAAGAAATTGAATAAGAATATCTTCAAAACATACGAACACGACGCATTCGAACCGTTGACTTTGAAAGTAGTCTCTAAATAAGAACTTCATCAAGGAATAAACCATACGAATGCGAACCATTCGAAGCGTTGACCATGAACAGTAACCTCTGAACACTTAACACTTTTTAAGCAACCTGTCCTTCAGTTCACCAAATCATTCTAACCCATCACTCTCCGCTTTTATCACATGTAATGGAATTTCCATCAATCATACCCAATCCTTCTAAAATACAAAGAAATGATTTTTCATCCAATGCCTTTGTGAAAATATCTCCCAATTGTTCCGTTGTTTTCACAAAATGAACTTCAATATTTCCTTCTTCCACATGATCTTTTATGAAATGATATCTGAGATCAATGCGCTTAGTCTTCGAATGCTGCACAGGATTATGACAAATTCGTATTGCACTTTGTGAATCACAATATAAAGGAATCTTTTTCATATTTATAGCATAATCACGTAATTGACTTTGAATCCAAATAATTTGTGATGTACACGCTGCTGCAGCAACATATTCAGCCTCGACTGTAGAGATCGAAACACATGTTTGCTTCTTCGATTGCCAACTGACCAATTTTCCATCTAGTAATTGACATCCACCAGTTGTGCTTTTCGATCCACTGCATCCTCCCAGATCCGCATCTGAATAAGCTTGTACAAAGAACCATGTTTTCGAAGGATACCACAAACCTAACGAAGTAGTGCCCTTCAAATATCGAAAAATATTCTTCACCGCTGTTAGATGTGGTTCACGTGGATTTGATTGATACCTTGCACAATTACAAACAGAAAACATAATATCAGGTCGACATGCAGTTAAATACAATAATGACCCAATCATGCTTCTATATAGAGTGATATCAACAGCAGATTTGTCTAACGAAGGAGTTAACTTTATGCCCGTTGCCATTGGTATTCGTAACCTTGTGCTATTCGTCATTCCAAACTTTTCTAGCAGATTCTTTGTATATTTCTCTTGATTAATGAAGATGCCTTCTCTGCTTTGACAAATATTCAAACCCAAAAAATTATTAATTTTGCCCATCATACTCATTTCGAATTTGCTTTTCATCAAGTCTTCGAATTCTTTAGATAAAGCAGGGTCAGTAGAGCCAAAAATTATATCATCAACATAAATTTGAACAAACATCAGGTGACTCCCAACTTTCTTGTAACATCCGGGATTTCAGGTATATTAATTATACTTTTTATTTTGAGTTTTGTGGAAGAACTCGGCGAGTTGGTGCGTAGACTCGCCGAGTTGAGATGCGATTTCTCACCCGGATTGATGCCCGGACTCGGCGAGTCGCCTTGGTTGACTCGGCAAGTCTGCGTTGTTTAATGAAACCGTAATTTCTCGGGTTTGAGGCCTATTTAAAGGGCCTTATGGCCGTCATTTGCGCTCATCAGTCCCCAAAGTGAAACCCTAGAGCATTTGAGCGATTCAAGTAAGGGAAGGAGCCATTGTTGATCTTGGAGTTATTTTCTAGCAAGGAAAGAGGAGATCTAGCCAAGAGGAAGCAAGAGAGGGGTGGATTCCCGAAGACTAAGGTTCAGAACATCACAACTAAGGTACAATTCCGAACCATTCTCTGTTATTGTGATGTTCATGTAGATTTATGGTTCTTGAACCCATTTGTGGCTAGATCTAGTGTCCTCATGGTCCCTTAGCGAGTTAGGGTTCTGGATCTGGACCCATAGAGGTCCATAGCACCTCTTTACCAAAGCTTTATATGCATCCATGGAGGTTTTGGCTTGAGATCAAGGTATTTGGGGCTAAAATGCCATTCATGAGCTATTCGGTGCTTAATGAGCACCAAGACTTGGACTTTACATGGTCAATAAGCTTAAGGGGACTGGATCTATAAGTTAGTAAAGCGGATCTGACCTCAGAAGGTCGTTTGGGGTTGTGCATGGAATGCACTCGCCGAGTCCATTCCCAGACTCGACGAGTTGGTGCGGGTTGTTCAGTGATTACAAACCAGGGGTTGAGTGACCGAGTCGGGTGAGTGACTCGGTGAGTCGGAAGAGATTCATAGGGATCGGGTTCCCGTAGGGACTTGGCGAGTCCACGCCAGACTCGGCGAGTCGGGTCAACCGTTGACCGTTGACCATTGACCTTTGACCGTTGACCATAGTTGACTGGTTTGACTTCGTGGTATTAGTCAGCCAGGGTCAAGGTGGTATTAACTAGAAATATGCTTGTGTTGTAGGAGGACGATAGCTTGGGAGATCGAGCACTAGTAGTTACGAGATGTACGAGTTACCGAGATACGCGAGGTGAGTCTTCTCATTATACATTACCTTGAGTAGGTATTTCGAGTTGACCAGAGGGTCTTATGTGCTATGTATCAGCTTATGTGTTGTCTTAGAGATTTCGTGCTATGTGTTATTTGTATGTTGTATGATTATATAGACGGGGCCGGAGGGCCCAACGATTCTGACCGGGCCAGAGGGCCCAACGAGCTATGACTGGACCGGAGGGTCCGACGAGCTACGAGACTGGAGGGTCCCGCTGAGACATCTAGACCGGAAGGTCGGATTTAGACTTGAGTGGCGTATTTGTGGTATGTGGTATTTTGGGAACTCACTAAGCATTTGTGCTTACCATTGTTGTGTTTGATGTCTCAGGTACCAGCGAGGACCGTGGGAAGGCGACGGCTTGACTTGTACATACCCACCCCAATGGAGTTTATGTTAGAGAGATCTTGGGATTTGTTTGAAAATACTGTTGTTATGGATTTGAAATTATGATATGATATACATTTTGTGGTTTTAAAAATGAAAAATTAAATTGGAAATTTTACGTTGTTACAAGTTGGTATCATAGCCTTGGTTTGAGGGATTCGGATGCACCTTCGGGCGTATTTGAACTCAAACCGAGGATTTGAGAAGTTTTCAAACAAAACTAAAATTTTCTAAAAAGAAAAAGATGGAACCAAGCAGAGTGGAAGGTGTGTACGGTCAGCCAGCGCCCGAACGTTGAATCCCCAAGATACCCTTACATTATATGTTATGAGTTATGGGATATTATGTTGTGCATGTTAGAGAGGCTAGGTATTCCTATTAGGACTAAAGTGGCCTGATTTGTGATGCCTTAGCCTAGGAGATTACTGCTGCTATGAGATACTTTGAGAGTGAGTAGGTAGCAGTGAGGAGCTCATGAGAGGTCTACTGAGGGTAGCTAGTGCATAGCGAGAGCAGAGTATTTACGATTTGGGATCCTAGGAGGAGGACTTGGGTTGTATATTGATTCGGTGTGGAAGATAGTATTGGGCCCGTACTATTGAAGACACCGGATTGGTGCGCAGTCCAAGTAAGAATCCTTGGGGTACCAGAAGTTGAGGATGATTGAATTATCGAGTGTGAGTATGCTCAAAAGTGTCCCTAATATTTCTTATGTTGTATTTCAGAGATTGAGCATGGTCAGGACACGCCATACCATCGGGGGCAGTAGGGTGAGTGATGAGGAGATCCGTCAGATCATCCATGAGGAGGTGGCTGTTGCCATCAGAGCCAAGATTCCGGAGATGTTTGGGTCTATTAAGACCACACTAATCGAGATGTTTGACGAGCGTTACGCTGCTTTGATTGATGCTGTTGTTGCTGCAGCCACAGCAGATGTTGCTGCTGCGAGACCCCAGGGTGGTGATTCGTTGCTGTACCGAGAGTTCAGCAACACGAAACCACCATAGTTCGATGGTACACAGGATCCGATTGCCGCCATGAGGTGGATCTCAGACATAGAAGGGTGTTTCTATACGTGCTCGTGTCCGGAGCACTTGAGGGTGCAGTTTGCACTCAACCAGCTTCGCTTGGGGGCGAAGGACTGGTGGAAGTTTGTAACCGTGAGCTATTCGACAGCTGAGCTGACTGCAGTGACCTGGGAGAGGTTTACTGCGATGTTTCGTGACGAGTATGTTCCCCAGGTGGAGAGGGAATGTTTAGCCCAGGAGTTTCTGACCCTCAAGCAGGGGACTAAGTCGGTGACAGTGATTACGAGGATGTTTCATGAGCGGGCATTGTTCTGCACGGAACAGGTGTCCACTGAGCAGGCTCGCATGAGCCGTTATCTGAGTATACTGAGGAGGGACATTCGTGAGTTCGTGGCGAGCTCGACATACCAGACATTTGCCGAGCTCCAGGCAAATGCCCGGAAGAGGGAGATCGAGCTTGAGACACAGGCGAGGGAGGAAGTCGCGTCTCGGAGGGGTGATCGGCGACCGACACAATCGCAGCCGGCTGCCAAGCGGGCAAAGCCCGCTGATTCGAGGAAGAGTATTTCGAGGGGCCGTACTTGTAGGAAGTGCGGCAAGAGCCATGATGGGTCATGCAAGACTGGGGTATGCTACAAGTGTGGGAAGGAAGGGCATTTTGCGAGGGATTGTCCTAAGGGGTTCTCGGTTTGCTTCCATTGCAACCAAACCGGCCATCGGAAGGCCGAGTGCCCCCAGCTTCAGAGGACAATGCAGGGATATGTACATGCAGTTCGAGCTACTGAGACCCGGCCAGCAAAGGCCTAAACACCGAAGGCTAGGGGGAGAGCCTTTCAGTTGACTGCGGAGGAGGTCCGCGCAGCGCCTGACGTCGTGGCAGGTACATATTCCTTATCTATTTATGCTGAGTTTATGCTTTTGTGATGATTACATGTTATGCGTAGGTACTTTTCTTGTGAATTCTGTACCTGCATTAGTGTTGTTTGACTCGGGTGCGAGTCGGTCGTTCGTATCTGTGACTTTTAGTAGGCACATTAGTATTCCGAGGGAGGCGTTGAGTCGACCTCTGCAGGTTTCCATAGCCGATGAGCATGAGGTGTATGCTACCGAGGTGATACGAGGATGTGTACTGGAGAACTTCGGAGTGGAGTTTCCGATTGATTTGATACCGATTGCCATGAGGGATGTTTGTGTTATAGTGGGCATGGATTGGTTGAGCCGTTTCAGGGCTGTCATATATTGCGAGTGTCAGTTGGTGACGATCCGAGATCCTAGTGGGGGAGTGCTGACAGTCTATGGCGAGGGGACTCGTGGTGGTTCAGTATTCTGTTCGGCTGCCAGAGTGAGGCGGAGTTTGCAGCAGGGCTGCAAGGGGTTCATGGCCTATGTGACGGATGTACGAGAGGCCGTTGAGAGGCCAAGTTCAGTGGATGATGTGCCGATAGTGAGTGAGTTCCGGGATGTGTTCCCCGAGGAGTTGCCGGGTGTACCTCCCGAGAGGCAAGTGGAGTTTCGTATCGATTTGAATCCCAGGGCTGCACCTATCGCTAAGGCGCCATATCGCCTAGCGCCGCCAGAGATGCAAGAGTTATCCTCACAGCTGCAAGAGCTGTTGGGGAAAGGGTTCATCCGTCCCAATAGCTCTCCCTGGGGAGAGCCAATCCTTTTTGTCAAGAAAAAGGATGGTTCACACCGAATGTGCATTGATTACCGGGAGCTGAACAAGTTGACGGTCAAGAACCGTTATCCATTACCGAGGATCAATGATCTATTCGATCAGTTGCAGGGGGCGTCTTGGTTCTCCAAGATAGACCTGAGGTCGGGATATCACCAGATGAGAGTTCGGGATGAGGATATCCAGAAGACGGCATTTAGGACTCGTTACGGGCATTACGAGTTCATGGTGATGCCATTCGGGCTCACCAATGCACCCGTGGTTAATGGATCTCATGAACAGGGTGTGTAGGCCGATGTTGGATCATTCGGTAATTGTATTCATTGATGACATCCTGGTGTATTCGAGGACCAGAGAGCAGCACGAGGAGCATTTGAGAGAGCTCCTCGGAGTTCTGAGATCGGAGAGGCTATTCGCCAAATTCTCCAAGTAGGATTTTTGGTTACGGGAGGTCCAGTTCTTAGGGCATCTCGTTAACCAGAATGGGATATTGGTTGACCCGGCCAAGATTGAGGCTATGATGAGTTGGGAGGTGCCGAGGTTACCTACGGAGATTCGGAGCTTCTTAGGGCTGGCAGGTTACTATCGGAGATTTATCAGGGACTTCTCCAAAATCGTCGTGCCACTTACCAAGTTAACCCGGAAGGGTGTTACTTTCTCATGGGGTCCAGAGCAGCAGACCTCATTTGAGACCCTTCGCCAGAGATTGTGCGAAGCTCCCGTGCTCGCATTACCGGAAGGGATGGAGGATTTTGTGGTGTACCGTGATGCATCGATATCGGGGTTGGGAGCGGTGTTGATGCAGAGAGGGCATGTGATCGCGTATGCGTCGAGGCAGTTAAACCCTCATGAGACGAGATATCCCACCCACGATCTGGAGTTGGGGGCTGTGGTATTCGCCCTCAAGATCTGGCGTCACTATCTGTATGGGGTTCGGTGTACGATATACACGGACCACAAGAGCTTGAAGTACTTGATGGATCAGCCCAATCTGAACATGCGGCAGAGGAGATGGATGGATGTGGTAAAGGATTATGATTGCGAGATCTTGTACCACCCGGGCAAGGCTAATGTGGTAGCCGACGCCCTGAGTCGTAGGGCTGAGGGTGCCCCGATGCGAGATATCTGTATGAGGTTGACGGTGATGACTCTGGTATTGGATACCATCAGAGGGGCCCAGGCCGAGGCAGTGAGACCGGAGAACCGTAAGAGAGAGCGAGTTATCGGGAAGGTGTCAGGGTTTGTTACCGATAGCCGCGGGCTTATGACCTTCCAGGTTCGGATTTGGGTACCGTTTGTGGGCGGGACGCGTACTATCTTGATGGAAGAGGCGCACAGATCGAAGTTTTCGATCCATCTTGGGGCCACTAAGATGTATCTGGATCTGAAGAGGGAGTATTGGTAGCCCTGTATGAAGAGGGATGTGGCATGGTTCGTTGAGAGATGCCTAACCTGTCGTAGGGTTAAGGCCGAACAGCGAAAACCGCATGGTAAGTTGCAACCACTTGAGATCCCGGAGTGGAAGTGGGAGCAGATATCCATGGATTTCATCACCAAATTGTCGAGAATGGCAACGAGTGTCGATGCGATTTGGGTGATAGTGGACCGATTGACGAAGAGCGCCCACTTTCTCACCATTAGTGAGAGCTCTTCTGCGGAGAGGTTAGCAGAACTATACGTAAGGGAGGTGGTATCGCGGCATGGAGTACCCATCTCGATCATGTCAGACCGAGATGTGCGTTTCACTTCCAGATTCTGGAAGAAATTTCACGAGGAGTTGGGGACGAGGTTGCATTTTAGTACTGCATACCACCCACAGACTGACGGGCAGAGTGAGCAGACGATTCAGGCGCTCGAGGACATGCTCCGAGCATGTGTGTTGGATTTCGGCGGAAGCTGGCACGCGTATTTGCCCCTGGCGGAGCTTTCCTACAACAACAGCCATCATTCGAGCATCGGTATGCCGCCCTTTGAGCTGTTGTATGGGAGGCGGTGTCGTACCCCTATTTGCTATGTATGAGATTATGTGTTGTCTTAGAGATTTACGAGTTATCGAGCACTAGTAGTTACGAGATTTATGAGTTATCGAGATGCGCAAGGTGAGTCTTCTCACTATACATTACCTTGAGTAGGTATTTCGAGTTGACCAGAGGGTCTTATGTGCTATGTATGAGATTATGTGTTGTCTTAGAGATTTTGTGCTATGTGTTATTGATATGCTATATGATTATATAGACCGGGCCGGAGGGCCCAATGATTCTGACCGGGCCAGAGGGCCCAACGAGCTATGACTGGACCGGAGGGTCCGACGAGCTGCGAGACTGGAAGGTCCTGCTGAGACATCTAGACCGGGAGGTCGAATTTAGCCTTGAGTGGCGCATTTGTGGTATGTGGTATTTTGGGAACTCACTAAGCATTTGTGCTTACCGTTGTTGTGTTTGATGTCTCAGGTACCAGCGAGGACCGTGGGAAGGCGACGGCTTGACTTGTACACACCCACCCCGATGGAGTTTATGTTAGAGAGATCTTGGGATTTGTTTGAAAATACTGTTGTTATGGATTTGAAATTATGATATGATATACATTTTGTGGTTTTAAAAATGAAAAATTAAATTGGAAATTTTACGTTGTTACATTTCTTTCGAAATAAAGTGGGATCTACTGATCCTTGTTTAAATTTAGATTGTTTCAAAAATGATGTTAATGTTGCATACCATGCTCTTGGTGCTTGTTTCAACCCATACACAGCTTTATCTAAAATATAAACATGATCAGGATGTTCGTTATTTATAAAACCTGGTGGTTGTTCAACATAAACCGTTTCTTCAAGTTCGTCGTTTAGGAATGCACAATTTACATCCATTTGATAAACGTCGAAATCTTTATGAGCTGCATAAGCCAGAAAAATACGAACAGCCTCGAGTCTTGCGACAAGGGCAAATGTTTCTTCATAATCAATTCCTTCTTATTGAGAATATCCTTTAACAACAAGTCTGGCCTTATTTCGAATAATGTTTCCATCTTTGTCAGTTTTGTTTTTAAAAATCCATTTGAGTCCAACAATTGAAACATCAACATGTTTAGGAATTAATCTCCAAACCTTGTTTCTTTCGAATTCAGACAATTCAGCTTGCATAGCAACAACCCAATCAGAGTGTTCCATTGCAACCTTAACAGTCTTTGGTTCGATTTTGGAAATAAAAACATTAAACATGCATAACTCTTGGTGAGTATTCAATACCTCATTTCTTGCATGAAGTTGAGCCCTTGTCAATACTCCCGCTTGTGGATCTCCAATAATTTGTTCTTTTGGATGATTTCATGTCCATTTATCCAATGGTGGATAATCAGGATCAAAATCCAAAGGTGCATCTTCGAACATAGCATCTGTTTCTGATCTATTTATTGAACATGCATCCTCAACATCATCAAAATGCTCCTCTTCCAATATTGGATCCTTCTCAAGTATTGGCTCCCCCTCGAGTATTTGCTCCCCCTCGAGTATTGGATCTTCTTCGTGTATTGGCTCCTCTTCGATGATTGGCTCCCCCTCAACATCAACATTGGTTGACATATTATCTGCTTCGTAAGAATGCTCCCCCTCAACAAAAATGTTCGAATCCAAGTCCTCCCCCTCTACTGGACCATCAGATATTTCATTTGTGTTTAGACTCGAAAACGAGATTGATTCATTATGAAGCTTCGAATCTTCTAATTGTTGATTATCTGGTGCATTTCTCACTGCATCAATTGCTTGATCTGAAATACCAAAAATCGATTCATAATTAGCATCATCCATTTCAATTGGTTCGTTCTCATTCGAAGAATTTTGCAAAATAGGATAATTTGCAAGTTGATGATTAGTCTTTTTAATGTAATTATCATCAAATGTCAAATTGAATGTTTCTTCCACTTTGCGAGTTCGCTTATTTAACACTCTATAAGCTACAGAGTTGTATGAATATCCCAAGAAAATTCCTTCATCACCTTTTGTTTGAAACTTCGAAAGATTATCCTTAAGATTCATTATGAAACACCTGCATCCAAAAACATGGAAAAAAATTGACATTAGGTTTTCGATTATTGATGATTTCATAAGGAGTAAGATTAAACCGTCTATGAATGAATGATCTATTCTGAGTAAAGCAAGCAGTTGAAACAGCTTCAGCCCAAAGATATTGAGGTAAATTCGAATATGCCAACATTGTTCTTGCAGCTTCGCATAATGATCGATTTCTTCGTTCAACTACACCATTTTGTTGTGGTGTATATGGAGATGAAAAATTATGCGAAATGCCTTTCTCCACCAGAAATGAATCTAAAACCCGATTTTTGAACTCAGTTCCATGATCACTTTTAATTTTTCGAACTGGCTTCTTCAATGAAATTTCCATTTTCTTGATAAAATCAATCATCATTTGTGAAACTTCGGATTTTAACCTGAGAAAATAAACCCATGTAAATCTTGAAAAATCATCCACAATAACTAGAATGTACCTTTTCTTGTTAAGAGTAGCAACTGTTGAAGGACCACATAAATCAATATGCAAAAGTTCAAGGGGTTCAACAATCTTCGAATCTATTGTGATTGGATGACCTTGTTTGTGTTGTTTTCCTACTTCGCAAGCTGCACACAAACTGTCATTATCATATTTAAGAATGGGTAAACCTCTTACCAGATCTTGTACGACAAGTTTGTTGATGTTTCGAAAATTGAGATGTGATAGCCTCCTGTGCCATAACCAGCTTGTATCTGCAGCAGCCTTCGAAAGTAGACACACAGCAGGTTTGCCAACAATTGGAACGATATCCAATGTAAACATATCACCTTTCCGTTTTGACTTGAGTAAAACTTCATTTGTCTCAACATTCGAAATGACACTTCCTTCTTCATTAAAAAGAACTTGATTGCCAGTGCCCACAACAAGTTGTGAAACACTTATCAAATTATGTTGTAAGCCTTCTACAAATGCAACTCGATTTACCGTGAATTTTCCATTCGTTATCTTTCCATAACCCTTGACTTTGCATTTGTGATTATTGCCAAACTTAACCACTCCACCATTCTCTAGACTTCGAAAATCACGCAAGTTTTCCTTCTTCCCAGTCATGTGACGTAAGCAACCGCTATCAATATACCACTTGTTATCATATTGCTCGTCACAAAGTACCCGCGATTATTGAAAAAATTTAGGTACCCAAGACTTGTTGGGTCCATTTATATTAGGTGTCTTTTTCAATTGTAAATTACAACCATTAACCCAATCACAAACTCTAGTTTTGAAACTGTCAACAAATTTAACATTTTCATTCAAAGGGTCAGATATATGAGTTTTTATTGTTTTCAAATTTTCACTAACAATACCCTTCGCATTTTGAGTTTGTGATATGTCACTTTTCGCTTTTTTGACCGGTTTCCAAGCTTTAACTGTAATGTTGGATTCCTTAGATGATGAACTGCCATTCATTGAAGGATTTGCATACTTTTCATATGCCTCATGTATCTGTTCTTTCGAAAACTTACTTGATTGATGTAACAACGTAAAATTTCCAATTTAATTTTTCATTTTTAAAACCACAAAATGTATATCATATCATAATTTTCAAATCCATAACAACAGTGTTTTCAAACAAATCCCAAGATCTCTCTAGCATAAACTCCATCGGGGTGGGTGTGTACAAATCAAGTCGTCGCCTTCCCACGGTCCTCGCTGGTACCTAAGACATCAAACACAACAACGGTAAGCACAAATGCTTAGTGAGTTCCCAAAATACCACATACCACAAATACGCCACTCAAGGCTAAATCCGACCTCCCGGTCTAGATGTCTCAGCGGGACCCTCCAGTCTCGCAGCTCGTCGGACCCTCCGGTCCAGTCATAGCTCGTTGGGCCCTCTGGCCCGATCAGAATCATTGGGCCCTCCGGCCCGGTCTATATAATCATACAGCATATCAATAACATATAGCACGAAATCTCTAAGACAACACATAATCTCATACATAGCACATAAGACCCTCTGGTCAACTCGAAATACCTACTCAAGGTAATGTATAGTGAGAAGACTCACCTTGCACATCTCGATAACTCGTAAATATCGTAACTACTAGTGCTCGATCTCCCCGAGCTATCGTCCTCCTACAACACAAGCATATTTCTACTTAATACCACCTTGACCCTGGCTGACTAACACCACGAAGTCAAACTAGTCAACTCTGATCAACGGTCAACGGTCAACGGTTGACCCGACTCGCCGAGTCTAGCGTGGACTCGTCGAGTCCCTACGGGAACCCGATCCCTCTGAATCTCTTCCGACTCACCGAGTCACTCACCCGACTCGGTTACTCAGCCCCTGGTTCGTAATTACTGAACAACCCGCACCAACTCGCCGAGTCTGGGAATGGACTCGGCGAGTGCATTCCATGCACAACCCCAAACGACCTTCTGAGGTCATATCCGCTTTACTAACTCATAGATCCAGTCCCCTTAAGCTTATTGACCACGTAAAGTCCAAGTCTTGGTGCTCATTAAGCACCGAATAGCTCATGCATGGCATTTTAGCCTCAAATACCTTGATCTCAAGCCAAAACCTCCATGGATGCACATAAAGCTTTGGCAAAGAGGTGTTCTAGACCTCTATGGGTCCAGATCCAAAACCTTAACTCGCTAAGGGACCATGAGGATACTAGATCTAGCCACAAATGGGTTCAAAAACCCTAAATCTACATGAAAATCACAATAACAAAGAATGGCTCGGAATTGTACCTTAGTTGTGATGTTCTGGACCTTAGTCTTCGGGAATCCATCCCTATCTTGCTCCCTCTTGGCTAGATCTCCTCTTTCCTTGCTAGAAAATAACTCCAAGATCAACAATTGCTCCTTCCCTCACTTGAATCGCTCAAATGCTCTAGGGTTTCACTCTGGAGACTGATGAGCGCAAATGACGGCCATAAGGCCCTTTAAATAGGCCTCAAACCCGAAAAATTAGGGTTTCATTAAACAGCGCAGACTCGCTGAGTCCGGGCATTAATCCGGGTGAGAAATCGCGTCTCAACTCGGCGAGTCTACGCACCAACTCGCCGAGTTCTTCCACAAAACTCAAAATAAAAAGAATAATTAATATACCTGATATCCCGGATGTTACAATTGATACATTTTTCCCTTTCCTTCCAACCAATGATCAATATTTCTTTTAGTTGTTATACCCTTCGCATATGAGACTTTGTCAGCTTGTTTCTTCGGAGGATTATCACATTTTGCTGAACTTGGAACATAATCCACTTTTGGTTTTGACTATCATGTATTTCCACAAATTCCATATCACAAACTTTAGAAGTTGAGAGGTGATCAGTGTCAATTTTTACCAATAAGTCCTCACATTTTTCTTTCCCTTTGAAAGAATTTGCTACATTTATTACAGACAATTGAGAACAATCTACATCCTATAAATCACTAATTTCACTAATATTATCAGAATTATCTTCAATATCAGCAAAATTAGATTGAGAATTAGATGTAGAATTCTCAGTCTTTTTCAGAATTCGAATCTGTTCTGATTTAGTTAATGTCTCATTCACAATTTTTACTAAATCATCAGCATCAAGATTATCTTCGACTTTAGCAATTCCATATCTATATCTATCATCTGGAACTTTGTTAAAATCAGAAATTTCTTTTTCACAATCATAAGAAATACTATCTACCTTAGCTCTGTCATAAGCTAAAAATGGTAGCAACTTTCTATGTTGTTCCTTACTAATCTCACTTGAATGATGTAATTCAGTTAATTTTCCATATAGTCTTTTTGAAGAATTACAAAAAATGTTACGCTGTGCTAATAACAAATTTATTTCTTTCGCTAAACTCTCCCTATCTGCCATAATATTTGACACTTGCAATTCTAGATAATCAATCCTAGTGACTTTTGAATCTAACTTCTTTCTTGTCTCTAGTAATTGATCATTTAACTTTTTCGCTTCATTGCTAGCAGACACGACAATTGAATCAAAGTAAGTAACAGTTTCATCAAAAGATACTAATTCATAATTATATGCAGATACTGGAATATTAAAGGATTCAAGAATTTTTCGTACCTTCGTTGTCATAGGCGACCTGTCAGTAGACTTCGATACGAAGCACTGCCCACGTACTTCGTAAGTCTGTTCTTCATCTGAATCCTCTTCAACCTTTGCAAACATGGCTCCATGTGATGGATTTTTCATCTCTTCATCGTCAGAGCCTGAAGACCATATTTGATATGTACCATCTGATTCATTTTCTCCATGAGCCACCAGAGACAAATTCTTTGCTTTCGACTTCACTTCCTCCAGCTTCTCAGTATAATAAGCTTCATCCTTTGTTTTGTTTTTCTTTTCTTCCTTCTTTCTCAACAAACAATCTACTGCCAAGTGATTAGCACCATTGCAATAATGGCAATTAATCCCAGTATCACCTTTTAACATCTTTTCCATTTTCTCCACTTCGCTCTTCGAATCCTTCTTTGCTTCTTTCATCTTTTCATCCACTCTATTTTTGTTCTCAAAATTTCCCTTCGAATCTGATGACTTGTTCTTTGTGTTAAAAGGTTTCTTAAAAAATTTCTTTACTCGATTGTCTGAGTAAAATGCAACAGCCTCATCATCAGAATTCATCAGAAAACCTTCTTCTTCATTAGACTTCGATTTTTCACTCTCTCTTTCTGAAACCTTCGAAATGAGTGCCAATGGTCCACCAAGACTTGTCATTGCTTCCTCAACTATTTCATTAACCTCAATTTCATGAGATTTCAATTGATTGTATAAGTCATTTAAAGTTGAAGTGTCAAAACTCTGCTGATTTTTCACCATCATACTTACACTCCTCCATTCCTTTCGAAGTCCCATTACAAATATCAAGTTGAACTCCATTGATGACCTTGTGATACCATAACGATTACAACGGTAGATTAACTCGTTGAACCGATCATATTAGACTTCAATGGATTCAGATTCCTTCTGTTTGAAATCCTTGAGTTCCACCAGACATTGTTTCACAGAAGTGATCTTTGTCTTTTCACTGCCTTGAAATTTGTCTTTGAGATTGTTCCAGATTTCTTTAGCTGTTGTGCAAGTCCTGACATAATTGTACACAACAGGAGGCAAAGCAACACTTAATTCCCTCATGCATTTCTTCTCCAGTTGTTTTAAACGATTTGATTGATTATCAACCTCTGAACTGCTTGAAGATACACCGATTGGCTGAACTGTTGCAGGTGGATTGATTTCTCCTGAAATGCAATTCCACAGTTCCTCATCCAATCCGTTCAAGTAGTCTTGCATACGATCTGCCCACTGATCCTAATATTATGGAATTAGCATTGGAATCTTCGTGGATGATCCAAGCAAATGAGAAAATGATGTCATGAAGTTAAGATTGAATGACGCCATTGTTGTACGGAACAAAACTTCAAGAATACTATAAAAACTTTGAGAATTTGAAATCAAATTGTATATTTCAGATTAGAATCACACTACGAACAAACGATTCACAAAAATTTTCACAGAATCAAATCCTAGACCTAGATCAAGAAGAATTTTTCACACACAAAAAGAACGAAAACTTTTTGAATCAAACAGTAGATTCAAAAATCTTTTTGAACGTATGAAAATCAGATCACAGAAAGGATTCCTGCTCTGATACCAATTGATGAGATTTGGAATCAAGTTTGAATGTAATTCTAGTATGAATGAGTAAAGTATTTAACGATGAACACGAGAATAAATAGAATATTTGTTCAGCTCGTATTATGACTTTTGTGTTTACAGAATACAAAGACTAAACTGTAAAACTGTGTGTAAAAGTGACTCTAGATCACTAGTACAGACCCCTATTTATAGGAGAACAAAAGCATAACAATACTAAGGACTAAACGTTAAGACATGACTTTATAATGCCTTAGTAAAATAACAATACATCCGAAGACTCATACATACGAAGATACAAGATACTTCGTAACAATCAAACTGACTCTTCGACTATTACAACATTTTAGCCCTAACAAAGATTCACAACTATCATCTGACTTTAGGTCAAATGACTCCAAGACTCAATCCTTTTGGACTTAGCCTATGCGTTTCTTGCTTACATGTCCAAGACGACAATGCCATAAAGATGCTTTATCTAAGCTAGTGGAAGAGTCAATATACAATACATTATTTCCTAGATTATCTACAACTGATACAGTTTCATACACGCCATCACAAGGTAATGCTTTAAAATAATGAACATTATTAAAGAAAGCATCAATACTACCATTATTATTATCAAAATAAAAGGTAAAACCTTGTTTATACAATGCATGAAAGGAAATAACATTTCTTGCCATTTCTGGCGAATAATAACACTTATTCAAATCTAATGTAAACCCACTATTTAGCACTAAGGAATAAACTCCTATCTTGGTGACAGGTGAAGCTTTCCTGTTTCCCATGATCAAGTTTATCTTTCCTTGCTCCACATTCTCACTTCTTCTTAGTCCCTGCAAATCACAACATATGTGAATACCACAACCGGTATCAAGGACCCTAGACTTATAATGAGGTGAGTTATTAGACAATATAGTGTATATACCTGCATGGTTGGGTTTTACTTTCCCATCCTTGATATCTTGCTGGTATTTTGGGCAGTTTCGCTTCCAGTGTGACTTTTCATGACAATAGAAGCATTCAGCCTCATTAGGGTTAGCAGAAGGAGTGACAAAACCTTTCTTGGTTTTGCTTGAAGAGGAGCCTTCAAGGGTCTTACCCTTGGTACCCTTAGAAGGGTTCTTTCTCTTCTTCCCTTTGCCATGCCCGATTTCCAAGACATTGGCCGCAGTAGAAGTAGGAGTAGGAGTAGTAACAACCGACTTACCCTTTAGACCACTTTCCGCGGTCTTCAAGAGTCCCTGAAGTTTACTGAGGGTGACTTCTTCCTTGTTCATGTGATATGTCAAGCGGAAATGATCATAACACGATGGTAAGGAGTGCAAAATGATGTCTAATACTAACTCCTCGGGGAAGTTCACATTCAGCTTCAGTAAACGGTCCATATACCTTTGCATTTTCTGCATGTGGACCGTGATGGGTTCACCATCCTTCATTCGGGTTGTTATCATGGAGGAGTTATTTCATATCGCTCTTGATGAGCACTCTGATGGTAACGATCCATCAAGTCCTGGTGCATCTCAAAAGGATAATATTCTTCATAGGACTTTTGGAGCTCGGCTGTCATGGTGGTCATCATGATGCATGCTACTTTTGTAGCATCCCTTTCATGTATCTCATAATCAGCAAGCTCTTCATGAGTAGCAGTTAGCTCGGGTACCTTTAGCTCCTTGTTGAGAACATATTCTTTCTTCTCATACCAAGTGACCATCCTGATGTTCCTGATCCAATCAGTAAAGTTGGATCCACCGAAGATGACCCTCCCACAAAGATTCATGAGAGAGAAAGAGCTAGTAGGGTTAGAGCCAGAAGCATTGTTATTGGAAGACATCTGAGAAGAAGAGGGAATAGATTAGATTAGATTTAGAGATAGTCCTTAATAAAACACCCAAATGTAGTATTAAGTCTAGGACCCAACACAATATGTTATAACTTAGAAGAAGGATGCTGTAATCTAAGTTATAAGATATTTGAAGGTAGGTGAATGACGATTCACCAATTTCCACCATGAAAAACGAAATTTTAATTAGGTTTTAATTGGTTTAGAAACTCCTAGATTCTTTGATATTCATTGAACTTTCTTCAATGGCATGTTTGAATCTCGAGTGTGCCCTTCAGGTTTTGTGACAAGGATGCCGAGGATCACAAAACAAGGTGTGAAGTAACGATGCAAATTACTTGGTACCCTTAATGTACTACCCCTCAATCGATGTGCCGGTTAACCACACACGCTCCATCGATACTATGATAAACATTAAGTCACCCTTCACCTACCTTGTTATGTTCAAGTTAGTGTACCAGTTAACCACACATGCTCCACTAACGACTTAAACAAAGTGTAAAGTGTAATTTCATGGATTAGCACCTTATTCACATTTTCCTAAAATAACTAAGATTGGGAATTCAATAAAGTTTAGTTACTTTAGTATTATCATTATACTTTTAATGAGAGTTTATAAGTCCTTGTCCTACCCATTCAGCTAACGACTCTCCACTAGTCAAGCAAGCGGTGGGTGAGAGTGGACACCCATTAAGTTGTCATTTTATAGGCAACAACCTTATACCCACCTTATAGACTAGCTTCGTGAATGAGGCGTACTAGCAGTAAGACGACTTTGATCTTATACATATATATATATATATATATATATATATATATATATATATATATATATATATATTATTATTATTATTATTAACTTATAATATTATAAGTATAAGGGTTGAATTTTAACTTTTAAAATTCTAAGAGTTGGAACTAAAGTTTTTAATATGACTTTACTTGTTCCAAAACTTGAGGGCAAGTTTTGTAAACTTTCAAAACTTTTCATTTCTTGTAACTTATGAGTTAAATAGAGTAATAAAAATGAAGACTCTTCATTTTTCTAACTCTTGTGTTCTTTTAATGGTTTTAATTCAAGTGTGACTCTTGGTTTTCCATAACTTGAGGACAAGTTATGGACTCCATTAAAACACATTATGATCAAGAATTAAACTACCAAGTAGGTTACAAGTAATTCCTATGATCATCTAAATTCAAAAGATCAAGAACATGAATATCCATATCAAAGTTTCAAGACCATATAAACACATATAATGATGAAAAATTGATATTAGCCATTGTAAATGGATTAGAACAAACATTACACCATCTAAAACAAGTTATATAACACCAAAACAGTTTAGGGTAATGTTTCTAGTCCATTTCCAGCAGCAAAAGTCGAAAATCTGCATTCTGTGGCTCCTACTCGTCGAGTGCACGAACCTACTCGCCGAGTAGGATGAAGACACACATGAACTCGGCGAGTCCCCCCATGGACTTGGCGAGTTCATTAGGCAGACAGCAAGTTTTTTCAAGTTTTTCCAATATTATGCATCAAGTATCAAACAAACAAGCCTAGGCTCTGATACCACTGATCGGTTTTGAGCATTCTAACACTTCCTAAGTGTACATGCAACCCTAATAAACCTTGGATCTATGTTTGTCTAAGATACATGCAAATAATTATTTTTCCAAGGTTCATATCCTAACTAGCATGGCATGGGGAACATGAATCAAATAAAGCTAGTATAAATACTTACCTTGTAGTTGTAGTTGATTTCTTGGAGTTTTAGAGCCTAGCACCAATAGTGTGGATGCCTCAAATGGAAATCACAAATCACCACAAACTTGGAACTTTGAGATAATAGTCACTACTATCTTGAAATCGGCCCTCTTACTTTACTCATCTCAACTAGTATGATTTCAAGAACCAAAGCCTCCTTTATATAGTGTGGTGGATTAGGGTTACATCCATGTAAACCCTAATACCCATGTCTCTTCATTTCCATGAGATCCATGGGTTAAAGCTCCATGGAGTATCCATGGACTTTCCATGCAAGCCTAGCCCATTCCAAATAAGCATTAGCCCACACTATATAAATATAGAAGCCCATATTTAATTAGTAATACTTTTGATCTCTAAATTAATCCTAGATTAATTATAGATCAATACTAATTAAATAATATGATCTTATATTAATATATTAGAACTTATAATATATTAATAAATAATAATTTGTACTATTCTCAAAAGATTATCCATAAATTGTTCGGGTGAAGTGCAACCCAAATGGACCATGTTGGGTTGGGTCAAGTACATACCAAATATAGTTATGGACTTAGACACTATATCCAACACTAGCCTCCGCATAATCACATACACAATATCCTCAAATAAATAATGGCTCTCAAAAGCTAGATTAAATCCCCTTCTACGATCCCTCAGAAGGGTAAAAGACCATTTTACCCCCCCCCCCCCCTTGACTCAAAAGTCCGACTGTTGATTGAAACCCTAAAAGTCAACAAAAGTCAACGGTCACACTTTGACCCGACTTGCCGAGTGCACTAGAGTGACTCGGCGAGTACACGCCTGCCCTCTTTCACCCCTGGTCCTCTCTTGACTCGCTGAGTCAACCCTAAACTCCATGGGTCGTCACAGATCGCGAGTCGCGGGGCAACCTGACTCAACTCGTCGAGTCCACATATGGACTCGGTGAGTTTCCGCCATGCTCATACTCAAATGAACTTCTGAGGTCAGATCCGTTCCTCTAATCCATAGATTTGGCCTTCCGAACCACTATAATCACGTAAAGGTCCGACCTTTACACTCATGCAATGGCCATGAAGCTTCTTTGGGTGAAATAACCACTAAAATGGCAACCTAGGGCCATAACTCTAAAGGAATAGCAAAAAGAAAGATGCATAGGACTCTCTGGACCTCTTAAGGTCCAGATCTAAAAAGGACTCCACCTTGGGACCTCGCGAACTTCAAATCAAATCCCAAGAAGGCATAAGAAAACCCTAGATTCAAATAGAACGCCAAGAACACGAGATTGAGCACAGATTAGTACCTCAAGTAGCCTCCTTTGATGAAATGGGTGATAGATCTTAGCTCCTCAACCTTCCTTGTTTGTCCTCCTTCCTTCTTTCTTGCAAAATCAACCCACAAAGATCAAAAATGGCTTCTTCCTTCTCACAAACACTCAAGCACTCTTAGGGTTTCTCTCAAGGGTCCGGTAGCCGCAAATGGTGGCTATAAGGGTCCTTAAATAGGTCCCAAACCCGAGAAATTAGGGTTTCATTAAACAGCATGGACTCGCCGAGTCCTCCAATAAATCAGGCCAGAACATCGCGATCCTACTCGATGAGTCTGGACGCCTACTCGCCAAGTCCTTCTCTAAGATTCAATATAAAATACTTAAAATAAGATACCTGGGAATCCGGAGGTCACACCATCTGTATCCTAAAGAAACGAAAAGCTGATCCCACTAGCCAAATGCATGATCGGACCGATACCTCAGCCTCTTAACAGGCTCCGGTAGTCCTTGGGATGCCTGCACATCCAATTGACAACACCATCCTTTTCCTTTCAGACTCAGAAAGTGAGTCTGAATCACAATAGAGAGGAGACTCCCCACTAGTACATTCCTAAAGGGATAATACTGGTTCTCGCCCTAAAGTCTCCAGGGCTTCCCGACTGCTTAGTTTTTCATCCGAGGAGTTGAACTCCATCCTGTTGAATGTCACCCATACACTTCAAACACAGTCCCATCCGCAAGGCACTTCTTCCGCCTTTTCCAGAACTGAGCCTAGGCCAAACTTGACCACGGGTCAAGGAGACCAAGGAAGCTCAGGAAATCCTACTCTGCTTACATTACAATCAGGTGGTTTAGGCACGGTGAGCACAAATGTGCAAGGATCCGTGAACCCAAGGGACACCTTGGTGCGATTTATAGGAATTGACGGAGAAGACTCTAATGATTCTTGGAGCAGATATCAACCCTCTAACGAGGCTGAAGCCAAGAAATATGCCGCTTTTCGTAGGGCATTTCAAGCTCGCAAGGATCAGCAAATCAAGCAACAACAGCTTAAGGAACAAGAGATTCAAGCCGTGGCAAAGTATTGGACATATGCCATCAACAATGCCAATACCATAGCCACTATCCTGAAGGTTCAAGAATGGATGTCCGCAATGGCAGACCAAGTTCAACAAGCTCAGCAAACCGCTGTTGATCAACATGTCCATCAAGCTCCCCCCTCTCCCACTGCTGCAGGTTCACAACATGAAGAACCTGAAATCGAAGTGAGCTCTGCTCCTGTTTTTTGCTTCGATGATGATGAACCACAAGAGGTAACAAACCCTCTCCTTCAGATGACGACTTAATGATGTTTGATGAAGATGAAGAATCAAGTGGTTGTCATCACTCCACTACTAAGCCTAAGGAAAATAAGTAGAAGAAGAAGCACGCAGTCATAAGAAAAGAATTTCTGAGTCTTCAGGCTAAGGTTGATCAAATCTTAGCTGCAGTTAAGCCAAATCAACCGCAACCAGAAGACAACCCAGGACCGCAGTCCCTGATGGAACGAATATAACAATTGGAAACAAGACAGAGAATGGATGCGGAGCGTATCTCTCTAAAGGTTGAAATGGGAATCAGATCACTTGACAACAATCATCAAGCTGATCATAAGGAATTTATGGCGGATGCGGAACGCCTCATCTCTGAGGTTACCGCAATTAAAACCGACCTTCAAGCAGCAATTGCGGATCATGCCTCACATTCTGAGAAGTTGATTGCTGAAACTCATACTGCTTATGAGTCCGCAATCTCCGTTCTCCAAACTACTATCAACAGAATGCAACGATCTCTAATGACCAACTTCCATGGTCCGTAAATTCTTTATCTCACCAAGGAGATTCATAACCTACTCTTCAATCCCTCCATTCCCAATAACCAACAGTTGGTAGAAGTGCTCAAAGCTCAATTTCAAACCGTATTTGACAAGGTTGATGGCCTTCGTCAATGGCTTGAGGAGGCTCCAGGTCTGGACTCCTTAAGAGGGGGAAGTGAAGAATTCCATCACTCCGACCAATCCCTTTCACATCATCAAACTCCCCCAGTCTCTACTGAAAAAATTCCCACACTGTAACCATCACCGCAACATGAAAAACAACTCTCACCGCAACCATCTCATCACAACTGCCCTCTCCATGTTGAAAATACTCTTGAAAAACCAGAAACTCCCCCGCACTTCAAGAATCTGGAGGAGTATATGTCGTCTCCAAGCTAAAACGACTCTCCTGCCACTGCTTAAAGAAAAAGAGACTGGAAGGTTGTCAAGCTGGCCGAAGAAGTATGGAGACTCTGCGGATTCGACACAGTTATGGATGAATCCTTGATAAATTCTTGGATCAATCGACATAGAAGACTTCTTGATGATGACTATGTCCCTCATCTCACCTATGCGGAACCCCCCTCAGACGGCTACTAGGATGTCCCAATCTCACCGAATGCCAGATACTTCACTGTATTTGAGCAGTTCGACTGCAGCCTTCCTGACGACAAAAGACTTCCTATGGAGTTCGAGAGACTTAGTCAATTCTATGCTAAGTATGCTCTCTAGTTGAACACATATGGTCTAACGATAGACCATCCGCAGTGAAGAATTACAAGATCTGGAAGTTCATGAAGGCTGAGTTCATCTAGTACACCCAGACCAAGAGGGAGCACAACTACATCCGCACCAGGCTGATTTTCCGTGTATGAACCCTGAAGAAGTGTTTCTCATCGCCAAGGTTTTTCTGCACAAGTCTGAGAAGCATCCAAAGATGAAGATCGCTCTTGAAAGGGCCAATACCTTTCTTAAGGAAACAGTCTGTGACTTCGCCAAAATAGATGCAAACATTCATCCTATTATCTCCAAGATTGCTGACTTGCCACCACTTGACCCCGCACCCATGCCTACCGAAGGCTATGAAGAAAGTTCCTTAGGTGCAACCAACTATCCTGAGCTGGGAGTCATTTTCAAGAGGAAGACTGACAACGTTAAATATTTCATTCCTATGACTGCCATGCACCGTCTCACCAGAAAACAACTTGAGATCTGCCGCAACGTAGTTGAAAAATCCAAGCACACAACCGCAGAGGTCAAGTTTGAGATACTGAAAAGAATCAACTGGTTAGAGAATGTCAGGAAGTTTTGGTGGATCTTGATCAAGTTCCTTAAACTTGATAGCTAATCAAAGTTAAAGAGGTCACTTAGGGGGAAATTGTTGAATCAAAAAAGTGACCCTCTTAAAGATCTGCTACCGCAGCCTACAAGTCACTGTAGTCAAGCAATCTCATCATCATCTAGTCATCCAAAGTCTTCAGCACCGCAATGTTTATCTTTACTTAGTTTATTTTGTCTTTTTTGTAAAACACTCTAATGTCCTGTATGCCTTGCATGGCTACTCTTAGAGTTGTAAACTTGTCTCTATAAATAGAGTTCATTTCTCATGTAATCAGTACCGATGTGAATCTCTTATCAAATTCTAATACACATCTTCAAGTTCTCAGTCTATCTTACTTATCAAAGCTTCTTACTCTCATAATCAATCACCGTCTCTCTTCGGAGAAAGTCACTTGTGACTTAATCACTAAGCTAGATCTCATATACTAACTTGGTTTGAATGCATTCCTTGTTATGAATCTACTTATGTGTATACTTGATATAACAATTGTTGTCATTTATATTTCTTTACTTTTCCGCATCTAACTCACTAACTCTTAACTCTTAATATTATTGTTGAGCTAACAGAACCTTCGAGATTAACTATTCCGCTATATACTTGTTCTAAAAATTTGTTCAAGTGTGTCTCAAAGTTTTTCTGTCAACAATCGAGAAGAAAACTCAAACCATAAGTCATCGATTGAGTTTGCATCTAGAAGTTCTGAGAACAACACGCATATTTCTATCTCAAAACAGATCTGAAAATTCTTCACGTCGTTAAGCACAAAACCCATGTGTGATCCTTTTCTTTCTTCCTTTCCCGCAAAGGACACATACTCTCAAACAAAGTTCAGAGTGTTATATAGTTGAGAGATGTCCCCTATCATGTTCCTGGAACAGCCACTACCAATAAACCGAACTCTGATGATATGCCTCTATAGCTGCTCCTACATAGAGAGGGATCAGTTGGTCATTGGAACCTAGTCCATTTTGAAACTAGGTCGACCTTTGTCATCCTTGCAAGGTACTCTCTCCCATGACATATCCTGTTTAACATAAACATAAGATAAAGAAATATTAGACACATTAGATGATTTGGGAGATTGAACCTTTGGTATCCATCTGTAGTTAGGTTTAACCTATTTCTTGCTCGAGCAGATGGATGCCTCGACACATGATTTTGATTTAGTTGATTATATGCATTAAATCACACATGGTGTTGATCGTTGTAAGTAGTGGGAAGTGGGTGGTGATGGTGGGTTGGTTGGAGGTAATGGTGGACAGTGGTGATGGATGGTGGTTATGGTGGTGGTGATAGGGGTGGGTGGTGGTGGTAGTGGTGGGTGGTTGGTGATGGGGGTCATGGGTGATAAATGGTTGGGTGATGGTGGTTGATGAACAATGATAGATGATACTGGTGGGGGTAGTGGGTGATTGTTGTATGGTTGGTGGGTGGTGGATAGTGGTGTTGTTGATGGGTGTGTGGGTGGGTGGTGGTGGTGATGGGTAGTGGCGACGTGTAGTGATGTTTGGTTGTGGGTGGTGACGGGTGGTGGTTTTTTTAGATGGCGAAAGCGGGGTGGTGGTGGTGTTTGGTGATGAGTGGTGGTGGGTGGGTGGGTGGTGGCGAGTGGTGGTGATAATGGTGGGTGATAGTTTTGGTGGATGTTGGGTAGGTGTAGTAGGGTGGTGGCACTGATGGTAGTGGAGGTGGATGGTGGTGATGGGTGGTGGTGGTATGTAGTGATGGGTAATGGTAGTTAACGGTGGCGGGTGGTAGTGATGGTGATAGGTGGTGGTTTTGGTGGGTAATGGGGGGTGGTGGATAGTAGGCGGTGGTGGTTGGTGGTAATGGCAGTGACAGTGAAAGTTGGTAGGTGTGGGTGGTTGTGATAGATGGTAGCGGTGGGTGGTTGGGTGGTGGTAGGTATGGGTGGTTGTGATGGATGGTGGTGGCGGGTGGTTAGGTCGTGGTAGGTGTTGGGTGGTGAAGGTGGTAGTTTTGGTGGGTGGTAGGTGGAGGTGGTGGTGGTAAATGGTGGTGATGGGTGCTGGTGGTTGGTGGTAGTGGTTGGTAGTGGTGATGGGTAATAGAGGTGTGTGGGGGAGGTAGTGGCGGGTGGTATTGATAGATGGTCATGGTGGCTGGTGGTGATGGTAGTGGTGGGTGGTGGTTTTGGTGGGTGATGGGTAGGGTGGTGGTGGTGGCGGTGGTGGCGGGTGGTGGTAATGAGTAGTGATGGGTTGTGGTGGTGGTGGTAGGTGGTTGGTGGTGGGTGGTGGTGGTTAGTGGTGGAGGTGGGTGGTAGGTAGTGGTGGTGGATTGTGTTGATTAGTGGGTTTTTTAATTGTTTGTAATCATTTTTTGATTTATATGAATATTATTTTATAATTTTAATTAAAAAAAATTGTGTGATCTAAATTTGTTCCCAAATGTTCCTGATTGAACGCTCATATATATATATATATATATATATATATATATATATATATATATATATATATATATATATATATATATTATCAATTAGTAACCAATGCCAAATTATATAAAGGTTATTAAAGAAAAAAAACATACCTCAATTAAGCAAAAGCAAGTATGTTGACTTGATAAGAAAAGTATTGTACCAACTTGATCAAGAAAACAAAAGGATATGGCAAGTGTATATTATAAATCTCTATTCTAATAAATGAATAATTTCAATCTCCTTTTGTCAAGTGTCACTCTAATACAACATCTTATTAATATTTTCCATGTGTCATGTAGATATATTAGGCAACTCATTTCAAAATTCAAATTTATATTTTCTAATTATATGTTAAATTTGAAGTTATAATAACTTTAAAATTTTGATATATCTGTTAATTAATAATTAAATTCTTTTCAAAATACTAGGTTAAATTTTAACAAAGGAAAATAATCTTATCATTATCCAAATTTAACCAAATCCTTTAATTATGATAAGGATATCATATTACCTTTCAAAAAATTTATTTTTAGGCATTAAAAACGAGTTAAGGCAATTATCCTAATCAAACTAAGATATCAAAATCGAAAAATCGGGGATCTGGCGAGTCAACTCGTCGGGCCAGGCACTTAACTCGTCGAGTTGGACCCAACTCGTTGAGTTCTTATATGAACTTGTCGAGTTCTTACATCAGACAACAAAATTTGATTTGCTTCTTCTTTGGACGGTTCACTATTGCATCAATTCAATTGAAAAACATCCTAGGCTCTGATACCACTGATGAGTTTTGAGCATAACAACAAACCTATGTGTTCATGCAACCCTAATTGCTTTGGATCTAAGTTTCTTCACTAATTGGACATGCAAATTGAATACCAAAACAATAACCCTAGATCTAGCATATATATAATTCGAAATTCATATATAAATTAGGGTTTTGATGTTACCTTGCTTGTTATGTAGTAATAACAAGAACACCTTTGTAGATCTTGACTCTTGAAAGCTTAGTGCCTAAAATGTTGCACCTCTAATGTCTCACAAACACCTATAGCAATAGGATGATATGAGAGAGGAGGAATACACTTAGAATTTCCGCTACGGTTTTCCAGATCAAGGACTGGCCGAATTCCTTATGCCGTGGGGTCTTTAAATTGCTGAGGCTGCTAGGGTTTTAGGTGGAAACCCAAATTTCCTGCTTAGGCTTTAAGAAACCCATGGACGACTCCTCTTGAAGCCCTAGACAAAATCTATAGGACCTCCTTATAGTTTTCATCCACTCCATTCTAAGGAGTCCAACAGCCCAATTTTGCAACTATCAATGATTTGCAACACAACCCCCGTTCTTTTAATCAGTTCCTTTAATCAAAAAATTAATTCCAAATTAATTTCTGATTAAATAATAATTAAAAAAATATGATTTCTAATTAATATATTGTTTTCATAATATATTAACAAATCATTTATTAACCTCTCTCTCTCTCTCTCTCCATATATCATCTTGTCAAGTTGCTAAAGTGAAGGCACCCCAAAAGGACCATCCTACTATCAAGTCAAGCACATACTAATTATAGTTATGGGCTTAGACACGTAATCCAAAATTAATCATATGTGATTATATGTATCTAATCACATAAGATTTATTTGGACAAGTTTCATTTTGGCATTTTGGATTCTATAGTTATTGTATTTAATCCCAATGTATCTAATCACATATGATTTATGTGGACAAGTTTCAATTTCCCGTTCTGGATTCATACTTGTTGTATTTAATCACATGTGATTATATGTATAATGTATCTAATCATATATGATTTATATGGGAAAGATACGTTTTGTCTTTCTCGATTCAATATTTGTTCCCATGTATTTAATGAAATATGATTTATATACATAAGATTTGTTTTTGTATTGTGGATTCAACAGTTTTTTTGGTCCAAATTAATCGTACATGATTAAATACATATAGTCACATGTGACTAAATACATGAGAAAAATTATTTAGTTAAAAACATGAAAATGAATCATGTCTATATAAATCGTATGTGAGTAGATACAGATAATCAACTATGATTATATGTATTTAATCAGATGTGATTTATATGATTAAATACATATAATCATATATGATTTAGTTGATTGTGTGCATTTAATCACATATGGTGTTGATCGTTGTAAGTAGTGGGAGGTGGGTGGTGGTGGTGGGTTGGTTGGTGGTAGTAGTGGATAATGGTGATGGATGGTGGTTATGGTAGTTGTGATAGGGGTGGGTGGTGGTGGTAGTGGTGGGTGGTAGGTGATGGAGGGTCATGGGTGATAAATGGTTGGGTGGTGGTGGTTGGTGAACGATGATGGGTGATACTGGTGGTGAGGGGTGGTGGGTTGTGGTTGGTGGGTGATGGTTGTATGGTTGTTGGGTGGTGGATAGTGGTGTTGTTGATGAGTGGGTGGGTGGTGGTGGTGATGGGTAGTGGCGGCATGTACTGATGTTTGGTGGTGACGGGTGGTGGTTTTTGTAGATGGTAGAAGCGGGGTGGTGGTGATGGCTGGTGGTGGGTGGGTGGGCGGTGGTGAGTGGTGGTGATAATGGTGGGTGGTGGTTTTGGTGGATGTTAGGTAGGTGTAATAGGGGTGGTAGTAGTCATCGTGGTGGAGGTGGATGGTGGTGATGGGTGGTGGTGGTATGTAGTGATGGGTGACGGTAGTTAGCGATGACGGGTGGTAGTGATGCTGATGGGTGATGGTTTTGGTGGACAGTGGGTAGGGGTGGTGGATAGTAGGCAGTGGTGGTTGGTGGCAATGGTGGTGACAGTGGAAGGTGGTGGGTGTGGGTGGTTGTGATGGGTGGTGGTGGCGGTTGGTTGGGGGTTGGTAGGTGTTGGGTGGTGATGGCGGTGGCAGATGGTGGTTTCTGTGGGTGGTGGGTGGAGGTGGTGGTGGTAAATGGTGGTGATGGGTGGTGGTGGTGTTGGTAGTGGTGATAGGTGATAGAGGTGGGTGGGGGAGGTGGTGGTGGGTGGTTGAGATGGGTGGTCATGGTGGCTGGTGGTGATGGTGATGGCGGGTGGTGGTTTTGGAGGGTGGTGGGTAGGTGTGGTGGTGGTGGTGGAGGCGGGTGGTGTTAATGAGTAATGATGGGTGGTGGTAGTGGTAGGTGGTGGGTTGTAGGTGGTGGTGATGGGTGGTGGAGGTAGGTGGTAGGTAGTAGTGGTGGGTTGTGTTGGTTAGTGAGTTTTTTTAATTGTTTGTAACCATTTTTTGATTTATTTAAATATTATTTTATAATTTTAATTTAAAAAATTATTTGATCAATTAACGTAGTTTGGCATTGGTTACTAATTGATACTATATATATATATATATATATATATATATATATATATATATATATATATATATATATATATATATATAGTATCAATTAGTAACCAATGCCAAACTACGTTAATTGATAAATTATGTAATTATATAGAGATTATAAAAGAAAAATAAAACACACCTCAATTAAGCAAAAGCAAGTATGTCGACTGATAAGAAAAATATTGTACCAACTCAAGAAAACAAAAGAATATGGCAAGTGTATACTATAAATCCTATTCTAATAAATGAATATTTTTAATCTCCGTCAAATATTACTTTAATACAACATCTTATTGATATTATGTCATGTGTAATTTAAATATATTAGACAACTCATTTCAAAATTTAGATTTATATTTTCTAATTATATGTTAAATTTGAAGTTATATAATAACTTTAAATTTTTGATATATCTCTTAATTAATAATTTATTTAAAATAATTGATTGATAATTATAAACTTTTATTATGAAAGTTTAATTAATTTTATAACCCGTGGTTTCCACGGGTTATAAACTAGTTCATATATAATAGGGTTGAAGTGATTATCAACAAGAATGTTAGTAAATACCGCTCAAGAATTTAATGATTGAATACGATTTGTTAGATATACACGACCTTTAGAAAAAAAATAAAACTAAATGGAATAAAATACACCAAACACCATCACAAATACAACACACCAAATAGAATATCCTGACTTTGTTGCTATATTCTATATCTCAAATAAAACACAGTTCCTAATCTACCCGTATTCTATTTCACAATACACCATATAAAATACGGTTAACATGTGGGAGGCAGATGGAGGAAATAAAACATTATTCATCAACGGTTGATATATGTATAAGCTTTATAATATAGAACCTAATTTAATAGGTATATACATATGGGCCTAAAATAGTAAAATGTACTCCCTCCGTCCCAAATTGATAGTCCACTTTTGACTTTTGAAGTCTTTTGTCTTCAATTTTGACCTTAAATACTTTTATTTGTGTTATATATTACTTGATAAAACTTATAACAATGAAAAAACATTTAAAATACAATTCATTCATATAGTTTGCATTAAGTATTATTTATAAATAAACAAAAATATTTAAGGTCAAAGTTGAAGAAAAAAAGACTTTAAAAGTCAAAAATGGACTATCAATTTGGGACGAATGTAGTATATTATTATAGAAACTTGTTTATTGGTTAAATGTCTTATTGGTAGAACAAAGGAAAACAAAACTAAAGAACAAATCATAATGGTCGAATAAAAGTCAACAAAAATAGTGAAAGAGTTCATAATGATCGAATAGAGGAATATATAGATCACCACAAACCTATAACAAATCACTAACAAATTAGTGTAAGGTTTTTTCGAGTCGCCATATAATCTTGATAGAAGACTTTGAATCTTGTTGAACCGTAAATGGTGGTTGTATATAATCAAGTTCCTTATCCCAAAACTCTGAGGAATCTATTGCAACTTTTGTTGTTTGTGGTTGATATTTCCGAGGAAGGAGTTCAGCTACAATATAACTCTCACCTTCAAACGGATTCCCATACACACAGTCTAAGGAAACTGAAATCATAGTGTATGATGAATTTGAAAATGCGGTGTGCCTTAATGAACCAAATGAAACATATCCTACATATGTCCTTGTACTATCATATTTAGGCTTCACCGCTTCCTTAGACTCCTGCAAAAGCTCAAATAGAGAATCTTCATCTACCGCTTGGTTGATGACTATATTAATATACCTAGCTTTCTTTTCGGTAACAACACATATTAAGAACCCGCAAAATTTGTTGTACCAATCATCTGGAAAATGCAGTATAAATGTACTCCCCATAAACAACCTGCGGACTAACCCCTTTGGAATAATGTGATTTTCAAGAGTGACACGGATAAAATGATCTTCAATAGCCTTTCCCTGCCATGGAAAAGATATTCAGTTATGATTCTTATGTTCGGGTTTAGATGATAAAGATTGAAATTTAAATGATACGTAGGGCCAAACCTTCAACATGGAGGTTAGTAATATGTCACCATCACCAAGTTTTTTCCCCCACCGGTTTGAGACGTTCCACAACCATTTACAGTTTGAAATATCACCAAAGCTTTCAAGTGATGTACACAAATCAGCGATAACAACAGCTATACTTGATGGCAGCTCTGACAATTCAACAAGGCCTTGGCACAAAGTCAAGTTGAGCCATTTGAGTCGAGGAAGTTGCAAGAGACTAAAATTTAATCGGGAAAATTTATTTTCACTTAGATCAAGTTCTTGCAAATTGGGAAACTCCCAAACAGCAGAGGTGATTTCTTCATCTCCCAAACTACACTGGCTAAGATTCAAATATTTCAAGTCCTTGAGAAAAAACTGCAACCCTACACAACATTCTACACCAAGAATATTGCTGGAACCACACCTCCAACAAGTAACAAAATATTTTGGACCTGATTCTATATAGGATGGAACTTCTTTCCCACTATTATCCAACTCAAGATGTGGTAAATTGTCCATGTTCTTAAAAAGTTCAACGCACCCGGAAAATGAAAGTGTCACAAGTTTCTTTAGTTGGGTAATGGGTGGAAACATATCCAGAATGGGACAATCTTTTATAGATAAGGAAACAAGCTTTCTTAAACGTCCAATCGATGGATGAACCTCTTCTAGACACCGAGATCTATTAAGCGTCAATCTTTCAAGATTTGGAAGATTATCAAAATCCGGTGTCACGATTAGGTTATCCAAACCCCAAAGTTCAATTGTTCTCAAATTTGGCAGCAACTGTTGTTTACAAGTGCAAACAAGTCAAAATTATGGCATATATATATATATATATATATATATATATATATATATATATATATATACACACACACACACACTAGCCGTTTACCCGCGCAAAGCGGCGGACGACAAATAGTTTGTTTCGACAATTAATTTCTTTTCGATGGAGAATGATTATTTTCAATTCAATCATTAGTTTGTTTTAGGAAACATGTCATATTAAAAATAAAGAAAATTCATGAAATGACCAAATTATAGGGTGTTGAGTATTTATTTGGATGAAAAAAATCTGGTTAAAACCTTGAAAGAGAAGATGTATAGGAGTTTGTTTAAATTTTAATATTATTTTATTAGTGATTAGTTGTACAATTAGCTTAATGATTTGGACGTCTTAAAAAAATATTATTATTTTATTCAATCTATTTTTAGAAATAGTGGGATTTGTTTTATAAGATAGTAAAGATATATATGGGAAAAGTGAATATACCCTTAAGGGTATATAAGCTTAGGTACCCAAACTCACTATAGTACATCATTTTGTATCATATAATACATTCTAATTGTCCAATGTTCTTATAGTTTAACTTCAAAGTTGATTTACTTCCAGGATTTTTATAAATTACACATTTATTTTACTCTTACATAATTTTCATTTTCAACTACAATATATATAGCCTAGTAGGTATTCGGTAAAAGATGTTATGTACGAGAAAGATAATAATAAAAATTCGAAAATATTGAAAGTAAATCATGTTAGGAGTTGAAGTTTAAGAACATTATAATAAATATATCATACAAAATGATATGTTATGGTGTGTTTGGGTACCTAAGCTTATATACCCTTAAGGGTATATTCACTTTTCCCTATATATATATATATATATATATATATATATATATATATATATATATATATATATATATATATATATATATATATATATATATATATATATATATAATCAAAGAATTCTAAAATGTGTACACTATTTCTCAATTGGATGAAGATTAGGCAAAAAAAAAAAAATTCCTTCGATCTATAAATGGAAACCATTTAAAATGTTTGTTAAATTAACAATCTATGTATCACTTAATAAAAAAAGATATTTGAACGAAAATTGATGATATCAATGTTTTGTTATAGTAATAAATCAACAAAAAAAATAAAGAAAAAAGGGTATTTCTTTGGAGGACGAGCTTTACATAAAAACTAAAAAAGGTGATCGTTCTCCGCGGTGCTCATGGCTATGATCTAGCAAATGAGGTGAAGCACCCATGATTTGGGAATAAAAGAACGACCACATTTTAACAACTCGAGGAGAAGCATCCACGATCTGTCAAATGAGGCAAAAATTTTAGCTTTTAACGAGATCAATTGGTCCAGGTCGCGCAATGGCCCATTAAGGGAATGTTTGAACTCGTCGTAATATTAACCTCTCGCTAGCTGTTTCTAATAAAGTTTTCTTGGCATTAAAAAAAAGTTGTAGTTTACAAAGTTTATCATATAACACTTAAAAAAGTCAATTGCATCATCTGAGCGTCTCACGTCTGTCCCAAAGCATACTTGAGAGGTCAATCAAATAACATTAATGATATTTTGCATGTGTCAGGGGTCAATGTGTAACCAATTTAAACTCATAAAAGCACATAACTACATTTATAGCCTTAAGATTATTATATAAATTGATTAGATTAAAAAGGTACACACTAAAACTTTACACCCTTGTTGATTGAATCATTTATACAAGAGGTTATATGGGTTTGGGATTTCATTTTGAATGTGAAAAAGACTTTTGCCAAAAAAGACTTATTGACTTATGAAGATGGGAAATGAGTTTTAAAAAAAAATTTGGATTAGCTTTTTAGTGACAAAAGTCAATAAGTTAAAAAGTGTTTGACTGAAAATTATATTTTGTTTGTTTTTCATCCTAAAAGGTTATAAGTCATTTCAAAAAGTCACAATTTGTTATTTCTTGGAAACTTCTTTTTCAAATGCTAAACAAAAAGGAGTTTTAAGGCTACCCCCATTGGGGGGTTTTAGGCAATCCGCTCACCAGTTTTTTAAATAACAAAAATGAAAATTAAATGATTAATGGTGAACTAGGACACCATCACAACCTAGCTGACACTTACTCACTCCATTTCTTTTCCTTTTTTCTTTTATATTTCATATTCTATTTTTTTTATTGATTTGACATTTATATATTAAATATTATCTTAATAAAATTAACAAAAAATCTAAAATTTATAAAAAAAAATTTCTCTTTAAATTGAGTATAATATTGATATATTTTCTATTTAATTTTAATTTTTTATTTATAATAAATAGGTTGTTTGTGTTGGTATGATAATGAGATGAAAATTTTGTTGGATTGAGTTGGATAGGTGGAAGGAAGAAAAATTAATTTTTTAATAAAAAATTTAGGTTGGGTTGGGTTGCTGATGGGAATAGTCTAAAAGTCCTTATCTACTCTAATAAATGAATATTTTTTGTCACTTGTCACACTCTCATTCAATTTGAAAAATGTCATTTTGTGGTTATTTTAAATTAATTTTTTTTCACACGTCATTTTATGAGTTTTTCTATTATATTAAACTACACATAATATTTTAATGTAACAATTAAAATAAATGTAGTAATAAATGAATATCAATTTTATTAATGAACGTACCTTTTAATTTTAAAATTCCCAAAATTAAAGCTCATTAATTTCTTTTGTTCATTTATTTAAATTATTTGTTTAAATTTAAAAGATAAAAGAAATTTCCATTATAATAATTCATTATTTTTCTTATTTTGTTATAAATTCAAAGTTCTCAAATATTTTGATCTTTATATTCAATTTTTTTTTAAATTAACCTATGTAATACATGGATCTCACAACTAGTTAGATATCAAAACACTTTTTTTAACTTATTGACTTTTCAAAAATCAATAAGTTAATAAGGAGTTTTTAGATGAACACCCAAACACCCTCTAAGAACTTTAAAAACTATCCATTTCAATGATTTTCTCCTATTTTCACTCGTAACTACTAAAATTAAGGAACTAAAAAATGAAATCAAAAGGAAAGAAAACAATAAATTAAATATTTGCTGCCCTACATCCCATATAATGATCGAAAGAGGCCAAAAGAAGGGGAAAGATGTTGTGCATTTGTGTGATGTGTTCCTGTAATTGGGAGGAAAAAGAGGTGTCGGAGTCAGCGATCAATGCCTAATTCCAATACAACCATACAATCAATGCTCTCATGTATGGGTTTATCGATTGCATTTGAGGATTTTTTTTTTTTTTTTTTTGATGTCGTACTCCACCATATGCGAGGAGTTTTCCTGATTGGTAAGCTAAATCATATTCTAATAAATGAATAGTTTTAATCTTCTTTTGCCAAGTGTCACTCTAATACAATTCCTCATTAATATTATATTATGTGTCATTTAGACATATTAAGCAACTCATTTCAAAATTCAAATTTACATTTTTTAATTATATGTTAATTTGAAGTTATAATAACTTTAAAATTTTGATATATCTTTTAATTAACAATTTATTTAAAATGACTTATTCAAAATAACGGACTAATAATTATAAATTTTTATTATAAAAATTTAATTAATTTTATAACCGTGGTTTCCATGGGTTATAAACTAGTTAATATATATTTAAAATATTGAGTGTATGTGTATCTGATCCAAAATGATGATTAACCCTATTAATCATGCGAGATCTTAATTTCCTAATCTAACGCTTTAGACGTGACTTATTTTTTATATATTTTTTATTTGACTGCCAAATTATATAATCACTTCGATATGCATAACAAAGTGATGTCCCTTGAAATGTTCTAACGTTTTAGTCTTGATTTTTTTTCTATATATTTTATGCTTTCTTTAAGCTAATGTGTTCATTTAGGCTATGTTTTACGCCAGAGTTAGCTGATAAGCTAGCTTATTTTTTGAGCTTTTTTATGTTGTCGCTTTTGGTAAGCCAAAAGGTAGCTTATAAGCTAGCTTTTTGATAAGCTACTTAGACTAGCTTTTTATGAGTCTTTTTAAAAATTTTCAAATACACCCCTTAATTAATTATAGAAACACATATTCTTACATGTCCTTTTATGTAATTTTATATTTTTTAGCTAGTTTTTCAGCTAGTTTTACCAAACGTTATTTTTTATCAGCTAGCTTTTCAGCTATCAGCTATCTTTTTATTTAACAGCTAGTTTTTCAGCTATCAATTAGTTTTTCAGTTAACAACCAGTTTTTCAGCTAGTACGCCAAACATAGCCTTATTTTGTAAGGAATTAAAAAACGATTAATTATCACTACTAAAATTTATTATTGTACTTTGACTTAGATTTATTGCTTATATGATAAGTGAACCAGTAGCAATTGTTGTGAATAATAAAGTAAGGCTGCTGGTATTATGAGAAGAAGAAGGATAAACTTGTTGCATGATGAATATAATGTTACACTATACTTCATTAATCTAGTAAGATTGATGAAAAATATGTATTTTCAAGCTATAACATAGAATTTATTGATTTGAAATGTTTAATTTTTAGTTTTAATGTTTTCTCATTTGAAATTTTAGATTTTGTAATCTTATAAGGATGAATGGTCATCTTATTTTATTTGTTAAAACTAAGTTCTTTACTTTTGCTCGTTTATTTATATGTATGTTTATAATTGAACGTATGTATGTTCATTAATGAACATTTATACATCTGATATGGTTATATTCATGCATGTTCGGTTATAAATATTTATGAACATTATTTATCATAACATTCATACATGTTTAGTTATGAACATGACTAGTTTATGTGTTTTTCTAAAATATGTTCATTTATATCTGATCAAGAATTTCATACATGTTTATTTATAAACATTTATTCATCTATATTCATAACATTCATACATGTTTACTGATGAACATAGTCAATTTTTGGATATTTATTCATATCTTACTAGGTTATAACCCGTGGGAACCACGGTTACAAAATAAATTAAGCTTTTATAGAAAAACTAATAATTACTAATAAATTAAATAAATTATAAATTAAGATATATATATATATATATATATATATATATATATATATATGTATATATATATGTGTGTGTGTGTATATATATATATATATATATATATATATATATATATATATATATATATATATGTATGTATGTGTGTGTATGTGTGAAATTTATTTTGAAGATAAAGGTGTAGGAATTGTTTTTATGTAATTATGTATAATTACAAAAAAAATGGAAACCATGATTTTAGAATCCATAAATTTAGTAGTTATATATATATATATAATATATATATATATATATATATATATATATATATATATGTATATATAAATTGGAGGAGTATAATGACATGTGATAAAATATTAGTTAGTAGAAACAAAAGATTGACAAGTTTCATAGGTCTAAATGAGTGACACTTGGCAAAAAAAACTATTTTTTTTATTAGAGCTTATAGTTTTCATACATGCTCAATTGTGAAATTTTATTTATATATGATCATAACGTACATGTTTAATTATGAACATTTATAAATGTTCAGTTATAAACATTTATAAATGTTCAGTTATGAACATTTATGAATTTTCATTTCTGGGTTTTTTCTAAAATATGTTCATTTATTAACATTATCAAATTCTGGTTATTTATTCATATTTTATACAAAACTTCATATATGTCCAATTATAAACATTTATTCATATATGATCATAACATTCATACATATTTGATGATGAAAATTATAAGTTATGTACATTTATTCATATCTTATTATAATTTTCATACATGTGAGTTATGAACATTTATTTATATATGATCATAACGTACATTTTTAATTACAAAAATTTATGAATTTTAATATATTTTTCAATGGTCATCTATGAACAATAAGCATCAATCTTAACCTACGAACATAGTCATAACGTGAATTTTTGATGTTTGCATTTTCATATATGATCATAACGGACATGTTTAATTACGAACATTTATGAATTTTCATATATTTTTCAATGGTCATCTATGAACAATAAGCATCAATCTTAACCTATCAACATAGTCATAATCTGAATTTTTGATGTTTGAATTTTTTGTTGATTCGTGTAATTACAATTTTTTTTTTATGCTTGATGTTTAAAAATTTCATTCCTATTTTATTGACATTAATTTCAAATAAGTGTTATAATTTAGGAACATCATTAATCAGTTATTGTTTTATTTTTTGAATAAAATAGTTATTTTACCAAAATACTTTTTTTTTTTCATAAATGATCCAGTGGTAATAAGGTGGTTCTATGGTTCAATGATGAACCCACCTCTATATATATATATATATATATATATATATATATATATATATATATATATATATATTCAGGTTCATTTGAAACCATTCTAATTTTTTGAGATCGTGACAACAAATCTAAAAATAATTTTAAAATGCAAAATAAATGGAAAAATCCAAAAATACTTTTTTTTTAAATATTATTTTCGGAACTCGAATTAACTAAAAATAAATAAATAAAAATAAAAAAAATCCCGTTTTTTTTAAAATACATGAAATATTCTAATAGAATATTATACTGTACATATTCTAAAAGATAATTTTAAAATGCAAAATAAATGGAAAAATCAAAAAATTCTTTTTCTAAATATTATTTTCGGAACTTGAATTAACTAAAAAAAATAAAAAAAAATCCCGTTTTTTTTAAAAATACGTGAAATATTGTAACAGAATATTACTAGAATATGTAAAAAATGTATTTTTTTTAAAAAAAATTTGGTATTTTTTTTTTTGGAAAAATACATATTTCGAAAATAATATTGGAAAAAAAATTCGAAAAATTTCAATTATTTTGAATTTTAAAAATGTTTTTGTTTTATCTATTAAATGAGTGGCTATGATTGCGTCTCACGGTCTCAAAAAATTAGGCCGTCTCACATGAATCTAACACTATATATATATATATATATATATATATATATATATATATATATATATATATATATATATATATATATATATATATATATATATATATATATATATATATATAAGTTCCTAATGACACCAAAATTAATGCAGGGTGAACATCTTTGTTTTCATCTCTTAATTAGATAGACAATGACATTTACCTTGTTACCCTCCCAGAGCTGTTTTTGCAAGCTGTTATGCAATACTAGATGACAAAGCGTCCTTTGTGGAAAGTTAGTAAGCAATGGACTTGCAAGATCACCTTCCCATTCAATCCACCTAAGGTTCTTCGCGTTTGCAACAATCGGATGAAGAAGACGTTTATACCTTTTTAACTGATTCTCACTGCCGTATCTAAAATTCCTCTGACGTTTATTCCTTTGTAGTTGACCCTCACTACTGTATTTAAAACTTATTGCTTTAATCATGTCAAGTTCCTGTGGAAAAAATTAAATGGTGTCAAGGTTGAATTAAAAGTGTTTCTTCATACATATATTTCATGAAAAGCTAGCTTAACATTACCGTGGTTGCATCCATAGAGCATATTTTCACAACATCTTCTACCTTCCAGACCCTACTATGTTTTTCAGGATTGTTGGGGTATTCCCCTCTAACAATGTGGTGTCCCATTTCTTGCACCAGATCGTGCATATCAAACTTTCCATCTTCTGAAATAGTTATGAGAGCCTTTTGTATCAAAACCTTCAACCCTATAACAGGATGAAAACCACAAGCATGAAAGATCCTCATTGCATTATCTTTCTCATGCCCCCTTAAAAAACATGCAATATCTAGGAACAACTCTTTCTCAACAGGTTTAAGCCCATCAAAGCTGATTTTTAGCTTTTCCACAATATCATTGTCTGGTATCTCTTTCAGTCTCACTAATGCACTCTTCCACTCATTAATTTCTGTGTCACACAGAAAAGAACCAAGAACTGTAAGGGCTAACGGAAGCCCACCAGCATAAGAGACCACCTCTTTAGAAAGCTTTTCATAATCTTCTACATGTCTGTTATCCCGAGGTGTATGCTTGCGAAAGAGCTTAATAGCCTCATCATTGTCTAACAACCTAATACTATGTATCACATTTACATTGTGTGCAACTAATAAATGCTTATTTCGAGTTGTTATAATTATTCTACTTCCTTCACCAAACCAATCATGTGATCCGGCTAACGCTTTTAGTTGGCCAAGGTGATCGACGTCATCTAGAACAATCAAGACTTTTCTATGATGAAACCTATTATTTATCAAGCATCTTCCTCCTCCAACTCTATTTACTCCCATCTTTGAAAGTATATCTTCTTCCAACTTCCCCAAACCATGTCTGCTTGATTCCTCTCGAATATTTGGAATAAAGCAGCAACCATCAAACTGCCGACAAATTTCATCATAAATTGAAGATGCAAGAGTAGTCTTACCAGCACCCCCAATCCCCCATACTCCAATCATAAGCACACCACCGGACTCAATTTGTAACTCTGATTTCAAACGTTGCATGCGAGCCACTATTCCAACTAGGTTCTCATTTGCACTTGAAGCTACTTGTTGCACCTTCTGCGAAATTTCGACAACAATTTGTTTGATGGCTTGTGATTCATGCCTACGCATTGGATATACAAGGATAATTAAAATATGCTCACATTGACAAAAGAGGTCATTTGTTTCATGGTCCATAAAATAAGGAAAAAGAAACCTAATACCGTCCATATTTCCCAATCCGATAGAACATGCAAAAAGGATATCAAGTAGTTTGTAACAATTTCTTGAGAAATATCATACAGTTTCAAATAGAAACAACTAAAACAAAATGAATTTCTGTTGTAGCTTGAAGTGAGGTGTTAAGTACAGAACTAGAATAGATTACATCATGTCTTAACCTGAGCTTATACATAATCCTAGGACTTGGGATGTCTTTTAAACTTGCCCACTTGCATAACAAACCACATCTACTGAAAGCATCTCATAATCTTCTAAATGTTTACATTCACCTCTGATCAAGTGATGTAGTCAAAACCTCTCTATTTATAGAGGTCATCAACTTCATCACAAATTATTAGAACATTTGTATAAAAAGCTCTTAAGTAAGAAGTATATATATATGGGTCGTATAGCACACATATCTTAAGCATACAAAGTGCAAAGACGAAGAAAATTACCCGTTAGCAATGTTCCTCGTTTCCCATCCAGAAATGCTACTTGCATCCACAAGTGCTTTTCTCCAAGATTTAACCTTGGTCTTGTTCTCACGCTCATGTTTGGTGAATGCTTCTTTATACCTCCGTTTTTGTTTTCGGACTTCAGAGGGATCCACGTCATAAAATATGGGCATAACGATTTGCCCTCTTATATCCCTGCATGTCATAATATGTGCAAGCTCATCCAAGCACCACGATGAATCTGCATAGCTTTTAGAGAATATGATGACAACAATATATGATTCTTTGATTGCCTTCTTAAGGGATGGGCCGATCGATTCACCCCGAGGAAGTGCTACGTTGTCCTTGTAAGTGTTGATCCCTTGTTGTTCAAGAGCTGTGTAGAGATGATCAACAAAAGTGCGACGAGTATCTTCTCCTCTAAAACTAAGGAAAACATCATAATTCCAGGAATGAGATGAAAAGGCTGGAGCAGAGGGAGAAGATGATGAAGAGGCCATCGATGAGTTGATTTTTTTGAGATTGAAAGTGGTCTGTGCACCTCAGGGAAATGAAATTATATATATAAAGATGTGGGTTTCCCAGAAATTTCAGTTTCAGGAAAAGGCTCAAGAAATTTCTTATCCCTTGACATGTTCAATGAAGGGAGTTGGTTTCACATGCATTGATAATGTCGTTATGATAATAAACAATTATTTGTGAAAATATGGAGGAAATTTTCTGATGGGAACATTTTCATTAGAAACAGGGCAATGGAAATAAACGCAGCTTTTTGTTAGAATTCCAATTTCATATTTTGTGAAAATTGAATGAGGCATTATTTTCAAATAAAGTAGAAAGAAATATATAAATTAGAATATATCTACAGTAAAAATTCCAATTTCATACTTTTTTCTGTGAAAATTGAATGATGCATTATTTCGAACATTGTTGACTTCGAATATTAAAAGTAGATAACCACAAAATATGCTAAGACGATAGTTCAGTTGAATCAGATTTCACAGGTGGAATGATATATTTCTTTTGTCAAAAAGACAAATGGAAAAAACAAAAAGGAAATCTACAGTTCATATCATTTTATTGTCGAATTACTATAAATATTTTATGGTAATGAATTTTAACTATATTATTGGACATGATGTCAACATTTTGTTAATTAATTAATGATTATCTTTAACCATCACTATTTTTTTATCTCAAAATAAATTGTGAATGGAAATATGTTGTTCAGGAAATCACTATCCACTTGAACCGGCCTAAAAAAACAGATTTTGTTACCTTTTAATAAAAAAAAATTAAAAATATGTCAAAATTATTTTCAGTGCCATCATTTTGTCAAGAAACATAAATGAATATATTAAATTACAATTTTAATTCCATCTTTGTAATTACATCTTCAAGGTCAGGGTTCAATTCCATTTCTATCAAGAAAGTGTTATTTTTTGCTTCATTTGGAAGATTGCTGGCGATTACGGTTTCGAACTAATTGGATGTGATTTAGGTGCCAAAAGATTGTGGAGCGCCAGCATAAACCCACTAAACCTGACTGCTTTGGATTTCACCAGACTACTTTTGTAAATATAATTGGACCTTCAAATTGAGTGATAATGACGACTGAATCCAAAATAAACCAAAAGTACAAGGATCCTCCGTGCCAAAAAAAATATTTTAGGGATCTAATCCATAATTTCCATCTCAGCACAGGAACAAAAAAAAAGGAATTTACTCAACATGTAATAGAATTGAAATTCATGTTAGCATTTGTCACTGTTGATTAAAATATGATTATCTTTCACTATCATAATTTTTTCGTCAAACCAAAATATGAAAGAATATATGGTGAGGAAACAAACCACTATCCAATAAAAAAGTAGAACTTATCTACCTTAATAAACTAAATATAACCAGCTGATAGCAGAGTTGTATTCCATGTTTTTTTAGATTCTTTCTATCTTTTCTATTTATTGGTTGGTTGACATTTTAAAGAAAATACAATATGAAACTCACACTTAAAATATGTGCCAAATAAATAAAAATATACAAATTATGATCTTCCGTCTTTTGTGATTTATAGGGCTCAAATAATTGCCTATGATTTACAAATTTTTTTGTGAAAATTTGCTTTGACCTGTTCAAGATCTAACTTTGCGAATCCTTTTATATTTATTTTTTGTAAACCAATTGTCGAATAAAATAAAGAAAGGCTGTAACCAAAATTACTATCCAAAGCTGGTTTTAAAATAAGATGGATTGTTTACCAAGCTAGTAAACTAAATACAACCAACTCTTAGCTGAGTTGTGTTCCATGTTTTTTAAGTTTCGACATTAGATTCTTTGTATTGGTTGGTTGACCTTTTAAAGAAAATAATGACACTCATTTTTAGGAGTTTCATATTTTGTCAACAAAAATAAACAAATATATATTATGATCTTCCATCTTTTGTAATTATATATGGCTCAAACAATTGTGTCTGCATTTTATGTGAAAAATTGTTTCGACCTGTTCAAAACCTAACTTGGTGACTTCATATATATTCACTTTGTGTGAACAAATGTTAGATTAAATAACGTAACCAAAATGACTATCAACTTTAACCCGTTTAAAACAAAAGATGAAGACTATTTACGGTATTTACCTACCTAATAAACTAAATATAAAGAGCTATCATCAGCTGAGTTGTGTTCCGTATTTTTGAAGTTCAGACATTCAATTTTACTGGTTTGTTGAATTTTTAAAGATAACACAACTATCAACCCAACTCTATTCTATATTCTTCAAGTCTAGACATTGTTTTTTGGTTCTTTTCTTTTTACTAATTGGTTGACTTTTTAAAGAATAAACAGCTGATCGTACTCCGTCGTAGAGTTGTATTTCATACCTTTGAAGTTTAGCCATAAGATATTGGGTGGTTCATTTTAAAAAAAATAAAATACAGCTATAGTTAAGTGGCATTCGATATTTTTGAAGTAGACACTGACTAATTTTTTATTTTTCTATTGGTTGGTTGACATTTTAAAGAAATTACAAATATATAAAACTTGCATGTTAATGTTGTTCCATTATTTTGTAAAAAAACATAAACGAATATATAAATTATGATCTTCCATATTTTGTAATTATAGGGCTCAAATACTTGTCTCTTGATTTACATTGTTTGTGAAAAGTTGTTTTGATGACCTCTTCAAGACCAAACTTAGTGGTTTTACATGTATTCATTTTTTAGTCAACAGTTGTTGAATTGAATTACAAGGAAACGTTGTAATCTAATTCCAAGACGTAGAGATGATTAGATTTGGCTTTGTCTTCTTTTATTTAGGCCCCGTTTGATAAGCGTATTTTCAGGTCCAAACAGATCTTTCTAGCTGAATGGACCGGAAAAACTGTTTGATTTGCACAAAAAAATGAGTATTTCCCAGTAATATAATATGTCTTTTCAAGAAAGCCCCAAAATCATATCTTTCCGGCTGAATGGGCTGGAAAAACAATTATACCCCAAACCCCGCCTCTTTCTTTCTTTCTCGGATTATTAATTTTTTTAAATTGATTTTTTATTGAATTATTACTTTTTTAATGTATTATTTTATATTAAGAAATATTATTTTAATATATAATATTTATGTATTAATAAATATTATTTTATTGGATTATTAATTTCTTTTCAATAATTCGTTTTTTATTTCCTTTTTATGGATTAATTCTTTTATTGGATTATTATCAATTCATAAAGATTATTTATAATATATAATATTTATATAATAATAAATATTACTTTATTGGATTATTAATTCTTTTAGTAAATTTTTTTAATTCATTTTTTTGGATTAGTTCATTTTTTTGGACAATACCACCACCATTCTAATTTATTTAAAAAATCTCATCCATCCCACAACTATCGGACATAAATCGGATCATTTTTTATCATCAGCACAGTCAGTCAGATATACAATCAAACAACATGGTTTCTTTCCCAGTAAGAAAACTTTCTCAGATAACACTTTACCAGACAACACTTTCCCAAACAGAAACTATCAAACGGGACCTTAGTTTAAGAATCAGTAACTAACTCCTGTTATAAATATTATAAAAATAAAAGCAGTAACCAACCAAACTTACCTGAGCATAAACACAATATCTATTTTCTCCTCGTTATCACACACATGATTCTATAAAAACCTCCATATACACCCACCAATCACCGTATACACAAGGTACAATGGACCACCATTATGTGAGACTAAAGATTTTAACTTTGTATTCTGAAGTAGAATTGAATAAGATGCATATGTTGATAAAATTGTGGTTTAAACTTTAAAGATAAGACGGTATACATTTTATTTAATGCTACTCTCACAACTGGATGCCCCAAGGATAACTTTATGGTGATGTAAGTTCACCCAATTTAGTATGAGATGATATACCACTACAAGTTAATACCGGTATTCTAAGAACCTAAAACAGAGTATAATATCACCAAACTAAAATCAAACTTTACAAACCAAACTAATATGTATCCTAGCAATGCATTGTTTGAAATAAAAAATAAAATAAAATATAAATAACTCTCTCCCAAAATTTTCTAACCACGATTAATTATATTTTGCTCCATAACTATCCAAACTGTATTACATAAATCCTTGAAACAGCATATACATATTTAGGATTACTAACTTATTCATTCATAGGTGTCACATTTTTACCAAAATCTGCAACAAGCCAGCAAAGTCGATTTCTTACCGATTTATGTAGTTATATTTCAATTTGTTCAAAAACATTTACCAAAGTTATGATTTATTTCACAATTTGGTAATAACATGAAACATCATGATTACATAAATAGATAAAAAAAAAAAGTGTAAGGTTGCTGCATAAGTAAGGTGCCGTTTGTTTTTTCGAAGCGAAAATATCTGAAGTCCGCGGACCGCCTTTGTAACCTTCTGTAGCAAAATAGGGAGACGAAATGCTGCAACATATAATAAAAAGTCTGTTTGTTTTTTTAACCTCTGCAGACTGCTGCAATAAGTTAAAGTAAGATGTGAAGATATTTGAAGTAGAGGGTCAACTATTGCGCCACGCAGCACATACGTAACAGTTTTTAAGTCAGAAGCCTTTTGGAAAATAAACAGCTGTGAATGCCAAGTGATGTACGTGTGCTGCATAGCGTAACAATAAGTGGTCATAAGTGGTTTTTTAGAGCTAAGGCTGGTATTTTTGGAGCTAAGGCTGGTATTTTTTTTCTTCATTTGAACTAGTTAAGGGTCCCTAAAAGCATGTTGACCAAAGCCTCTATGACTAAGAGGAAGGCCTTAATGATTCGATATATACCTATCGTTTCTTCCCAATCGAGCTGCTACATTTAACTCAAGTCAAGAGCTACCTTACTCTTCTCATATGAGTTAAGAGTTTTCTGCTTTGTCATATTTATATAGCAGAGGTACTTTCAGTTCTTTAAACCATCCTCATTCTATTCTCCATCAACTTTCGGTTCACCACTGTAACCCTTGAGACTATCGGTCCTTACCACTGAGGTTTATGGTTGCATAAAATTTGTGTTTGTGATCTTAGATACGTATACCACGTGCTGAGTGAATCCCGAAATCCAACACCTACAATGCATTGACGGTGAATTATTATATTCAAGATCTTACTGTGTACCTATTGAAATCTCTTTTATTTTTGCGTGGTCTTTTATGAAATCGTTTAACACCAAGGCCTTTCTTCCCAAAAGGATCTAGTTTATTATTATTTTTTTCTTTTTGATTTCTATCACTTCTTTAGTCACTATGAATTATATCCAACCTAGTTGTTCAACATACCACATCGGTCTCACAAGTACTTCTACCAACGATCGATCTTATGTTAAGTATTGATGTTCGGTTGAAGATAAGCTACCCTTAGCCTACAAATTAAAAGAAGCCTTTCGATGTTTCTCTACAAACAGTTGATCGTATTTTCTCGGCAAACCACACAAGCACTTCAAGTCTCTCCTGACTTTGAAGGAAGTGATTCTTGCCCGGAATCATCTGCTTCATGTCTTCTAATAAGACATCACTCACATCCCATACACATTTTGCTTTATTTCTTTATCTTTTGTCACCCTATTGCACGGAAATTTTTATTTTCCTATATTCTGGTTGTTGTTGGTTCAGTTTTTGTTTATTTTTGGAGATAAGCTGAATTTCAAACGACGATTGAGGATAAGATTTTAGGCGCGTGAATTTGAACGGTTAATTAAACCATGTGCTGACGTATACCTGGGAGAAACCAACCTGTCACATCGCGCTTTTTCAGGCGATGTTTCAGTGATCTCATCAATATGATGATGACTCTTTCTCTCTCTTGGTAGTGGTATATAAAGGAGTTCTAATTCCATTTGTCTCTTTCACCTGCAACAAAGTCTCTATATCTACATGGCGATTCACAACTATTCATCTTCTTCATTCAATCAACAATGGCGACTTCTTCATCGGTTCACGACCAAACTGCTTCATCCCCATTGCTCTTTACCAAGCCAAATCGGAACATGATTATTGAACTCAATCCGTTTCTGTATGATTCATATATGCTACAAGTGGTTGAGTGTTTGAAATATTCACCTTTGGTTATAGCCCTAACACAGGTGGAAGCCGTTCCTATGTCACTTCTATCACAAGATTATCCGAGGCTTGTTACATATGATGGTATTCATGAAGTGGCTAATTGGCATTATGAGGAGTCATTCAGTAGCTAAGGGTTGGGTTGGGGTTGGAGATTACCCTAGGGTAAGCCTAGGATGAGATTAGCATGGAAAGCAGCAGTAGTGAAAGGGACTTGGTGGAGTCAAGGAAAATGTTGAGGAAAGTAAAGATAGATGTGGAAGGTAGTACGGGCCCGTACTACTGAAAGCAGAGGATCCGTACTCGAGTCAAGGAGGGCTGAGATGAAACCGGAGAACTTGTAGTGCGTGTGTGATCCCTCGATATATGATGAGTATTCTGATGGTTGTTATGGTATATTTTCAGCATGGTGATGCTACGTACTAGACCAGTTGACAGTTCTGGCGCCGACGAGGGATCTGGATCGGGCAGCTTGATGATCAGTTGAGAGAGTTTATTTTAGCTGAGATTACGCACAATATTATTGACCAGACTCGAGTGATCTTCGGTACGTTCAAGAAGGGTATATTGGAGATCCTTGATGAGAAGATGAGTGCCTTCTGTACTAAGATGGTGGTTATGATGGGGGTACGTACGTTGACATTCTGAGAGTTACAAGCTTGTGGAGCTCCAGACTATCATGGGGCTAGGGACCCCATTGCTAGCAGTCGGTGGCTGACTGATGTCGCCAATGCTTTTCATACCAGCCGTTGTCCCGAGGGGGACAAGTTCCAGACTAAAAGTGATCATTTTGCTAGTACCTTTAAAAATAAGGGTAAAAGAAAAAGAAAATAAGTTGCTACTAAGGGACCAGTGTAAAAGAAACAACATTTAGGTAGTGATCAAAAGAAAAAGAAATCGGGACCTCATAAATGCTTCTTTCTTCAAAAACTTGGTCATTTGAAGTTGGATTGTCCTAAATAACACACTTGGCGGGTTAAGAAACATATAATACATGTTTTGGTCTATTTTAAGATTAATTTAGTTTATGTACCTATAAATACTTGTTGGATAGATTCTGGTGCTAGTACTTACATAAGTGTTTCTATGTAGACTTACCTGAGTTACCGAATACCAAATGATGTTGAAAGATACATCTATGTATCACTACCTACCCGAACTGGTGGGTATTATTGTTCCTTCCGCGTCCTAACAACGCAATATTGCTATCTACCAACCTAGTGAATGTTACAGCTACACCCGCATACTTACAACACTCTATCACTATCTGGCTGCTAGTGAATGTTACGGCTACACCTGCAGATTTACAACACTCTAACACTATCTGGATGAATGCTACGGCTACACCCGCAGACCTACAACACTCTAACACTATCTGGCTACTAGTGAATGCTACGGTTACACCCGCAGACTTACAACACTCTAACACTATCTGGCTGCTAGTGAATGCTACAGCTACAACCGTAAACTTACAACACTCTAACACTATATGGCTGCTATTGAATGTTACGGCTACCCCCGTAGTCTTACAACACTTTCCATATTGGGTCAAACACCCACTCGACCTAACACACAACTGAACTTGAACCCTAACTGGAGTTCTACCCGGGTTCCCGAAACCTGCTGTCTGAGAGTCTCGAAGGATGTATGTGATGGGTTTTGTATAAACAATCCTATGTGTGCATGCAACCCTAGAATTGGATCTATGTTTTCACTATTAGATACACAACATTATGAACATATGAAGAAACCCTAGCATGTCCTAGTATTTTCAAAATACACATAAAGGTTAGATCACATACCTCTTGTTGTTATATTGCAATAACAACTCAAATCTTCAAACCCTAAGTCTTGAAAGCAAGTACCACAAGTGTAGTACCTCTAATGGCCCACAAACACCAAAAGCAATTGGAGAGGCTATAGAGAGAGAGAGAGAGAGAGAGAGAAAAGGTATGAAATTCGTCCCTAGGAACCCTAGACGAGGCATGGCCGAATTCTTATGGCCTTAGAAGTCTTTATATAGGTGTAGAGATTAGGTTTCAATCCTTATCCTTATCTAGTTGCTTGCCCACCAAGTGACCATAAGATAAGCCTTGAAAACCCTTATCCTTATCCTTTGGACGATTTCAAGGATATCTTATCTCTTGAATTCGTCCAACCCATATCAAGGATAATCATTACCCTATTTTCTAACTATCACATAATTACAATTCAACCCCTCTGGTTTAATTAATTACACTTGATCACTAAATTAATTCTTAATTAATTATTGACTAATATTAATTAAACAAATATAATTTCTCCATTAATATATTATTCTTATAACATATTAATAAATCATAATAACCTCTTTCTCTATTATTTCTCCAGTCAAGTTGCTCTGGTGAAGGCAACCCAAAAGGACCATGCACAATCGGGTCAAGTACTTGACAAATATGGTTACGGACTTAGGCACTAATCCAACAGTCTCCCACTTGGATAAGTTTAGTAACTATAATAGTAAGTACAATGGGATTAGCAATCGTAGCTCTCAAAGACACTGTCGAACTCTGATCTTATCAGTAACCTGTCCTTTAGATAAGGGATCATATATTCCTCCATTCTTGATATCGTATAGACATGAGACATGGATTGAAATCATTCTCTCAGTCTATGTGTTGTTTCCCGATTTCCAAATTACGACGACTAACTAATTAAACAAATCAAATTAGCCCTAGCCCGGCCGAGCATTTACGTTTGTCATCACTTAATCATCAATGGCCCCACATATATCGCTTTTATCCTACTTTGGGTAAAAGGAACGGACAAACTTCGACTCAATGTTTGCTTGCACTCACTCACCGAATTACGCACAACAATAAGTTTTATAACACCAAGTTACTGGTGCGTTTATATATTATCAATGTGCAACCGATTAGCAAGATACAACTCACACATCTTGGTTTCAAGAATACTAGATATTATCGTCTCACCAATCGCCCGTGATAAAATCCATGAAACAATCTAGGTGAGTGTGGGTTTAATCCAATGCTCAAAATCATATTCATAAGCACTCATGAACGTTGCAGCAAACATTTGCTATGTCCAATACACTTTAGACAATCTACAAACCAATTCATGACAATCTTCTTTTATACCTACTTCCAACGTATGACCGACTGTGGACCGTTTGAATAATTCAATTATTCTTAATAAACTCAATTATTCTGGAAGTCAAAACATGCAAAGAGAAACACAATGATAATACTTAATCTTATATGACCCCAAACTTGTGAGTATAAATAAAATACCTTTATTTAATCACCATATTGATTACTCATTATCCATTGTTTAACGTTTCAGATAATCAACTTTATAACTCGAATCATAACCACAATTGTCCCATGCTCCAAGCATGCACACTTTGGTTTCCTATGGTCCATGCTTTGTGAAATAGATCAATTAAAACTTTTCAAATGAAACTCATTTCACAATCCCCAATCTTTATAATTAGTGTAAGAATACCAAATTATTGCCATCTTTTAGAATATGTCAAATTCTAATATTCTATGCAATGATTCTCTTGTGAAGTCACGACACAAAAATCACAAAGACTCGGCCAACGAAATCACAAGGTACTCTATCAAAATTGTTACAGAACAATTCTATAGATGTGATGTCTCTCACTCAAAGTACATTCCTTTGAACATCCTTTTGCATAAAATTTTCTAATCTAGACATAAATTCTTAATTTCCAACTCCCAATTATGGAAACATTTCCATGTTTACCATATGACAACTCATTCTTAATAGAATCTTATCTATAATGTCGATATGGTCCATTCAATACCATACTTCCAACTACTCACAAGCGACCAATCCTCAGCGAACTTTGGATCGTCCTTTGATAGTTGTTTAATTATCTTAGTCAAAACCGATTCTTGTCCTTTTTCCCTCTTAATGCGCTAGACCTTTGGAAAAATTTTAGAATGGTCAAATATTATAGTACTTGCAATCGATCCTTTACCCGAAGCGTATGGGACACGATGCATAATGTCTTACATAAAGATACGATACTCTATCAATCTTCTGCCATAATATTTTATGTGTCACGTTCTTACAATTCGAACTATGAAGAGGGATACCGTAATCATAATCGAAATTTAAGAACACACTATGTATCATTTGACTAAATTTATTAAAATCTCTAAATCTAAGCCTTAGATTTTTGAAACGAAGTACAATATTCTCTCCCTTAATTATAGCAAAACAACTTTTCAACTTTTACAACTTTGCAAAGTATAACTCTTGTTTTCTATAATTAATATTGCTAACTTGCAATACTTACCATAATAATCATGCTCCCACTTACATGATGATTATTTCTTTACCAGCATAACACTTATGCTCCCACTAGCTTCGACATGTATTCAGAAATCAGCTGAAGTTCTAGAAAAAAATTTCTTAAGTTCATATTTCTAATACTAGATGCTTCGATAAGACTTTATCTAAGCTTCTCAAACTCATACACTTTTCCTTGGACAGCTCATATGTATATGTCTAAACGATTATAGGACTCATATCAACAAGTCTAAAATGTTCGAACCCATTTTCCATTTCCCACAATTCGAACTATGAAGAGGTATGCATAATCATAGTTGAATTTGTGAAACCCAAATCACATAATGCTATCTTCAAAATCTCTCTTAGTGAAAGTGTTTCATCACAACCATTCTCATGAATGAAAGAAACCTTATGACACTTAGATTTTGTGGTGTATACGTTCCCATCCATGTGAATTCGCCATAAACATAATCACAAGATAATGTCATTGACAAATCCAAACTCTTATGGATAGAACTTGTTCTTCTTAATTTCTTGCCATCAAGGGTCCCACCATTACTTCCAAGTTATTGAGCAGCCCACGCCTTCATTTCAATGTACTTTCCATTGAACAAGGTGTCTTGCCCCTATACAATCCATTGAGAACTCATAGAACTCACATATACAGAAAACTCAATTGGAATGGCACAGAAAACAAAATAGTGTCAACACGATAGGTTGTAAACCTCAAGTTGTGTGCTAGTGATGATTGATAAGGTTTATTCTTGATTTGTTCTTGAAACCATTCAAGACCATTAAGACTCCCACTGACTCCTTGACATATAAGGTTCTCTTGTCAAGAAACATTTCTTGACAAACAAATATTCAAGAGTTAGTGTAGCTTTATCAATACAAAACATTTCACATGATTGGTCCTAGTTGGTCTTTGTCTTATCCAAGACATCACAACTTTTCAAATGTGCAAGAATAAGAAAACCTTTTCCCAAATTCCACATTTGATGAATGTTATAAACCTTCTTAAGACTTGTCACTCAATTCACAATCTTGGAGTATTACTCTAAGACTTGATATTGGAACGAAATATGATTGACTTCTTGATTTAACCATTTCCACAATTCTCGATTCCTCTTTTTAGACATACAAATTGTACTAAGACTCACTTAGAGGATCAATTGAGATAAGGTTCTTAATCATTAAGACTTATCATAAAACATAATAAAATGTACTCTCCCTTCTTCTTAGAGTAGAGAAACTTTTAGCTTTCTGCCTGCTTGATTCTTCTTATTCGTTCTGTTATTGATTGAACTCTTTTAATCAACCCATAATTATACTCAATCTTATAAGTATAACCATATTCACTAAACTTTAGTAAATCATGATGAATATCTTTGTCACTCTTGTGGTAGATTTGATCAACGTACGACCTAGTGTATTCAATCTCTTAGTCCTTAAATTGACACTTTGTCATAAATCAGTCTAAATTTCCCAAATGTGAAAGTTTTCATTCATCATGCAATACTTGTTGCACGTTTCCAAGTTCTTATCCACTTGAAACTTGGGCAACGAGAAACTCTCCTTATTTGGTAAACTCTTGACACTTCCACAAATAACCTAATTAAGAATCAAATCCATTTTGCTAAGTACACAAACATCAATTTTTCATATATGCCATTGTAAGGATAAACAAATAAGATAAAACCAAAATTTATTTTATTTATAAAAGCAACGGAAAACATGTCCTTTCAATGCAAAATTTGAATGAAAAACTATGTAAACAAATACTCCTAACAAATCTATCATAACTTCCTAAGCTCAAAATCTGATCTTCGAATCATGCGATCGTAATCCATTTCTTCGTGATCAGACTCATCTTGCTCTTCCATCAAACTTCCTCTCTTTTCTCTAATCCTGCAAAACATGCAAATGTAATCTTATCACATTATGTATAAAGAATAGGAATTTAAAGGAGTTAGATAGTGGATTTTATACCTAAAGTAGATTCATACTTCTTGACTCTCTCATCTCTTACACTCTTCAGTTCCTTTGGGCAGCTTTGTATCCATTGCCCCTTCTCTCGGCAACAAAAATAGGTGGGTTCTTCTAGAGTGTCCACGAAAGCATGGTTGGTTGAATTAACAGACAAATATGCTCCATTACTTTGCCAAATCATTTCTGATTCAGTAGCAATAAGCATGTAAGTTAAGTCAATGAGGTTCGTGTCAAGATCCATCATATAATACTCTCTTATGAACTTATCATATGATTTAGGGAATGACTGAAGTACCCAGTCCACAGCCAACTTATTGGGAAAAGACGCACCTAACATAATCAACCTATCAATGTGTGATTTCATCCGTAGGACGTGAGCACACACGGGTTTACCATCTTCATGTTCCATTGCCAATAGGGTTTCGGTGATCTTGAACCTTTCAAATCTTCGATCTTGTGGGTCGGGGAGAACAACGGGAGGAGGAGGAGGGAGTGAAATCAAGCTAGTCCACATTGACCCTTCACTTTGAAACAAGATTTTACTTTCAACCGGAACAATTTTTCCTTGGGATTCGGGAAGACCACGGTTAGAGTCAGACATCTACAAAACGGGAGAAATTTCAAGTTAGTTGATTGAATCCTTAATGAAACACCCAAATGAGACAGTAAGGCTAGGATCCAACAACATTATTTACACATTAGAAGAGGGATACCGTAATCCAATATGCAAATAATTTGTAGGTAAGTGAATGACGATTCACTAATTCTTCACCATGAAAAACATAAAGGCTTAAGTTTTAAACGTATTAAGAATTCCTAGATTTCTTTTGAGATTCATTGAACTTTTTCAATGGCATGTTTAAATCTCGATATGCCCCTCTCGTTTGTGACTGGGATGCCGATGATCACAAAGTGGGTTTTATTAACTCTCTTTTAATTATACACTTAATTAATTTAATAAACCATAAGTGTGTAATTTGAACTTTTCAAAATTAGGGTTTTAGAATTTAGACTTTCAAAATTAAACTTTTAATCAAACAATTTAAATTCCAAAACTTGAGGGCAGTTTTGAAACTTTTCAAAATAATTAGGTTTTAATCTCACTTTAAATTTTTTGAATTTAAGACTATTTAAATTAAAATTTTAAATACTAAAACTCTTGATTTAATAATTATCTTGAATTAAACTATTTATTTAAATTATTAAATCATAAGTGATTATCTAAATCATAAAGGATAATTACAAATTAAACAATTAATTTATCCTAATCATTTTAATCCCTCTAAATTTCAAAAATCATGGGATAGGATAATTCAAAATCTTTAATTACCATATATAACCATTAAAGGATAATTACAAGATACGGGATAATCCAAATCCCTAAAATTTAGGATCTTATCTTGGGGAGGAGGCTAATTTCGAAAATCATGGGGGTTTTTCAAACCCTAGATTTTGAAATCTTGAGACTTAAGGAAAGGATTTGAAAACCCTTTCAAATTTTCGCAAATTAGGGTATAGAAACCCTAAACTCGAAATTTCTAGCCTCCCAGGGTTTATTGGCTATAAACCCTAATATTTCAAGCTCATACAATTGAATAATACTAATTGAAAACAAGTTAACCAAATGCTCTGATACCACTGATGGGTTTTGTACAAACAATCATATGTGTGCATGCAACCCTAGAATTGGATCTATGTTTTCACTATTAGATACACAACATTATGAACACATGAAGAAACCCTAGCATGTCCTAGTATTTTCGAAATACACATAAAGGTTAGATCACATACCTCTTGTTGTTATATTGCAATAACAACTCAAATCTTCAAACCCTAAGTCTTGATAGCAAGTACCACAAGTGTAGTACCTCTAATGGCTCACAAACACCAAAAGCAATTGGAGAGGCTATAGAGAGAGAGAGAGAGAGAGAAGAGGTATGAAATTCATCCCTAGGAACCCTAGATAAGGCATGGCCAAATTCTTATGGCCTTATGAGTCTTTATATAGGTGTAGAGATTAGGGTTTCAATCCTTATCCTTATCTAGTTGTTTGCCTACCAAGTAACCATAAGATAAGCCTTGAAAACCCTTATCCTTATCCTTTGGACGATTTCAAGGATATCTTATCTCTTGAATTCGTCCAACCCATATCAAAGATAATCATTACCCTATTTTGTAACTATCACATAATTACAATTCAGCCCCTCTAGTTTAATTAATTACACTTAATCACTAAATTAATTCTTAATTAATTATTGACCAATATTAATTAAACAAATATAATTTCTCCATTAATATATTATTCTTATAACATATTAATAAATCATAATAACCTCTTTCTCTATTATTTCTCCAGTCAAGTTGCTCTGGTGAAGGCAACCCAAAAGGACCATGCACAATCGGGTCAAGTACTTGACAAATATGGTTACGAGCTTAGACACTAATCCAACAGTCTGCCGCTCAGGCCCCCAGCGAAAGGCCACCGACTTCTTGGTCAGTCGGGTCAAAAGAAATGCAATCTCGAAGAAGTCTTGTATATATCTCCAATAATAACCCGCTAGACCCAGGAAACTCCGAATCTCAGATGGAGACCTCGGAATCTCCCACTGCATCACGACCTCTATCTTGGCTGGATCGCCTAGAAGACCCCTTCTGGTTGACAAGGTGACCAAGAGATTGCACCTCGCGCAACCATAACTCACATTTAGGGAACTTTACAAAAAGTCTCTCCTCCACTTAGATTCGACTAAGTCTTCACTACACGTGAGAGCTGAAGGATTCTCAATCCTTCTTACTTCCTAATAGTCCATTGCCGACAATCTGAGCTTACCAATGCTAATGATCAATTACCAGTCAAATCTTGAGATTGCCCATCCTCGGAAATATTGATGAGTACTCTTGAAATCTGGTCCAGCCTGACACCTCGATCCACCTCCCTTGCTGACAACTAGAGGCCTTAATCTTCACTCTGGCTGACGAGTCCTCGTTCCTACTTCCAATCTTGCAGTACCACTAAACTCTAACCGAACATATCCAATGCGAAAACACAATTCTCTTGAACATCCAATGACCAACCACTTATGCATCTAACACCGGCAACTGACATCACTGTCTTCATGCTACCGATCCTTTCCTAGCAACAGTAGTTCCTTGAACTCCAAAGTTCATCCATAGACCATTGTCGACCACACCTGGACCATGATAGAACAATTGAACGCTGACTTCACTGAAGAACTATCGCTCTAACCCTGACTGGGTAACCTCTAAATAATACTCCCACATAGATCCCGGCAAAGATCTGGAATGATAACGGTCCACGCTGAACCCACTCCGCAAAATGCGTCGCTGGGTTCATCAAGGACTTTTCGGCATGCAGGATGACATATGTGATCCTTGATAACCCAAATACTGGCAGAAAATTGACCCGAGATCTGACCTATCCAAACTTACTCACACTTCCAAAGTGATACATATTCCCATCATCCATCTATTATCAGTAGAAGATGACATACTCGTAACATGTGGAGGAATACTGATCACCTTCAGCTGACATGATCAACCCTGCCACACCTATAGCAGCCTAAACCCTTGGGGGTGAAAACTCTCTTGTCCACTTTCTCGTACGTGCTGCACTGAATCCGTCCCTGCTGACCTTTCACCCGATGATCGGAGGTGACGGGCCTCTTCCCAATACCCTCTAGTATATGCACCTGGCACGAACCTCTCTTCTCAAAGTGCTCTAATTCGATCTCGCATTTGCAACCTTTTGGAAATCATATTCTTCAGGGTCTGACACCCTGCCACGCTCACTAGCTCACAGCCAATGGCTAAGCTGCAACAACTGGAACATCCTCTGTCCCCAAACTGGGTCACAAACTCTTCCCTGAAGCTTCTTAGATTCTCCAAGACTCTCACCAATTCGAGTATGGATCCCGTGCTTTCAGTAGTATGGGCCCAATACTACCTTCCACACCTATCCTTACTTTCCTCAGCGATCCTCCTGAATCCTCTAAGTCACTTCCTCAAATTGGTACACCCAAGTCTCACTGAGCCTCACTACTCACCCACTGAAACATATCCTAGGTTTTCCCAGGTTCCTGTATCCACCCAGTCCTCAGCTACTGAAAGATTCCCAATAATGTCAACGGGCTACCTCATTAATATAGCCACATGTAACAGAGATCAGATAATCCTTCGAGTAATAGACCCATCCCTAGAACGGTTGGACTCAGAAAAAAGTTACGCAATAGGGTCAAATCTATCACTCTGAGATTATCCAGCCTGTGCCACATGTGACTTAGCATATTCACTTAATAGCTAGCTCACATTACTAAGAGTCCCACAAAACACAAAAAAAGCAACATGTAGACAATGGAAAATCTAACCATAATATTCCAATCAAACCATCATATCCTTTAATCAGGAATATGTTCATGCAATTCAAAGGCTCATACAATCAGACATAACCTAAACAGGCTATCCTATCACCGACTGATCAGTACTAGCATGCAAGTCTACAAGAACATATAATAGGCATATAAGGCATCCTCTTAGATCCTTAGCCTTAATCTAGCATGCAGTTCTCATAATCACACCATAACATAACATGTCATAACATCTATGGGTATCTTGGAGAAAACTTACATGAGCTCGGTTGATTGAACGCATCACACACCTTGTTCTTTTCAAAGTTCTTTTCTCTTTTCAAATTTCTTTTCTCTTTTCAAATTTCTTTTTATAAAAAGGGTTTTACTTTTGACAATGTTCATTCCAAGTCGTTAGTTTAAGTTCAGACACACCTGGGAGTGTGCCCGAATCACTCAAACCAAGGCTCTGATACCAACTTGTAACATCACAAAAATACAGGCCAAAATTTTCATTTTAATTAAGTTATTGCATAAAACTATCAGTATAAAAACATTCATAATAATATATAATGTCAAAACCAAAGTGTCAATAATCAAAACATAGTATCATAAAACCATATCAGAGTGTAATCCCAAAGATCTCGTCTACGGAAAACGTGAGGTGATGCGCTGTGATCAAGCCGACTCCTTTCCTTTTAAAATGAAGTACCTGAAGCCAAAATTGAAAACCGTAAGCACAAAGATTAGTGAGTTCCCCCATCATACCACATACCATACAATACATATACTGCCAAGCATATCTGGGTGTTGGCCTACCCCTTCGGTATCTTTCAACCGGTATCTGGGGACGGTTTCATTACCACATAATAACATAGCATAACATACATAAATATACAGTCAGGCATATCTGGGTACCCGACCTACCCCTTCGCTATCTTTCAACCGGTAACCGGGAGCTAACCTCCCCTTCGGTATCTTTCAACCGGTAACCGGGGGACTATTTCACCCCTACCACTACCACATAATAACAAAACATAACTTACTGCTAGGCATGCATGGGTTCTGACGACCCCTTCGGTATCTTTCAACCGGTATCTGGGGGCTATTTCACCCCTAAAAACTACTAACACATATAACAGAGCATCCTAGCACATAGAGCATATCAGATAGTTGCAAACCAGACAATTATGACAAAGACAATCATCTCATACATAGTCACCTATTAATGGGCCAACATTGGTGCCTTAGACCCACCTCTACTGGAAGGTAACTCCCCTCACACTGCTGAAGTCTCGTAGACATAATCCGCAGCTGCTGGATGACAGATTCCCGAACTGTCAATATCAAAACATCACCCAATTAATAATTGGGCTCCAACACATAACCATAAATACATACTTTGGGGTAAATACTACTTTACCCTAACTTAGCTTAATCCAAGCCCAAGGCCCAATCCAAAGGCCCAAAAGTCAACTATGAGTCAAAGCCCAACATATGGCCCAATTTTCCAAATTGGTCCCAAACCTTTACACGGTCTTAATTAAAGGCCCAACCATTTAGTCCAGTCCATACACTTGGCATTTCAATGGCCCAATGTCTCATAATCATCTAGGCCCAAACTATGGCGCATCTATGGCCCAATTTTCCAAATTAGGCCCAATCTCATATGGGCCCTACCCTAAAGCCCATCTAATTATTATTATCCATTGATTGTCCTTGGATGGCCCATTATTGGCCCAAACCCCAAAATCCAATAGAAAGGCTCAACACAAAGCCCAAGTGAAACTAGGGTTTCACTTGGTTCTCTAAACCATGTATCATACTTATCGTAATCAGACTCAATTCGATATGACCACTAGGGTCGTATTATCAACAATCTTTTTAGTCATTACCAAAACAATGGTAACGACATACTTTAATAAAATGATATCAATTACTAGCTTCTTATAAAATGATAATTAGGGTTAGGTGTTTCTCACTTAACCCATTAAGGACTTAATCTATTAAGTCCATTACTCTACTAGGTATATCATATGGTGAAGTCGGGCTTATTACATAATTCCATTCAAATGGCCCAAATGTGGGTCCCGATAGGTCCAAGCCCATAAACTAGTATTAGGGTTTTCTAAACCCTAATTAGGGTTTCCAACCCCATCTTAGCCCAATTGGCCAAATAGTTAGGTCTTTTCATCAATTAAGGTTCATTAGGCCCATTAGGGTTTCACTAGGCCCATTAGTCACATGTTTGGGCTTTTAGGCCCATTAAGCTTCATTGGGCCCATTAGAGTTTTAGTCCCTTATCCAAACATCCCAAACGACATCCAAACACCAACAAGCACACCGCCACCCAACACGATGGGTGGTGGCGGCAGGAGGCGGCAACCACCACCTCACGGTGGTGGTTAGGGTTTCTTTCTTATTATTCCATTTTTTGTTACAATTTACAATGTAAATACCAAAAGTAACACACACACTAACTAACACACACAACCACCCTAGTGGCAGGGTGGTTGGCGGTGGCAGGTGGTGGTAGCCACCACCTCACGATGGTGGTGGTGGCTTTTCCCGATTTTCCGGCCAAACAACACCATACACACATACACACCAATAATGGAAACACACCCACCCATGCTTCTGTTTGCAAGCACCTAGCTACCCTCCCGATGGCGCATGACGACGACAACAACGGTTGATGGCGGCGTTAACTGCAATAACCACCATGACCGGCTGCCATGGTGGTTCTTCACGACATTACTCGGCAAAAGGCCTGCTCATGCGCACACAACAGCCCCTTGGGGTGGTAAACGATTACCGGAGCAGCAAGGTGAGTATACCGACAATGGTATCGGTGGTTTTATGGCTCCAACACGGTAACAGTGGCCTGAGACGCAACAAGAGAAAGACGGAGGAAGGGGCGATGACGCGAGCGACGGCGTGGCAACGGGCAAGTAGCAACAGTGACGAACACAACACCCTCTGTCAGCTGTGAGACAACAACAACGGCCTCGCGATGGTGAATCTCGACCGGAACAATTGAATGTGAGTTGTACTAGCGGGGGGGTAGCGGCGACTTGCTGCTGTGGCACGATCTCGGAAGCAAAAGGTGGTCGGAACGGCACCAGCAATGGCCGAGTGGGGCATGAGCGGCAATAGAAGAGTATAAGAAGAAGAAGAACGACGGAAAGGTGGAAGCGGCGCTCACGGCTTCACCGGTGGTCTTCCTTGTCACCAACAGCAGGGGCACAACGATGGTTTAGGGTCTCGATGGCGGAGGAAGAAGCGGTTGAAGATGAGGGTGGCAGCCGACGACTAGAAGTTATAAGGTGGCGGCTGGGTGCTATCATTTAGGGTTAGGGTTTCTAATATACCTAGCCATATATATGGAGGCTGCATGAGGGGGGTAGCGGGTATAACCCGTGTTCATCAAACTTCTGCCCATTTTAACCATATCAGCCCCTCTCCACCAGAATTATTTCCAAAAATATCCCAGAATTTACCATTTAAACCCTGACCTCGAAAATCCTTTTCAAATCAAGTCCCATAAATTACCAAAGTGCCCATATCTTCTAAAATCTTTACAATCCAGCTCCCTATGTTACCCCTATAGCCCCCAATATCTTAATTATGACCTATTCATCCCTTCCACCTCTTTTCCTTTCAATTTAAATCCAAATAATTACTACGGAACCCCTGTCTTCATAAATATTTACAACCTAAGTCCGAAACTTACACTTTTAACCCCCAACTTCTAATATTATGACAATTAGCCTTTCGAGACCAACCTTTGATATATAATTATTTATTTTAGGGCTATTATTCATTCATTAAGTTTATCTCTTTAATTATTTAATAAATGGGGTGTTACATCATCAAAGACTGATTATTGACTATTGATATTGATTATGTCAGCTTATGAAACTCTTTTTCTTGTAGTGATATGTAGGAATACATAGATGATATAATGTTCTGAAATATGAGGGAATAAGCAGGTTTCATATCAGATTCTAATCATGAGATTATCAGGTGCTTTGCACACATTAACTAATATATATTGTACAACTATACTAAATTTGCTTAATAGGACCAATACTCAATGCCACAATAAGCAATTACACAAATATATCTACGAAAAAACTATAGCATAAACTAGACAGACTTTTAATACATGATCCACAAACTTTATATGTTAACCAAAGAAACAAGATTTATCTAACAACCCCTCCAAAATTGTTCTTGCAATCTCCGATGCAACCGTAGAGCAACAAGCCTCTTGGGTTGGAAACTGGCTATCAAATTTGCAGGATAACAAGAGCAACAAATAAGTTGCAACTTATTAGAAAGATAATTAGGCCCTTCAACATGTTGGGGATAGAAGAGGGGCACATAAAGGAACGTTGGCTTCATGTTTTCAACAAGCTTAGGATAACATGATGAAGAACCTTGATGTATTATCTATTTAATCTTGTTTGTAACACTCTAAAAATTCAAGCCAATTTAAACTTTTCAAAAACAACTCAGTTTCGTTAAATTATTACAGAAAGGTTTTCAATACAATTATTATCAGAGTCTTCCCAGAACCATACAACAAAACATAACATGAGGAGCGGTACGATCACGCCTTCGCCCTGCCACGGTCTCCTGAAGTACCTGAAAAACATTAAACCACAACTGTAAGCCCGAAAGCTTAGTGAGATACCCCCAAAATACCAACCACATATACCACACATAACATCTCATAACCGAACAGAACAACCATGCACTTCGGGTCTACTGTATGACTGGTCCGCCGCACGGGCCTTCAGTCCACCTAGTCCACCCTCTGAGTCTAGCCATATCCCACAAGTTTGCAGTGTCGTTGGTCCGCCCGAATCGGGCCTTCAACCCACCTGGTCCACTCTTTGAGTCTACAGTATGACTGGTCTGCCCGCATCGGGCCTTTAGTCGGCCTAGTCCACTCTCTGAGCCTCGGCACATCTGGTCCGCCCTCGTGGGGCCTACAGCCTATCCGGACCGCTCGCTAGGCCTTCGGAATAACCGGTCCGCCCTGGGTATGTTGGCCTACAGCACAAAGCAGGACCTGCCTCAACCCAACCCCAGTCAAACAACCATGTGCACATAAACATACAATCATACAACAATTCACATCCAATCAAACCGATCTAGCAGATCACATAACATAACATACTCTAAACAGGATACCGACCTAACCGGTCACTAGCATAGCATCATCCTATATACCAGGATACCAACCTTAACCAGGTCTCTAACATATACCATCCTAACTATCAGGATGCAAACATAGCAAAGCAACAACATAACAACGATACCTGGATTACAATCCGATAAAGGGCCGGCCTTGGTACCTTAGACCCTATCGATATAGTGAGGATAACTCACCTTGCAACTGCTGATTGAAAAGATAAGACCACGCTGCTCCAACCTCCGACACGAACTCCACCCCTGATAATGCCAAAAGACTGAACCCAATAAATACTAAAAATTACCAAAATGCCCTTGGAAGTCAACTAGTCAACTCTTGGTCAAAGTCAAAGTCCTCAGTCAAAATCAAACTTCATGACTGACCCTACTCGCCGAGTCAGCCCGCTGACTCGCTGAGTCTCTCAACTCTGAAAAGTCCCATCTCAACTCACTGAGTCATCCCTTGACTCACCGATTCTTAGCTTAACCAGAAAAGGCTAGGACCTCAAGACCAGACTCGTCGAGTCCAAGAACATACTCGCCGATTCCAAGGCTATCTTCAACCAAATCGCCGAGTTGTTCTTCCAACTTGGCGAGTTCCTGCCCACCTTCATGCAACTCGCCGAGTACACCCTTGTGACTCGTCGGGTACCCCTAGATCTTAATCCATACAGAAGCTTTCTAGGCCATGCAGATGATCCAAAACATGGATCTACCCTTCTACAACCCATCCATCACGTAAAGTGGAAAACTTTATGTGAATCCAAAGAGATATAAGCATATAACACTCTAGGGATAGGGTTTGGGACAAGATGGATTCACCAATCACTCAAGAACAGGAACTTTAGTGCACTCTAGACCTTCTCCATTCCAGATCTGAGGTAGCAAGCCCAGATCTAACCTCCAAACTTGAAATATCACAAGCTATTCTTTCCAAATACTCCAAAATGATGAATCTAGATGAATAACAGCCTAAGCAACGAAATAATACCTCAAAAGGAAGCTCCAACAAAAGAGAAATTTGAATCCTAGCAAAGCCCCTTGCTCCAAGCCTCCTAACTCTCCAAGATCTCTTCCAAAATCTCTTCTCCAAGGTTCAAATGCTCTCAAATTACTCACAACGCGCATTAGGATTTTCTGGACTTCAAGAGAGGGTAAAGAGGCTAGGGAGAGGGTATTATGTTCATTATATAGGGCTCAACCCCTGGGATTAGGGTTTTCTCCATACAGCACCAACCCGCCGAGTCCACCCATGAGACTCGCCGAGTTGGTCACTTATTACTCGACCTGAACGCGACTCAACTCGTCGAGTCTAACCATGGACTCGCCGAGTTGCTCTTCCACATTTACACTTTGAACCCTGAACTTGCACTCCTGAACTCGGGATGTTACAATTCTCCCCCACTTAAATTAGGCTTCGTCCTCGAAGCTTGCAGCAACACAATTCCAGAACTACTCTCACAATGCACCTCCTGGCATTAACTAGACCAGGTTCATCAAACACAACCATCGAAACCCAATACCCAACTTTCCTTCTTGCGGTGTCCTGACCACTGCTTCAAGCCGACCACTGGACTCATCCTCCGATAACCACACTTAGCAACCGAGTACCACTCCATGATACTTCACTCGCTCCAAATCACAATAATCACTTGGCTCATACGAGCTAGAATAACGCTGAACCACCGGAATCCCGATCTGAGTCCAACTTTATCCACTCCATGCTGACAGGATGACACATCCCTTAGTCTCAGAGCAACTCCCATGAGTTCTCCTCCGTAATCTCATACCCATGCTGGACTGGCTCTAGCATCTTCGGGTTGGGAAAACTCGATACACTGACTACATCTCCAAAGATCCCCCAGGATGAATTTCCACTACATACATAATTCCTTGATCAAAATCAAACTGGAAATTCAAGATTCCATCCCTGCATCCCTTCCGAGCCTCTTGGCCCTATACCCGCAGAATTCCTTTCGCGACCTCAGCAGACATCCAACCCGGATGTGATTCCATACCACCACCGCACCCACTACGCAATAACCATAATTTTAACATCCCAATCATAACTCCGCACTACTTCTTTTACTTCCGTGAACTTACATTCCCTCTCGGAGCTACATTCCTTTCCCTTTCCTTATCCAAGGAAATCCACTTGGCCGCCTTGTCACTAAGACAAGTGCCACGGTGGTCGCCCAACGCTACACCATTCCCTTATAGCACAATTGTTATCCCTTGCACTCCGCATACTCTGAATCTACTCGCAAGGGCTCTCGAGTCCATGAACTATCTTTCACTAATCACGATTAATACCCGGGGCCAGACCTTCTGATGCTATCACATCGCGACATACTCATTCCATTCCCTCATACCAATTTATCAACACATGCAGAGTCTTCAGCATGACTGGACCGCCTTACCAGACCTTCAGCCCATTTGGACCACTCTCAGAACCTTCAGCAGGTCTGGACCACTCTCCAGGGCCTTCAGCCTGACTGGACCGTTCTCCGAGCCTTCGGCCTGACTGGTACGCCCACCGGCCTTTAGTCTATCCGGACCGCTCAACTAGCATTCATCATCCCGCGTTATCCCTCCAGGAAAACCCTCCCATGCATATTGTTCTAGCCATATATGGGTTCCAAAATCTATCTCCATCCTACATACTCAATCCCAGCCCGATCCCAGGCCTTCCACAATCAATCACCCTTGGTTTGCATCTCGCCCCATCTGTCTGACACTTGCTCATACCAGCCTACGCTCGGCTGACAGAACCACTGTTGAATCCCAGGCAGCTAATCAACCTCTCATGCTTGCCGACCTTCCGGAGAATTTTCCAATTCTCCCCACTTAGAGCTCTGACTATCAACCACCAGTCGCCATAACCGACCTCCCTTAGTATCCCTACACAGCATATTCCTTTACACACGAACCGATCCCCACTAGAACGGACATCCTTCACAAAATCCCACATCAATACCGATCATCTCGGACTTGAAAGAAGTCCGACCTTCAGCTAACCATTCTTCAAACCGCATATGCTACCCGACATTCAGACCAGGAACCTAATTCCCCACTGACAATCCCCATGGATGATAACTAACGAAACTCCCAATACCAAAACCCTTAACCATACCATAACCCTCAAGGAACAACAAATACAATACCAAAAATCACACCACGAGACTAAAAGATATACAATACCCATAATAATTACTAGATAAACAAATATCAAGAAGAAAAAAATACCCGCAGCTGCATCCGACACTTCCCTGACCTCCTCTGCTGTAAGCTGAAAAGCACGACCCTGAGTCCTCGGGGGCTCTGCTCCACCCTGACCTCCACCCGTAATCCTCAACGTGGCTGATGCTGGAGCCTGCACCGGTCCTACAGTAAGCTGTGGACAGTTGGCCCTCAAGTGACCAACCTGATGGCACTGGTAACAAATCCTCATATCCTAAACCGGGGCTAACTGACGAAAATCCCTCGCATAATGCCCCTCTCTCCCGCACTTGCAGCACGCACCTCCAGTCCTACAAACTCTGATGTGACCCTTCCCGCACTTCCCACAAGTGCGGATGCCCTGACTACTCAAACTGAGATCAACGGTCTTTGACCGTTTCGGCGCTGGCTGCGACTGTACCGGAGTCTGCCTCTGTTCTCTAAACTACAACTCGATCTCCAACTCCCACCGTCTAGTGGCTTCCTGTAATTCCAACAACGTCTCGCACCTTTGCATAGACACAAACTATCTGATATCCCTCTTCAGCATACTCAGATATCGGGACATCTGGGCCTGCTCAGAAGCAAACTCAGGGCAAAACATCGCCCTCTCAGTGAACATCCTGGTGATCTCCGTCACCGACTCGGAATCCTGCTTCAGCTCCAGGAACTCCTGGGTTAATCTCTCCCTCTCAACTCGCGGAACATAGCGAGTACTGAACATCTCTCTGAACTGATCCCAAGAAATTGCAGCTTGCGGCGCATCAGAATATGATCATGTGGTCAACCTCCACCAATCCTTCACCCCGAGCCTCAAAAGGTTCAGAGCACACCTCACCCTCTGATCAGCAGGGCATGAACACGTAAAGAAACACCCCTCCACGTCTGACAACCATCTCATAGCAACAATCGGGTCTTGAACTCCATCGAAGGTAGGGCGCTTCGTATTATCGAAGTCCCGATACTGAAAACCTCTACCGGCTCCTCCCCCTGCCGTTGCTACAGCCGTTGTAGCTGCCGCAGCAGCCGTCTCTGCAAGAGCTGCATAACGCTCATCAAAATACTCAACCATGGCGGTCTTGATCGATCCGAACATCTCCGGTAACTGAGCCCGGAATGCAGCAACAACCTCATCATGCAGGATCTCTCGAATCCTGGCATCCAACTCATATGTGCTCATCTGACCAATACCTTCGGGTGGTGTTGACCCACCCTGATCGCCCTCTCCTGCTCCCGATCTTCATCCGGATCCTCTCCTAGCATGCCTCGTAACCACCATACTGAAAAACACTACAAACATCAGATACCTCCTACTAACCCGGGAACTGACTCTCAACACCGCCCTAGGGGTTGTGACTTCCTTGGTACGCGTATTGGTCCTGTGCTTTCAGTAGTACGGGCCCATACTACCTTCCACACCTACCCATATTCCTACCAAGTATCACCACAACACCAAAGAGAAGAACGGACATACCAAGCACTCAACCCTCACTCCTAGAGGAATCATTGTAAATCTCATACATAAAGAAACCCTAGGCTAGCAGGCATCACAAATCAGGCCATACTATCATGTAATTCCTGGAGATCCCTAGCCTAGTACTAGCATGGTGTTCTATCATAACACATAAACAAATAATTTGCATGGTATTTTGGGGCTACTTACTGGCTCCGGCTGACCGTACCTCCGCATCCTCTTTTACTCATTTTGAAAACCATTTTAAATTCTCTTTTGAAAACTCTCCTTGATTAGAGACTGGATTCACACGAATGTTCCTCCAATTCACTCAAACCAAGGCTCTGATACCAACTTGTAACACTCTAAAAATTCAAGCCAATTTAAACATTTCAAAAACAACACAGTTTCGTTAAATTATTACAGAAAGGTTTTCAATACAATTATTATCAGAGTCTTCCCATAACCATATCGCAAAACATAACATGAGGAGCGGTACGATCACACTTTCGCCTTGCCACGGTCTCCTGATGTACCTGAAAAACATTAAACCACAACTGTAAGCCCGAAAGCTTAGTGAGATACCCCCAAAATACCAACCACATATACCATGCATAACCAGAAAAGGCTAGGACCTCAAGACCAAACTCGCCGAGTCCAAGGCTATCTTCAACCAAATCGCCGAGTTGTTCTTCCAACTCGTCGAGTTCCTGCCCACCTTCATGCAACTCGCCGAGTACACCCTTGTGACTTCGCCGGGTACCCCTAGATCTTAATCCATACAGAAGCTTTCCAGGCCATGCAGATGATCCAAAACATGGATCTACCCTTATACAACCCATCCATCACGTAAAGTGGCAAACTTTACGTGAATCAAAAGAGATCTAAGCATATAACACTCTAGGGTTAGGGTTTGGGACAAGATGGCTTCACCAATCACTCAAGAACAGGGACTTTAATGCACTCTAGACCTTCTCCATTCCAGATCTGAGGTAGCAACCCCAGATCTAACCTCCAAACTTGAAATATCACAAGCTATTCTTTCCAAATACTCCAAAATGATGAATCTAGATGAATAACAGCCCAAGCAACGAAATAATACCTTAAAAGGAAGCTCCAACAAAAGAGAAATTCGAATCCTAGCAAAGCCCTTTGCTCCAAGCCTCCTAACTCTCCAAGATCTCTTCCAAAATCTCTTCTCCAAGGTTCAAATGCTCTCAAATTACTCACAAACGCGCATTAGGGTTTTGTGGACTTCAAAAGAGGGTAATGAGGCTAGGGAGAGGGTATTATGTTCATTATATAGGGCTCAACCTCCAGGATTAGGGTTTTCTCCATACAGCACCAACTCGCCGAGTCCACCCATGAGACTCGCCGAGTTGGTCACTTATTACTCGACCTGAACGCGACTCAACTCGCCGAGTCTAACCATGGACTCGCCGAGTTGCTCTTCCACATTTATACTTTGAACCCTGAACTTGCACTCCTGAACTCGGGATGTTACATTGTCATTTGCCTACAATAAAGAAATAAAATGATGAAAGGGCTGAGTTAGAATATACCTGATATGCATGTCTATGAAAGACCTAAATAGCCTCATTATGTTATAATAAACTAGCACCATACATCATGTCTACCTTGTGATTTATATTGAATATTAATTTCTAGTAGTAATTAATTACTATTACTATTGGCCTGGTGTATTTAAAATAAAGGATCATATATGGATATAGAGGTAAAGTACATTGGTCAAGGCTGTTTAGATGTGTTCAAACAAGCTAATGCAAAGGTTAAGTGATTTTAGGTTATTTTACATGTTATTTCAGTTTAGTAGAGTATAAGTACAAGTCTTGTATTTGAGGGTACGTATCTTTGAACAAAACTAGTTGTGTGAGAGATCACTCGGGAGAGACTTGGCCTTTCAAAAGCCAAGAACCTTTGGTATTTCTTTTTTATTTCAGTTTCAATCGAAGGAATAAAAGTTTACAATTTGGCAAATAAACCCTGTCATGAAATAGAAGTAGTGCTTTCCTTTATTAATACAAAGTGTAGTCATATGAATTAGCTAAAGATTATATACAAATCATTCTCTTTCAATACTCAAAATATTTTATGGTATCAAATCAGGAGTTTTTACTGTGATATGCAATCATCTTTCAGGACATTTGTTCTTCTCCATTTGCAATTTATTTCTCAATGTATATTGCAGTGTAATCACAATCATAAGTTCAGAGTGCGGACTATACAAACTGGCAAAGAGTCGAGATATCTATTGGTGTACGGGTTTTGTTAGATGTTATATTGCCATATTATATTGATATAAGACTTTGAATCATCTTGGATAATAAATGCCTTATATTCATCATTTTCCTCATCCCAAAATTCTGAGGAATCTGTTGAAACTTTGGTTGTTTGCATCGGATCATCCTTACTTTTTCTAGGAACAAGCTCAGCTGCAAACGAAGACCAACTGCTCTTTATGGAAAATGAAATAATATTGTATGATGGACTCAATGATGTGGTCCGCCTCAATGAACTAAAGGAAACATATCCCACGTGTGTCCTAACATCTCCACCATATTCAGGCTCTGGTACCTCATTAGACTCCTGCCAAATCTCAAACCCAGAATCTTCTTCATCTGGATCGTGCTTGATGATTACATCTATATCCAGATGTCTGACAATGGTAACAACACGTATTAAAAACCCACAAAAGTCATTGCACCAATCATCTGGAAGACGCAGTCTAAACGTGTCGTCATCAAATAGGTTCCAAATAGCATGTGGGGGATGCTTTGTAAATGTTTTCCCTCTAAAGAACCTGCCCGCAAACCCCTTTGGAATCTGATGCAGAATACTAAAACTGATAAAATGATTTTCAATAGCATTCCCCTGCCATGGAAAACACATATTCATTTATTTGTATGTTTGGGTTAATTTTTATGATAAAGATTGAAATTCAAAAGGTACCTGGAGCATGGAGTCTAGTAATATCTCACCAACAAGTGGACCTACTTTCTTGTCCCCTCGAAGTGAGACTTTCCACAACCATTTACAGTTTGAGATATCTCCAAAGCTTTCAAGTGAGTCACAATAATCTGCTATAACAATAGCTATACTCTTTGGCAGCTCTGACAACTCTACAAGTTCTTTGCAGAATGACACGTCGAGCCATTTGAGCCGAGGAAATCGCAAGCAACTAAAACTTAACTGTGAAAACTTATTTCCGTATAGATTGAGTTCTTGTAAGTTGGGAAACTCTAAAACATCAGAGCCTATGTCTTCATCTCCCAAATTGCTCCAGCAGAGATCCAACTTCCTTAAGAAATGAAGTTCTTGCAAGTTGTGAAAAAACCCTAACCGACATAAACAAGGCTCCTCAACACAACATTCTACATCAGGAAGATTGCTGCAACCACACCTCCAACAATTAACAAATTTGAGGTGCCCTTTGAATGAAAGGGTCTTGAGTTTCTTTAATCCCATAATGGATGGAAACATATCAAGACCACCACATTGTTCTATAGATAAGAAAACAAGCTTTTCCAGGTAGCCAATTGATGGATGAATTTCTTCTAAACACGGGCATTCATGAAGAATCAATCTTTCAAGATTTGGAAGTCCATTAAAATCTGGTGTCATGATTAGGTTATACATATCACAAATTCTCAATAACTTCAAACTTGGCAACAACTGTTGAATACAAGTGCAAACAAGTCAAAAATGTATCAAGGTGATAAGATTCTAAGGAAAATGGCACGCAGAGAGACAGACAAACACAGCTATAGACTGTTTATATGTGATATGATAATTAGAAAAAAATACTAGTTCCTTCCATCCGCAAATGGAAATCATCTGAAGTGTTCAACTGGTTAATAAGATATCTATAATATAATAATAAAAAATAGATTGAAATTTCACCTAAATAGTAACATAGAATTTATTTTTGAAAAACAAAAGGAAATTTGTATGTATGTTATGACAAAAGGATATTTAGACGGAGGATGGGTATTTACATAAATACCATGGATTACAATGAATAATATATCAATAAACAAGATATATTTTGAATATTTTATAATTATTAAGACCAAGGACAGTCACAGAAGTGATACACATCAACATCAGATTATTCATCATCAACTTTGTTTTCATCTGTTAATTAGATAAAGTGACAAACAATAAGAATTACCTTACAACCCTCCCAAAGTTGGTTTTGCGAACCCGAGAACAATATAAGACAACAAAGCTCCCTTAGTGGAATGTCATTAAACAATGATTTTGCAGGATCACCAAACGATTCTATATACCGAAGGTTCTTCATGTATGCAGCAACCGAATGAAGATCTTGTTCTTGATTTTTTGCTGGCTGAAACCGGAAAACCATTATAATTGCTTCGATATTGTCAAGTTCCTGTGATAGAGGAACAAAATAGTGTCAGGATTGATTCAAAAATGTTTGTTTATACATACATAATATATCATGCAAAGCTTTAGCTTAAACATTACCGTGGTTGCATCTATATCACATATTTTTGCAACATCTTCCTCCTTCCAAACTCTGGTATGTTTTTCAGGATTGTTAGGGCGTTCCCCTCTAACAATGTGGTGTCCCATTTCTTGCACCAGATCATGCATATCAAACACTCCATCTTCTGAAATAGTTATGAGAGACTTTTGTATCAACACCTTCACTCCAATAACTGGATGAAAACCACAAGCCTCAAGTATCTCCATTGCCTCATCTTTCTCCCTCCCCCTAAAGAAACATGCAATATCAAGGAACAACTCTCTCTCAACCTTTGTAAGTCCATCAAAGCTGATTTTTAGTGTTTCCACAATGTTATCATTTGGAATCTCTTTCAGCCTGGCCAATGCACTCCTCCACTCATTAATGTTTTTGTCACACAGAAATGAACCAAGAACTGCAAGTGCTAATGGAAGCCCACCAGCATAAGAGACCACCTCTTTTATAAGCTGCTCATATTCTTCCATGGATGTGTAATCCCGGTGTGCATGCTTGCGAAAGAGCTTAATAGCTTCATCATTGTTTAACAAGCTAATATTGTGCTTAACATCGACTCTGTTTGCATTTAATACATGTTCATCTCTAGTTGTGATTATTATTCGGCTTCCTTCACCAAACCATTCATGTGATCCAGCTAACGCTTCTAGTTGGTCAAGCTTATCGACATCATCAAGAACAATAATGACCTTTCTATGGCATAATCTATCAATTATCATGCGTCTTCCTTCCTCAACTCTCTCTAATTCCTGTACTTCCTTTTGTTTCAAAACACCAGAAATAAATTTTTTTTGCAAGCTTACCAAACCATTCTTGCTTGATTCCTCCCGGATATTTTTCACAAAGCAACAACCATCGAAATTGCTAGAGATTTCATCATAAATAGAAGATGCAAGAGTAGTCTTACCACCACCCCCAACTCCCCATATTCCAATCATCTGCACACCACCTGACCCAATTTGTAACTCTAATTTCAAACGTTGCATCCGAGCCGCCATTCCGACCAGATTCTTATTGGCACTTGAAGGTACTAATTGCAACCTATGTGAAATTGTGTCAACAATTTCTTTGATAACCCTTGATTCATGCCTATACATTGGATATACAAGGATTATTAACACATACTCGAATTAACAAAAGACTACTGTGTTTAATGCTCCATAAAATTTCAGTCTCAAAATAGGACCTTTAAAGTTAATATCACAACTATATGTAGCATTTTTCTTGGGACGCATAGAATACTTTCAAATAGCAAAAAACAAAGCAAGATGGATTTTTTGTTGTAGCTTGAAGCGATGCGTTAAGTAAGAAATTAGATTTAGAAGTCAATGAAGTCCATCATAACTTGAATTAGGCTTACAAGGTACAAGTGTCGGTGAGTTGTAGAGCATGCATATTCTAGGCATAAAAAGTACAAAAACAAAAAAGAACATTACCCGTTGGCAACATGCTTGGGTTCCCATCCAGAAATGTTACTTGCATCCACAAGTGCTTTTCTCCAAGACTCAACCTTGGTTTTGTTCTCCAACTCATGTTTAGCAAATGCTTCTCTGTATTTTCGGTTTTGTTCTCGGGGGTTAAAGAGCCATCCCCAAAGGTCCTCCGTAACTGCTTGTCCCCAAGATTTAGCTTTCTTCTTGTTCTCTAACTCATGTTTGGCAAATGCTTCTCCGTATTTTCGTTTTTGTTTTCGTACTTCAGAGGGATCCACGCCATAGAATATGGGGATAATGATTTGGCTTTTTGTATCCTTGCATTTCATAATATATGCAAGTTCATCTAAGCACCATGAAGAGTCTGCATAGTTCTCTGAGAATATGATGACAGCAATCTGAGAATCTTCTATAGCTTTCATAAGAGATGGACCGATCGATTTGCCTCGAGGAAGTGTTTCTTCATCCTTGTAGGTGTAGATCCCTTGCTGTTCAAGAGCTGAGTAGAGATGATCTACAAAATTCCTGCGAGTATCTTCTCCTCTAAAGCTAAGAAAAACATGGTACTTCCATGATTGAGAAGAAAATGCCAGAGCAGAAGGAGAAGATGATGAAGATGCCATGGATTTGTTGATTTGTTGGGATAGAATGTATGTGGTTTGCGCACCTCAATGAAATGAACTTTCTACCGAGAGATGTGACTAATTTTCAGTAAAACCTGTTATATCATGTAGAAAAATCTTTTCAGAACTCATAACTGCTCACAGTTGAAGTAACAGGTTACCATGTAGAAAATCTCATAACCAGTCCTTACATTTACTTTTTCATTTTTCGGTCGTAAAAACTCCTTTGAAGTCTAATACAAGTGACAGTTCTAAAGATAGACATGAACTGATATAGGTAAAGTGAGTTACACAAACTAATGTTTTACTTTTAATTCTACATATTATTTTTCTTATACGACAAGAAGCAAGTTTCCCAGAAAAAAGAAAAAAAAATTTAGCAGACTCCCTTTCTAAACTCAATAATTTAATTTTGTTTCTTTCAAAGTTCAGATCCCAATGATTCCCTTCTATTGTGTGAATAAAGTTGGCCACTTTGTTTACAAATACCCTCTCCTCTTCAGTTCATGCTAAGAGTACACCCCATGAGTCAATTGAATAGATCCTACTACATAATTTCTTGTTTGGCAGAATATCAATAAACAACAAAGTTACTTAAATCTGGATTTCCTAAACAGTCCCATTTTCATCTTCACCATTCTGATCCTCTAGGAAACTTCACACTCATATCATGGGTGCCTAGATTCAATTCTCTTTGGAGAGCAAGATATATGTTCACATTTATAATTTGATGTCAACATTTGTCTCTCGTAAGACAAGAGGACATATAACCTTTAAAGAGAAAATCACTAAGTCACTATATTACAACTTTTACAATCATACCATCTACTAAAATTCACATTCGTAATCATCATTAAGTATAACTCTATTTATTTACTCCCATTGTGTAAACATCCAACTGGGACATTATAGGTTTCAGAAGGCTTATTTTATGAAGTTATGCTTTTCCAATTTCCACCAACACCTATAACTTGTATCCGTTTTAAAAAGGTTAACTTGAACTCACCAAAACGTCCCAACCATAGATCCTCTGCCTATGTTTACACCAAAAGGAGTATTTGCATCACTAACCAGACTCGATTTGAAACACCACGATTGGTAATCAGTAAATGACTAGTACCTTTGATCAAATTATAATGTTATGTACTAATAATGAGTTTCATAAGTATTTGGTGCTTAAACGTAACAATACACAAATTCAAATTGTGGCAAGCATACTTGTATTTTCTCAACAAACACACAGGAGCGCGACAAAGGACCAACCCCCTGTTTCACTTTCTTCTTGTATCCACAACTTAACACATACACACGTCATTAGTCATTCTCCTCCAAATTCCATTCATTTATAACATACACAACAGCATATTAACTTCACAGAATGTTTAATTTGATCATCTACTACACTAATTCAAAAACTTCACAACTTTGACTAAATTAGGTCAAAATACGTTTCTCACATTCCTGGCCGACATTTTTTTTAACTATTTGATAAAATTTACTCAAAAAAAAAAAAAAAAAAAAAAATTCCATTTCTTTCTTGGTAATTTATAATTCAATCAATTTATCAATTTGAGGAACGTACCTCAGATCTCCATAGGATTCCTTAATATGTTCTTTTACATTGGATCAATTTGAGTAGGTAAGTACCGTTGACTGTTTTCTATCAGTTCTTCGGATCGATTAACGAGAGAATGAAAACAATAAGGAAGTAATTATAATCCTGTATATATTTAGTCAAGTTTCAGAGTTTCATTATTAACCATCATACTTCTTCACACTATCACCTCGTAACCCTTAAGATAGGGATATTTACAAAAATGGTCGCCTGATTTTGAAAGATATACAGAAATAATCTAGTTTTTTGGCCATTTGCAAAAACACATAAGTACGACGATTGTGATTTCAGTAAATATATAATAGTAAATATGTTGTACCAATTTTCTACCAATTATCTCATTGATGAGTCATTTCTCAAAAAAATTATCTACCAATTTTCGACAATTATAAAATTCCTAATGCCATCAATGTCATATTTTGATACGATTGTATCACGGGGGTGTTTGTTTTTCCTTTTAAAACGGTTTTTTGACTTTTAACTTTTCCAAAAAATTAGAAAAGTCCAAAAGTTGTTTGGTAAGCGATAAAGTATTTTTAAAAACAACTTTTACCAAAGCACAAAAACTGACATTTGCAAAAGTCATACATCTGTGATTTTTTGTGTCTTTTTGAACTTTTGAGGCTGCAAAAGCAAAAGGAATCTCAAACATTTTTTAAAAAACATCTTTTGAAAACATCTTGCGTCGGGTACTACACTGAGTACTAGATTCTGCCTCATGGTGTTCCTTTCCTTTCAAATGCTCTTCAGTGTAGTCTGATGTTCTTTAAGTGCTCTTATCTTAGCTTGGGCAGCCATCATCTCTCTTTGAAGTGATACTACAAGGTTCCTAGTTTGACAATGCTCTTCGTCTAGATGACGAAGATTTGCAGTGTTAACTTGTGGAGAGGTGTTGGCTTCCAGTATCCGGTTAATTTATATCCTCACTTGGTCACGCGAGTGATGTGTTGTACCGGTGTCGGACCTTCGACATGTGGTCTGGCTACTGGGTGTTGTACTCCTTGTGGTGGATTATATAGTTATGGTTCCGAGTCTATGCCACTTGAATCTTCTTCTTCACTATCCTCCATTGGTTCTTCATCTGAATCTTCCTCAACCCAACCTCCATTTCCTTGATTGGGGTAGTAGGGGTCTCCAGGTAAATGAAATCCAGCCATGTTGTCGGTACGATAAATAGGGATAAGAAGCATAGAAAGAATTTAAACGTGTGGTTTTATAGTATCCCATAATACTCCTATAGTATTTTATGTTTGGTTTTATAGTTTATAAGTTTGGTAAGTTTTTAGACTTGTTGCAACACCACAACCATTCCTAGGCATATGCTAATCACTTCTCGGATACATATAGTTGATCAAGCTATATTCATCCCAGAGTTGATTATATATCCCAAGGTCTACTTGTGCTGTTCAACAATCATAATACTTTTATGTAATCTTTACTGTGATACTGTTTCTAGTATGTATGCATGTTCATATACTTTTAATAAAATACTTAGATTTAATATATATATATATATATATATATATATATATATATATATAGTCAGAGCGTTACAACACCATTTGTATTTATATTTGTATATCTTTTGTGGTTTGATATACTTAGTTCACTATAAACAATGTTCTGATACCAATCTGTCACATCCCAAACCAGAATGGCGGAAACATTCGGGGGTGGATGACTTCATGTACAGTATCACAACATTGCATAATAGTAATCAAAATATAACATCCATTACATTGATATAATATAACGTTACATTTGTGTTCAAATCATTGTATACTTGACACCAAAAAGTATAATTAAAAGACATGATTTTGTGAAACTCTGTCTTCCTTAAAACTTATGGGTACCTGTTTATTAATTTTCTGAAAATACAAGTATTTTTGAAAAGAGTTTCAACAATCAATTTGGTGAGTTCATAAGTATTTTTGTAAATAAATCTGTCATTTGTTCCCTCAAAATGTAAGTATGTTTACTCAGAAAATCCTATATTTTCTGTTGTATATATATTTGTGTTCTGAAATAGTATGATATAGTTTTAATTCACATAAAACTATGAAATAAATCTTCACTTGTAATAGAATAATATCTTGTATATTATGCTTGTATGAATTCTTTGAAATTGTAAGTACTTAGCTTTACCAATTGTATTGTAAAGTACTGTATAGTAGTTTTATTATTTAATAAAACTATGTAAAGTTATTTACTTATTCATACACTAATAGTATTATTCAATACCAAATTGTGAGTTATTATAACCATGCTTGATGACCTAAGATGGCCTGAACACAACGTTCTTCAGGCGTCGAAATTGGTACGACAATTGTCACCTCAGGCCTGCCGGCCTAACTGTAACGAACAGTTCAGGTGTGGGATTGTCAGTCCCGTATAGATCTATACACAAGTGTCACGCTCTCCGTCCAGGACACTCTGGTTATAATTTCAGGACTTGTTTTATACTTAAATGAGTATTTGAAGTATGTCTCACAAAGCTATATCGATTGTTATGTGTAGAATGATGAAAAATATCTTTGTAATAGATAAACTGTAAATATTTCATAAATTATATTTAATACAATTTATATATATTTATTTTCGTAAGTTATTCTGAATATATAAGTAATATGTAAATTTCATAAACTGTATTGATAAGTATACATGACTCATAAACTATACCTATTATAGTTTATATGCTTGTTTTTGTATAAAATCCCGAACTAGTAAAGTAGTATATTTATTTTAGTAAAAATAACAATCGTAAACTATTTGAATAATTTTGTTGCTTATACAAGATTTCCTTGTATTTTACTTGTATTTCCCCCTTAAAATATTATAAAGATGAAAATGTGGGGGTATAAACTCACTTGATAGTAGTGGTGATTTGGACAACACTTCGTTGCTAGAAAAGAGACATTGTTGGTGAAAATCGGGCTTTATAAGGGTTGATTTAGAAACTGAAAGACTCTTTTCTTGTGGACTTTTGGTGCCTTGGGATGTTCTTCAGGTGTTAGATATGTTACCGGGACTTCGGACCGGGGGGGGGGGGGGGGGGGGGGGGGTTGTAAGGAAGCTTAAGGGGGTGAAATATGTGAAGGTTCTCGATTTTGTGCCCAAAACTTCAAAAAATCATAACTTTTGCATACGAGCTCCATTTTCGACGTTCTTTATGTCTAAGCGTAGGTTAGGTTATACTCTACAACTTTCGTTTAGACTCCATCGGCTAATTTTGACTTTATTTTTAACAGACCGGGACAGGAAAATCCGTTAAAAATTCATAACTTCTTCATCTGACGTCCTTTTTCGTCTGTATGTTTACCGTTGTACTAATATTGACAAGACCTTCGATTCTCGTTTAGATTGTGTCGGCTAAAAATCGCTCGATATTTATTTCGAATTTCAGGTTGTGTACTGCTATGTCGAATCTTAGAAAAATCATAATTTCTTCATACGAAGTCAGATTTGTACGTTCTTTCTATGTATGTTCACGGTTTAACGTATACTACAACTTTTATTTAGATACCTAAGACTAAAAAGTATTTTATTGTAAACTCACGTTTTACACTACAGCGCTTTGCCGGTTTTGTCGCAGATCTTCGATAGGTCATAACTTCTTCGTTATAACTCGGATTTGGGGGTTCTTTATATTTTTGAAACCCTTGTTACGATCTCTACCACTTTATTCATCCCAAACAAGTTTATTTAACACTTTATTTTTTACCCTACTTTTCATCTCAATTAATTTCTATTTTTATTACTTCAAAATAAGTTACAATACTCAACCTAGAATATTACATTATGAATTTACAAGTATATAGGTGAAGTTTAGACCTTGATTGATCTAGAATTTTTCCAGTTATGAAGTTATCCCCCCCGTTAGAGGGAATTTCGTCCTGAAATTTGTTTCAAAGTGAACATTCATAAACTAGGTAAAAGATGTGGGTACTTTCGTTTCATCTGGTCTTCTCGTTCCCAGGTGAATTTAGGTCCTCGTTTGGTGTTCCATTGAACCTTCACTATCGAGATACGACTTTGTTTAGTTCTCTTCATCTCCTTGTCTAGGATTTATACTGGTTCTTCCACAAAGTTGAGGCTCTCATTTATTTTGATTTTATCATGTGGAATTACAAGAGTCTCGTTCGATAAGCACTTCTTTAAGTTAGAAACATGAATGGTAGGGTGTATGTTACTGAGTTCTTGAGGTAATTTGAGTTTGTAAGCTACTGGACCGATTCTAGCAAGAATCTCAAATGGTCCTATGTACTTTGGGTTTAGTTTTCCATGCTTTATGAGGTGTATCATGCCTTTCTAGGACGAGACCTTCAACATGACACGGTCACCAACCTAGAATTCCAAGGGTTTTCTTCTTTTGTTTGCATAGCTTCTTTGTCTGTCTCTGGAAGCTTTAAGTCTTTCTTGGATTTATACTATCTTCTTAGTAGTCTCTCGAATGATCTCCGGACCAGTGAGAGTGATGTCTGGAACTTGACCTCTAGCCAGTTGCGTGTCACCCACTTCAGTCCAGCACAGTGGTGATCTGCACTTGCGACCATAGAGGGCTTCGAATAGAGCAACCTTGATGCTAGTATGGTAAATGTTATTGTACGAGAACTCGACTAGTGGTAAATGGGTATCCCATGTTTTACCAAAGTTGATCACACATGCTCTCAGCATGTCTTCTAATGTCTTAATCGTTCTCTCACTCTGCCCGTCGGTTTGTGGATTGTAGGCTATACTCATGTCCAGCCTAGTTCCCAGAGATTTTTGAAGTGATTGTTAGGATCGTGAGGTGAATCTGCTATCTCGGTCAGAGATAATAGATATTGGTACATCGTGTAATCTAACTATCTCTCTGATGTATGTTCTAGTTAGTTTCTCCATCTTTTCTGTTTCCTTTATTGGTAAGAAGTGTGCGAATTTGGTTAATCTATCAGCAATTACCCAAATGGTATCATGACAACTCGTTGTCTTGTGTAACTTAGTTATGAAATCCATTGTAATCCGCTCCCACTTCCATTCAGGGATTTTCGGTTGCTGTAGTAGACATGAAGGCTTTTGGTACTCTAATTTGACTTTGACACAGGTAAGACACTTGCCCACAAAGGTAGCAACCTCAGCCTTCATGTTAGGCCACCAATAAAGTTTCTTAAGGTCCAGATACATCTTGTCTGAACCCGGGTGAACGGAGTATCGCGCCTTGTGTACTTCATTCATGACAACCTCTCTGTAACCACCGAACTTTGGTGTCCAGTTCCGGTTCATGAGATATCAGGCTCCATCACGTTTGATTTCTACGTTCTTTTCCATTCCTCTTAAGGATCCACCTGCCATATTCTTGGGTTTTAAGGCCTCAAGTTGAGCCTCTTTGATCTGTGTGCACAGGTGTGAACGGATTGTCATGGTCAACGAATTTACTCAGCGTCCCGAGTATTCTTTTCTGCTAAGGTCATCAGTTACTACATTCAATTTATAGAGATGATAACGAATTTCACATTCGTAATCGTTTAGTAGCTCCACCCAACATCGTTGTCTCATGTCCAGTTCTTTTTGGTCAAAGATATGTTGAAGACATTTATGATCTGTGAATATTGTACATATCGTGTCATATAAGTAGTGTCTTCATATCTTCAAAGAAAATATTACTGCTCCCAGTTCAAGATCGTATGTTGTATAGTTGATCCCATGTGTCTTAAGTTGTCTCGAGGCATAAGATATAACCTTTCCTCGATGCATAAGAACACAACCTAGCCCATGGTTAGGCGCATTACAGTATACTACAAAATCTTTTGTCCCTTCTGGTAGAGACAAGGCATGTGAACTTCATAGGGCTCGCTTCAGTGTTTGGAACGTTGTTTCTTGTTTCTCTCCCCAGCTAAAAGTAACACCCTTTTGTGTCAGAGTGGTAAGTGGTTTAGCAACTTAGGAGAAATTCTGGATGAATCTGCGATAGTAGCCAGCAAGACCTATTGACGGATTTCTGTAGGTGTTTTGGGTGCTGACCAGTTCTCGATTGCTATAATTTTGGAAGGGTCCACGTGTATTCCTTCTACACTGACCACGTGACCTAGGAAATCTACTTTTCTAATAAAAAATTTGCACTTTGAGAACTTTGCATACAACTTTTATGCTCTCAATGTTTGCAAGACTTGTCGGAGATGTTAGCTATGCTCTTACTTGTTTCTTGAGTAGATAAGGATATCGTCAATGGAGAATATTACGAACTTATCCAAGTATGGATGACACACCCTGTTCATCAAGTCCATGAACATTGCGTGCGCATTGGTTAGTCTGGAAGCCATTACTACAAACTCGTAGTGACCAAAACGAGTCTGGATTGCTATTTTGGGAACATCCTCTTCCAGAACTCATAACTGGTGGTACCCAGATCTTAAGTCAATCTGTGAAAAGAAGTTTGTGTTGGATTAGTGTCTAAGTCCATAACTATTTTGGTATGTACTTGACCCGATGGTGCATGGTCCTTTTGGGTTACCTTCACCAAAGCAACTTGATAGGATGAATTATGGAGAGAGAGAGAGAGAGAGGATTAATTATGATTTATTAATATATTATGAGAATAATATATTAAAGGAGAAATCATATTGTTTAATTAATATTAGTCAAGAATTAATAAGAATTAAGTTTGTGGCTAAAAGACATTAATTAAACTTAAGGGACTAGAACTGTCAATTGTGTGATAGTTGAATATTGGGCTAATGGACTCCCTATTAGAGGGGTGGACGAATTCTATGGGGAAACCCATTAGAAATTGTCCCAGGCCTCTAAGGAAGGAGTCCATGGGTTGCTTAGGGCCTAAGCATCCAAATTAGGGTTTCCTTGTTAGATAACCCTAATAGCCTCACTATTTAAAGGACCCTTGAGACTCAAAAACGTGGGGAACTTGTTCCTTAGGGTTTCCACACGTTTTGGGCAGCCTCCACTCTCCTTATTCTTCATCCTCTTGCTCTTGGTGTTCGTGAACCATTAGAGGAGTGACATTTGTGACTCTAAGCTTTCTAAAGTCATTACAAGGAGGATTTGAGATTGTTATTGCTACATAACAATCAAGGTAAGATCTAAGACCCCATTCTTAAGTTAATATGATTAATTGTATGCTAGATCTAGGGTTTAAAGTCTTGGATGAATTGCATGTACAATAGAGAAACCTAGATCCAAGCATTAGGGTTTGTATGAGCACATAGGATGTTCTTATGGCCAAAACCCATCAGTGGTATCAGAGCCTTGATTGGTTTCTATTGTATTGATGCATATTTGATCGAAATCGGCACTGAAAATCGAAATTTTTTGCTTCTGAGTGTTTGACTCACCGAGTCACTTGGTGAACTCGCTGAGTCAGCTGTACTCGACGAGTCCAGGTCCAGACTCGACGAGTCAAAGCGTCTGACAGCTCATATTTGCGATTTTCTTCCTGTTTTGGCTTTGGATAATTACCATAAACGTGTTTTTGTTATAAAATCTGAATTTTATCAATATTTGGTGATTATCCTTACCAAAATAGAAGATAATTGTCAACATTTAGATAATCATTTGTTTTATTAGATAAAGTTTGATTATTTGTAATTTAGATTTGAATTATCTTGTGAAAAAGTTTCAAAATTTCCCCTTTAGGTTTTATAGTTTAAATTTGAACTTAAAAGTTTTGTTTTTGAAATTTAAATAGTTGAAACCCTAATGTTTTGAAATGTTTCAAAACTTGCCCTCAAGTTTTTGGAATTTAAAAGTTGATTAAAAGTTAATTTAGAAATGTTAAATTCTAAAACCCTAGTATTGTTTTGAAAAAGTTCAAATCACACCCTTATGGTTTTATTAATTAATTAAAGTGTATAATTAAAAGAGGTTTAATAAATCCATAAAAGTTTTAGCTCACAATTTAATTGAATTAAAGGTATAATTGTTAAATTTGACCACCTAGTATTTTAAAAGTACACCCTATACTATATATAACATAAAAAGTCTAACATTATATATGTGTATGAGTAAAAGTCAGTCTTACCGTTAGTAGGCTAGCTTCATTCACGAAGCTGGTCTATAAGGGGTGTTTAAGGAAATTGCCTATAAAATGGCGATTGAATGGGTATCCACTCTTACCCACCGCACTCTTGACTAGTGGAGGGTCGTTAGCCGAACGGGTAGGATAGGACAGAAACCTTCCATTATAAGTATAATGAAGTACAAAAGTAACTAAATGTTTTACAAATTCCCAATCTTAGTTACTTTAGGCAAAAGTGAATTGATGCAATTCCATTAAATTACACTTTGTACCCTTGCAAAGACATTAGTGGAGCGTGTGTGGTTAACCGGCACACTAAATGGTTCTAAGCAAAGGTAGCAAAGGGTGACTCAATGTTTGTCATAGTTCGGTGGAGCGTGTGTGGTTAACCGGCACATTGAACAGGTGACTGTAACATGTGGGGGCACCATGTAAGTTTGCATGGTTATTCACACCCTATTTTGCGATCCTCGGCATCCCAGTCACAAATCGAGGGGCATATCGAGATTTAAACATGTCATTGAAAAGTTCAATGAATCTCAAAGGATCTAGGAGTTTTCAAAGCATTTAAAACTTAATCGGTTCTTCGTTTTTCATGGTGGAAAATTAGTGAATCGTCATTCACTTACCTTCAAATATTCTGCAACTAGATTACGACATCCCTTTTCTAGGTTGTAGCGTATTGTGTTGGGTCCTAGCCTTAATATCTCATTTGGGTGATTTATTAAGGACTCAATCAATCAACTAACTTGAATTTGTTTTCTCCCATTTTGTAGATGTCAAAGTATGACAACTATGGTATTCCCAAATCCCGTGGAACAAGCTTTCCACATGAAGATGATATTCCACAATTCGATCGAGGAACAAGAGATCATGATTCATTTCCTCCACCTCCTCCAATTATTCTCCCTAACCCACAAGTTCGAAGGCTTGAAAAGTTTAAGCTCACTCAAGCCCTTTTGGCAAGTAAACATGAAGAAGGAAAGTCAGTGTGTGAACACATCCTAGAGATGAAGTCACACATTGATAGATTAAGAATGTTGGGATCTGTTGTCTGTGAGGAGCTGGCTGTTGACTGGGTTCTCCAGTTACTTCCTAACTCGTATAGTGAGTTCGTAAGAGAGTACTATATGATGAACCGCGACGTGACCCTTATAGATCTCACCTATATGCTTATTGCTGCTGAATCAGCAATGGTTTGGCGCAAAGGAAAAACAAAGTTGATTGGTGAATCTACCTTCCAGACCTCTATGGATATAGGCAATGGCAACGAAAGGCATGCCATGATCGAAAAGTTTGATCATAAGAGAAAGGCAATGTCTGAAGTTGTTCCATGTGTTGTTCCAAAAGAGTCAATTTGCTTTTATTGCCAAGAGAAGGGGCATTGGAGACGAAGCTGCCCTATTTACCTAAGAGATCTAAGAGATGGGAGAGTCAAAACGTATGGCTCTGCTTTAGGTAAAATCCATTAACTAACTCTTTTAAGTTGCTATTCTAGATTCTGAATACATGATGTGATAAGATTACATTTCGATGTCTTGTAGGATCGAAGAAAAGAGTGGAATCTTAAGGGAAGAAGTGAGCGGAATCTAATCGTGAAGAAATGGATTACGATCAGAATCTTAAGCTACTACTTGGAGTTAGAATAGATTTCTTAGGAATATGTAACAACATAGTTTTTCAGTTAAATTGCATTGTAAGGACAAATTTTTCTGCAATAAAATAAATTTTGATTTTTTTTATATTATTTATTTATCCTTGCAATGGCGTGTATGAAAAAATTGATGTTTGAATGCAATAATGGATTTGATTCTTAATTACGTGGAAATGTCGAGAATATAACAAATAGGGAGAGTTTCTCATCGCCCAAGTTTTAATTGGAAAGAAACTTGGAATCATGCAACTTGTTTGCATGATGAATGAGAAATTTCGTATTTGGAAATTAGACTAATTCGTTACAAAGTGTCAAGTGAAGGACTAGGAGATCGAGTACACAAAGTTGTGTGCTGATCAAGTCCACCACAAGAGTAACAAAGATATTCGCCATGATTTACTAAAGGTTTAGTAAATATGATTATACTTATAAGATCAAGTGTAATTCTGAATTGATTGAAAAGGTTTAAATCAATAGCAGAACGAATAAGAAGAATCAAGTAGGCAGAAAGATAAAAGTTTCTCTATTCTAAGAAGAAGGGAGAGTACCTTTATTATGTTTTATGATAGGTCTTAATGATTAAGAACCATATCTCAATTGATCCTCTAAGTGAGTCTTAGTGCAATTGTATGTCTGAGAAGAGGAATCAAGAATTAAAGAAATGTTTAAATCAAGAAGTCAATCATACTTTGTTCCAAAACAAGTCTTAGAGTTAAGATTGTGACATTGAGTGAGGAGTCTTAAGAAGGTTTATAACATTCATCAAATGTAGAATTTGGAAAAAGGTTTTCTTATTCTTGCACATTTGAAATTGGTAAGTTGTGATGTCTTGGATTAGACAAAGACCAACGAGGACCAATTTGTGAAGTGTTTCGTCTTGATTAAAGCTACACTAACTCTTGAATATTTGTTTGTCAAGAAATGTTTATTGACAAGAGAATATTATATGTCAAGGAGTCAGTGGGAGTCTTAATAGTCTTGAAAAGTTTCAATAACTAATCAATAATAAACCTTATCAATCATCACTAGCACACGACTTGAGGTTTACAACCTATCGTGTTGACACTAGCTTGTTTTTGTGCCGTTCCGATTGAGTTAATTATGCATGTAAGTTCTATGAGTTCTCATTTGAATGCATAAAAGTCAAGCACCTTGATCAATGAAAAGTACATTGATAAGAAAGGGTGAGCTGCTTAACTACCTGGAAGACATGCTGGGCAGCCGTGTTACCATAAGGCAAGAAATCAAGATTGAGAAGGTTCAGTCCATATGAGTTTGAATTTGTCGTAAACTTTGGTTTTGACAAATTCACATGGATAGGAACACATACACCATTAAAATCTGAGTGTCATAAGATTCCCTCCTTCATGAAAATGACTGTGAGGAAATGCTTTCACTAAGAGAGAGTTTAAGAAGATAATGATTGTGAAAATTGGATTCTCAAATTCGATTATGGTTACGGTATCCCTTTCCATTATTCGAATTGTGAGATTTGGCAATTAGTCTTAATTGTTTAGACACACATCTAAACTATCTAAGGCAAATGTGTATAAGTTTGAGAAGCTTAGATAAAGGATTATCAAAGCATTAGAAATATGAACTTAAGAAATTCAATAGGAATTGTTTTCTGGAAGTTAAGCTGTTTCTGAATGCATGCGAAAGCTAGTGGGAGCATAAGAGTTATGCTTATGAGATAATAATCACGATAGTGGGAGCATAAATGTTGTGCTTGTATGATTATTATGGAAAGTATTGCAAGTTAGCAATATTAATTATAGAAAACAAAAGTTACACTTTGCAAAGTCGTAATGGTTGAATAGTTGTTTTGCTATAATTAAGGGAGAGAATATTATGCCTCATTTCAAATCTAAAGGCTTAGGTTGTGGAAAAGGATGTTCGAAGGAATGTACTTTGAGTGAGAGACATCACATCTATGGAATTGTATTGTAACAATCTCAAATAGAGGACTTTGTAATTTCATTGGCAATAGTCATTGTGACTTTTTTGATATGACGTTACGAAAGGATCATTGCATAAAATGTTAGAATCTACCATATTCTATAAGTGGCAAGAATTTGATATTCTTTCACTTGTGAAAAGGATTGGGAGTTGTGAAATGAGTATGATTGGAAATGTGTTCATTTGATCTATTTCACAAAGTAAGAACCATCGGTAAACATTGTGTGCATGCTAAGAGCATGGGTCAAGTATAGTACTAATTCAAGTAAGAAGTTGATTACTCGAAACAACAAATAATGAGTAATCGATATGGTGATAAATAAAACGTGTTTTATTTATACTCAAAGGTTTGAGGACATATGGGATTAGTATTATTCTTGTGTTTCACTTTGCATGTTTTGACCTCGTGAATAATTTAATTGGTTCAGAACAGTCAAATTATTCGAACAGGCCACAGCCGTTCATATGTTGGAAGTAGATATGAATGAAAACTGTCGTGAATTGGTGTGTGGATTGTCTAAAGAGTATTAGACATAAGCAAATGTTTGCTGCAACGTTCATGAGTGCTTATGAATATGATTTGAGCATTGGATTAAACCCACGCTCACTTGGATTACTTCATGGATTTTATCACAAGTGATTGGTGAGACTATAACATCTTATATTCTTGAAACCGAGATGTGTGAGTTGTATCTTGCGAGTCGGTTGCACATTGATAATATGTAAACGCACCAGTAACTTGGTGTTATAAAACATATTGTTGTGTGTGATTCGATAAGTGAGTGCACGCGAGCATTGAGTCAAAGTTTATCCGTTCCTTTTATCCAAAGTAGGATAAAAGCGATATCTTTGGGCCCCTCGATGATTTAGTGATGGCACCTAAGCGCTTGGCCAAGCCGGGACTAATTTGATGTGTTCAATTGTAGTATGTTGTCAGTCGTCATAAATCGGAAGTCGGGAAATAGTATAGAGAGAATGATTAAGTTCATGTCTCATATCTATACGATATCTAGAATGGAGGAATATATGATCCCTTATCTAAAGGACACGCGTATCTGATAAGACTAGAGTTGACAGCGGCTTTGGAAAGCTACGATTGCAGATCAGGATCTGAATTCATACGTAGAATAGTTATTATACTTATCCAAGTGGGAGACTTTTGGATTAGTGTCTAAGTCCATAACTATTTTGGTATGTACTTGACCCGATGGTGCATGGTCCTTTTGGGTTGCCTTCACCAAAGCAACTTGATAGGATGAATTATGGATAGAGAGGATTAATTATGATTTATTAATATATTATGAGAATAATATATTAAAGGAGAAATCATATTGTTTAATTAATATTAGTCAAGAATTAATAAGAATTAAGTTTGTGGCTAAAAGACATTAATTAAACTTAAGGGACTAGAACTGTTAATTGTGTGATAGTTGAATATTGGGCTAATGCACTCCCTATTAGAGGGGTGGACAAATTCTATGGGGAAACCCATTAGAAATCATCCCAGGCCTCTAAGGAAGGAGTCCATGGGTTGCTTAGGGCCTAAGCATCCAAATTAGGGTTTCCTTGTTAGATAACCCTAATAGCCTCACTATTTAAAGGACCTTTGAGACTCAAAAACGTGGGGAACTTGTTCCTTAGGGTTTCCACATGTTTTGGGCAGCCTCCACTCTCCTTATTCTTCATCCTCTTGCTCTTGGTGTTTGTGAACCATTAGAGGAGTGACATTTGTGACTCTAAGCTTTCTAAAGTCATTACAAGGAGGATTTGAGATTGTTATTGCTACATAACAATCAAGGTAAGATCTAAGACCCTATTCTTAAGTTAATAAGATTAATTGTATGCTAGATCTAGGGTTTAAAGTCTTGGATGAATTGCATGTACAATAGAGAAACCTAGATCCAAGCATTAGGGTTTGTATGAGCACATAGGATGTTCTTATGGCCAAAACCCATCAGTTTGCACCTTGTAGTTGGTTGAACAGATCATCAATACGATGTAGAGGGTATCGGTTTTTTATGGTAAGTTTATTTAGCTTGTGGTAGTCTATGCACATATGAAAAGATCCATCATTCTTCTTTACAAACAAGACTGGTGCTCCCCAGGGTGAGAAGCTTGGTCTTATGAACCCTTTGCTTAAGAGTCCGTTTAATTGGTTGGACAATTCCTGCATTTCTTATGGTGCAAGACGATATGGAGATTTGGCTACAGGGGTAGCTCTAGGAATTAAGACAATCCTGAATTCGACTTTTCGTTTTGGTGGGACTCCTGTAAGATCATCTGGGAAAATGTTGGGGAAGTTACACATACTCTCGAAGTCTTTCACCCCTTGCTTCTTGTCTACCATGTGATCTAGAAAAGAACAGTACTCCTTGTGATTATACTTTTGCGCCTTGATACTGGAAATGATTTGTAGGTTCGTATTGAGTTTGTTGTCATAAATGATAAGGGTTTCATTACTTGGCAGGTTAAGGCGAATGGCTTTCTCATAACATAGGATGTCGGCGTGATTAGGACTCAACCAATCCATACCAATAATGACGTCAAAACTTTTTATGGAGACCGACATAAGGTCGATTGGGAAGGAAAAGTTATTTAGAGTAAGGGTGTGTCCTATGTATATATCATTAGTGCACTTGGTTTTCCCGTTGGCCATTTCTATGGTGAAGGTATCTTATAGTGGTTGGAAGTTTTGCTTAAGTAAGTGTTCGAATTTATGGCTCACGAAACTTTTCTTAGTACCACTAACAAATAGAATGTATGCATAAGAATTGTTGAGAAGAAACGTACCCATGACTACCATAGGATCTGCCATGGATTCTTCATGACCAATAGCTAGTATTCTTCCCACACCACCAAAATTCCTCGTCTTTGGAAAATCCCTCTTGTAATGTCCAGTTTCACCGTATCCATAACATTATTGGCCTATTCCCATGCCAGGAACTTGGGTTATTGGTTGTGCTGGTGACTTACAAAATCGGGCAGTATGCCCTTTTCTGTTGCAGTTCCTAAATTGCATCTCATGACAATTTCCATTGTGATGGAAATTACATTTATTGCACTTCGGTAAAGTTCCAGCATATTGCTTTGTTGGAGTAAGAGTAACAGGAATAGCAGCAGGTACAATAGCAGCATGAACTGCCACTATCTGTTGCTTCTTTGAGGGATCTTGAGAAGATTGACCCTTCCTTTTATTCTAGAACTTTTTCTTGCTGTTATTGTTATTGTTGTTGTTGTTTACTTTGGGGTGTTCTGGGACGGCAGTCATGAAGCCTTGACGGACTCCATGATCTACTAGTGACTGTGACTGTTCTTTGGCATTATCGAATGTAACAGGCTTGGAAGCTAGCACATTTCCTTGAATCTGAAGTGATAGTCCCCAGATATACCTTTCAATTTTTTAATTTCTCTCCAGAGAAACCATTCCAGGACATAAGATCGGTAGATCGCTGAACCTATTGGTGTAAGTTGCTATATCTGAACCTGTCATGGTAAGGCCCCAAAGCTCTTGCTCGAGATTTTGTACTTCACCCCTTGGGCAATACTCTTGCATCAGCATCGATTTCATATTCTCCCAGCTCATTGAGTTAGCCACTATAAGATTTAGTGACTTTACATGGCCGTTCCACCATGTTAGAGCTCGATCAGAAAAGGTACAGGCAACAAATTTCACCTTGCTCCCTTCAGGGCACGAGTAGATCTCAAAAACTGCTTTGGTTTTCTCTATCCATTGAGTCAAAGCCATGACTCCCCCAGTCCCATTAAAGGTTCTAAGTTTGCCATTTGTGAAGTATTTATAAGAACATTCTCGTTGGTGTCCATGAATTTCACCATGATTGGAGGGATGAGTACCAGCCCCTGATCCACTAGCACCGGTTGTATTTATTTGTGACATGGCGGCTGCCACAGCTGTAGTGACCGCTACTTGAAATATGGCAACGTCAAACTATGGGGATGGTTGCAGAGGTGGAGTTGGTGGATGTCTGTTTGATTTTCATGGTGGCATCTTTTAGTTATATACGTAAAAGCGAAGAGATGATAAGTTTTCAATACTTGTTACAAATCGAATATCAAATAACTAATCACATTAGTTTTTATATGTATTATGGTTTGACTTGAAAAGTATTTTGATTTCAATTCATAATAGAGATTTATGCAAAAATAAACTTATGAATTGCTTATAGTAGTATTCTCAATGAAGTTTTGTAATTTGTTCCATACCAGGTCTTTCTATAATCACTTAGTGTACCCAAGTTGTATGTAATTAGAATTTGATACACTGTCGAACCTAATGGGTCTGACTTAAGTTCACAACCAAACAAGGAACAAGATATAATGCGGACCCATCATTTCTAAATCGATAAAATTTTAATTACATAAAACATATACACTAAATAATGAAAATTAACCATTAGTAAATAGTTCGTGAAATTGTAGTAATTTTCATTGAAATATAATGCTTGTCGCTTTAATTGATATATATTTTGTACATATTGTTGAGAAACTTTGACCTTTTTATAGGTCTACATATTATATTACATAAAGAAAACTTCACAACATTACAATATACGAGTAGTGTATTCACTAAATCATAGAGGTGAAGTTTTACATACATAGATAATTAGTAGTATATATTAAAACTTAGGAGTAGTGTAACACTACCTGCGGCGGGTACTACTCTGAGTATTGGATTCTGCCCCATGGTGTTCTTTTCCTTTCAAACGCTCTTCCAGTGTAATCTGATGTTCTTTAAGTGCTCTTATCTTAGCTTGGGCAGCCATCATCTCTCTTTGAAGTGATACTACAAGGTTCCTAGTTTGACCATGATCTTCGTCTAGATGACGAAGATTTGCAGTGTTAACTTGTGTAGAGGCGTTGGCTTCCAATATCCGATTAATTGATATCCTCGCTTGGTCAGTCTGGCGAGTGATGCATTGTACTATTACAAGGAGGGCCCTGTCAGTTGATCCTCCATTACCTATGTTATAGAAATCTCTGTTCATACCAAATGAAGGGTGTTGTCCTTGTTGGTGACTCCACCTTTATAGTTCCTCACCCCATGGTGGTGTCGGACCTTCAACATGTGGTCTGGCTGCTGGTCCATTTGGGTTGCACTTCACCCGAACAATTTATGGATAATCTTTTGAGAATAGTATAAGTTATGATTTATTAATATATTATAAGTTCTAATATATTAATATAAAATCATATTATTTAATTAGTATTGATCTATAATTAATCTAAAATTAATTTAGAGATCAAAAGTATTACTAATTAAATATGGGCTCTTATATTTATATAGTGTGGGCTAATGCTTATTTGGAATGGGCTAGGCTTGCTTGGAAAGTCCATGGATACTCCATGGAGCTTTAACCCATGGATCTCATGGAAATGAAAAGACATGGGTATTAGGGTTTACATGGATGTAACCCTAATCCACCACACTATATAAATGAGGCTTTGGTTCTTGAAATCACACTAGTTGTGGTGAGTAAAGCAACAGGGCCGATTTCAAGAAAGGTGATTACTATTCTCTCAAAGTTCCAAGTTTGTGGTGATTTGTGATTTCCATTTGAGGCATCCACACTATTGGTGCTAGGCTCTACAACTCCAAGCAATCAACTACAACTACAAGGTAAGTAATTCTACTAGCTTTATTTGATTCAAGTTCCCCATGCCATTCTAGATAGGATAAGAACCTTGGAAAAATAATTATTTGCATGTATCTTAGTCAAACATAGATCCAAGGTTTCTAGGGTTGCATGTACACAATAGGAGTGTTAGAATGCTCAAAACCCATCAGTGGTATCAAAGCCTAGGCTTGCTTGTTTGATACTTGATGCAAAATAGTGATAAAAAGTCGATTTTCTTACTGTCTGCATGATGAACTCGCCGAGTCCATGGGGGGACTCGCCGAGTCCATGACTAAATTCATCCCACTTGTCGAGTAGGTTCGTGCACTCGACGAGTAGAAGCCGCAGAATGCAGATTTTCGACTTTTGCTGCTGGAAATGGACTAGAAACATTACCCTAAACTGTTTTGGTGTTATAAAACTTGTTTTAGATGGTGTAATGTTTATGCTAATCCATTTACAATGGCTATTATCAAAAATTACAAGTTTTATGAGTAATTTATGATTCTTGAAATGTTCATATTCATGTTCTTGAACTTATGAATATTAGATGATCATATGAATTGTTTGTAACGTACTCGGTAGCTTAAATTCATGATCATTATGTGTTTTAATGGAGTCCATAACTTGTCCTCAAGTTATGGAAATCCAAAGGTCACACTTTAATAAAATCCATTAAAAGAACACAAGGGTTATAAAAATGAAGAGTCTTCATTTTTAATACTCAATTAAATTCATAAGTTATAAGAAATGAAAAGTTTTGAAAGTTTACAAAACTTGCCCTCAAGTTTTGGAACAAGTAAAGTCATGATTAAAACTTTAGTTCCAACCCTTAGAATTTTAAAAGTTAAAATTCAACTCTTATACTTTATAATATTATAAGTTAACAATATATATGTATAAGATCAAGTCGTCTTACCGCTAGTACGCCTCATTCACGAAGCCGGTCTATAAGGGGGGTATAAGGTTGTTGCCTATAAAATGACAACTTCATGGGTGTCCACTCTCACCCACCGCTTCCTTAATCAGTGGAGGGTCGTTAGCTGAACGGGTAGGGCAAGGACTTATAAATTCTCATTAAAAGTATAACGATAATACTAAAGTAACTAAACCTTATTAAATTCCTAATCTTAGTTATTTTAGGAAAATGTGAATAAGGTGCTAATCCATGAAATTACACTTTACACTTTGTTTAAGTCGTTAGTGGAGCGTGTGTGGTTAACTGGCACACTAACTTGAACTTAACAAGGTAGGTAAAGGGTGACTTAATGTTTATCATAGTATCGATGGAGCGTGTGTGGTTAACCGGCACATCAATTGAGGCGTAATACATTAAGGGTACCAAGTAATTTGCATGGTTACTTCACACCTTGCTTTGTGATCCTCGGCATCCCAGTCACAAAACTTGAAGGGCACACTCGAGATTGAAACATGTCATTGAAGAAAGTTCAATGAATCTCAGAGAATCTAGGAGTTTCTAAACCAATTAAAACCTAATTAAATATTTCGTTTTTCATGGTGGAAATTGGTGAATCGTCATTCACCTACCTTCAAATATCTTATAGCTTAGATTACGACATCCCTCTTCTAAGTTATAAAATATTGTGTTGGGTCCTAGCCTTAATACTACATTTGGGTGTTTTATTAAGGACTATCTCTAAATCTAATCTAATCTATTCCCTCTTCTTTTCAGATGTCTTCCAATAATAATGTTTCTGGCTCAAGCCCTACTAGCTCCTTCTCTCTCATGAATCTTTATGGGAGAGTCATCTTTGAAGGATCCAACTTTACTGATTGGATCGGAAACATCAGGATGGTCACTCGATATGAGAACAAAGAATATGTTCTCGACAAGGAGCTGAAGGTACCCGATCCAACTGCTACTCTTGAAGAGCTTGTTAAATATGAGGTACATGAAAGAGATGCTACAAAAGTGGCATGCATCATGATGGCCACCATGACAGCCGAGCTCCAAAAGTCCTATGAGGACTATTATCCTTTTGAGATGCACCAGGACTTGATGGACCGCTACCATCAAAGTGCTCGTCAAGAGCAATATGAAATAATCTCCTCCATGATAACAACCCGAATGAAGGATGGTGAACCCATCATGGGCCACATGCAGAAAATGCAAAGGTATGTGGACCGTCTACTGAAGCTGAATGTGAACTTCCCCGAGGAGTTAGCAATAGACATCATTTTTCACTTCTCACCATCATGTTATGATCAATTCCGCATGACATATCACATGAACAAGGAAGAAGTCACCCTCAACAAACTTCAAGGACTCTTGAAGACCACCGAAAGTGGTCTAAAGGGTAAGTCGGTTGTTACTACCCCTACTCCTACTCCAACTGCGGCCAATGTCTTGGCAATCGGGCATGGCAAAGGGAAGAAGAGAAAGAACCCTTCTAAGGGTACCAAGGGTAAGACCCTTGAAGACTCCTATTCAAGCAAAACCAAGAAAGGTTTTGTCATTCCTTCTGCTAACCCTAATGAGACTGAATGCTTCTATTGCCATGAAAAGTCACACTGGAAGCGAAACTGCCCAAAGTACCAGCAAGATTTGAAGGATGGGAAAGTAAAACCCAACCATGCAGGTATATACACTATATTTTCTAATAACTCACCTCATTCTAAGTCTTGGGTCCTTGATACAGGTTGTGGTATTCACATATGTTGTGATTTGCAGGGACTAAGAAGAAGTGAGAATGTAAAGCAGGGAAAGATAAACTTGATCATGGGAAACAGGAAAGCTTCACCTGTCACCAAGATAGGATTTTATTCCTTAGTGCTAAATAGTGGGTTTACATTAGATTTGAATAAGTGTTATTATTCGCCTGAAATGGCAAGAAATGTTATTTCCTTTCATGCATTGTATAAACAAGGTTTTACCTTTTATTTTGATAATAATAATGGTAGTATTGATGCTTTCTTTAATAATGTTCTTTATTTTAAAGCATTACCTTGTGATTGAGTGTATGAAACTGTATCTGTTGTAGATAATCTAGGAAATAATGTATTGTGTATTGACTCTTCCACTAGCTTAGATAAAGCATCTTTATGGCATTGTCATCTTGGACATGTAAGCAAGAAACGCATATGCCAACTCCAAAAAGATGGAGTCTTGGAGTCATTTGACCTAAAGTCAGATGATAGTTGTGAATCTTGTTTGCTTGGCAAAATGACAAAGTCACCTTTTACTGGCACTTGTGCTAGGGGTGAAGGTTTGTTGGACCTCATACACACAGATGTGTGTGGACCCTTCAGAACCGCTACAAGAGATGCTAATCGGTTCTATGTGACTTTTACTGATGATTTTAGTAGATATAGATATGTCTACTTAATCAAGCATAAGTCAGAAACCTTTGAGAAATTCAAAGAGTTTAAGCAAGAAGTGGAGAATCAGTTGGTCAGGAACATTAATATGCTTCGATCCGATCGTGGTGGTGAGTATCTTAGTACTGAGTTCCTTGAATATTTTAAGGAATGTGGGATTGTATCAAATTTGACACCTCCTAGGACACCACAGTTGAATGGTGTAGCTGAGAGGCGCAATCGGACCTTGTTGGACATGGTTCGTTCCATGATGAGTCGAGTTTCGCTACCAATCTCATTTTGGGGGTATGCCTTAGAAACTGCCGCCCATATCCTTAATCTAGTCCCTACAAAGAAGGTTGCCAAAACACCTCACGAGGTGTGCACTGGAAAAGTTCCCAATCTAGAGCACATCAAGATTTGGGGTTGCGAGGCTTTCGTGAGACGCGAGACTCACGATAAGCTCGAACCCCGAAGCGAAAGGTGTATTTTCATCGGTTATCCACAGAAATCCTTTGGCTACATCTTCTACAGACCCATTGATAATGTGGTGTTTGTAGCAAGAAGAAGAGTCTTTTGAGAGAGAGAGAGAATTCATGAGCCAAGGAGACAGTGGGAGGCAAATTGACCTTGAGGAAATTTAAGAGTCAAGTGGTGAAGGAACCTCAAACCTTAGCCCTCAACCTGAGGAGGAAACTCATGTTGAGCAGCCTGAAGAATGTATACCTCTGAGGCGTTCCACCAGAGTTAGGAATGCACCTGAGCATTATTATGGTTTCCATATTACTGCAGAAGGTGAGACACTTATCAGTGATAACACACTGGTAAATCTGGATGAGCCTAACAGCTACATGGAAGCCATGGCAGGCCCTGAGTCTGCTAAATGGAAAGAGGCTATGGATAACGAGATACAGTCCATGTATGACAATCAAGTTTGGAACTTGGTTTACAATGTAACTGATCGTAAGATATTTGGGTGCAAATGGATCTTCAAGAAGAAGACCGACATGGACGGTAATGTACACACTTATAAGGCACGACTGGTTGCAAAGGGTTATTCTCAAACTCCGGGAGTTGATTATGATGAGACCTTTTCACCAGTGGCCAAGATTAAGTCTATTAGGGTTCTGTTAGCCATTGCTGCATTTCATGATTATGAAATATGACAAATGGATGTCAAAACCGTTTTCCTTAATGGAAAGTTGGCTGAAGATGTTTACATGGTTCAGTTAGAGAGTTTTGTCAGTACAGAGTACCCCGATAGAGTGTGTAAGCTCGAGAAATCCATTTATGGATTGAAACATGCACCTCGCAGATGGAATCTTTGCTTCGATGATAAAGTCAAAGAATTTGTTTTTTCAAGAAGTGAAGATGAATCTTGTGTCTATGTCAAGGCTAGTGGGAGTATATTAAGATTTTTGGTACTGTATGTGGATGACATACTACTCATAGGAAATGACATCCCAACCCTGCAAGAAGTTAAGTCCTGGCTTGGGAAGTGTTTCGCTATGAAGGGCGTTGGTGAAGCTGCCTATATCCTAGGGATAAGGATTTTGAGAAACAGGAGTAAAAGACTAATTGGACTTAGCCAAAGCACCTATGTGGACAAAGTGTTGAAAAGGTTCAACATGCATAACTCCAAGAAAGGTGAGTTACCTATCCAGTGTAATGCCAGACTGAGTAAAACTCAGAGTCTGAGTACAGGGGCTGAGATAGCTGAAATGAGTCGAGTACCATACGCTTCAGCTGTAGGCTCGATCATGTATGTTATGTCTTGTACTCGCCCCGATGTTGCCTTTGCTTTGAGCATGGTCAGCAGATATCAGGGGAATCCTGGCAAGGCTCACTGGACAGCGGTAAAGAATATTCTCAAGTACCTGCGAAGTACTAAGGACTGGGTCCTTACCCTTGGTGGGAGTGATGACTTAAGATTTGTAGGGTATAGTGATGCTAGCTTTCAGACTGACAGGGATAATTTCCGCTCTCAGTTGGGTTGGGTCTTTACCCTAAACGGAGGGGCAATTACTTGGAAAAGTTCCAAGCATGACACAGTGGCTGATTCCACTTGTGAATCAGAGTACATAGCAGCAAGCGAGGCAGCAAAGGAGGCTATATGGCTAAAGAACTTCATGGGAGACCTTGGAGTTGTACCAGCTATAAAGGAGCCAATGGAGATTTTATGTGACAGCAATAGTGCGGTTGCCATAGCCAAGGAACCAAGAGATCATGGGAGATCCAGACACATTGACAGACAATATCACTTCGTCAGACATCGAATAGAAGAAGGAATCCTTGTGGCAAAGAGGGTATCATCGGATGAGAACCCAGCAGATCCCCTCACGAAGGGACTGACTCGGGCTAAGCATCTCCAGCATGCTCGAAGCATAGGGCTGAAGGATGATATTAGTTTTAGTAGTTAGATAATCTTGAAATTTGTAAAATGTAATTGACATTTGATGATAAATAAAAGTTGTTATTTATGAGTAAAGTGTTGCTATCACTTGTCAATCGTTTACTATTATTTCTTTTTGCATGTTTTGACTTCCAGAATAATTATGTTATGGTCTATATCATATTATTCAAACTCTCCACAGTCGGTCATATGTTGGAAGTAGATATGAATCAAGACTGTCATGAGTTGGCTTGTAGAGGTCTAAGATGTTAGACAAAGCGGGGCTACAACACTCATGAGTGCTCATAAGTTCTGAGTATTGGATTCAACCCACACTCACTTGTATCACTTCATGGAATTTATCTCGAGTGATCGTGAAACGGTAATATCATATAAGTCTTCAAACCTAGAGATATGATTTGTTGCCTATTGGTTATGCATTGATTGCACGAAAACGCATTGGTAACTCGATGTTATAAACCGTGATTTTGTGTGTAATTCAACAAGTAGTAGAGCAAACATATGAGTCGAAGTTTATCTGTTCCTTCTAGGATTAGAAGCGATATATGGGCCCCTCGATGATCTTGTTTTGACCTATGTATAGGGCCCGGTCAGAACTAAATTGATGTGTTCAGTTAAGTTCTATGTCAAACAAATCGGAATTCGGGAAACAAATGTTGGACAATAAGCAAGACCATGTTCCATGTATTTGTCCGACTGATATCTAGAACAGAGGATTATATGATCACTTATCTAAAATGGCACTTCATAGTTCAACAGAGTTTAAAGAGCTACGATTGCTGATCGGTTCCTGAAGTCATACTTGCAATTATAGTTATTAGACTTATCCAAGTGGGAGACTGTTGGATATAGTGTCTAAGTCCATAAGTATATTTGGTATGTACTTGACTCGACCCGGCATGGTCCATTTGGGTTGCACTTAACCCAAAAAATTTATGGATAATCTTTTGAGAATAGTATAAGGTATGATTTATTAATATATCATAAGTTCTAATATATTAATATAAAATCATATTATTTAATTAGTATTGATCTATAATTAATCTAGAATTAATTTAGAGACCAAAAGTATTACTAATTAAATATGGGCTCTTATATTTATATAGTGTGGGCTAATGCTTATTTGGAATGGGCTAGGCTTGCTTGGAAAGTCCATGGATACTCCATGGAGCTTTAACCCATGGATCTCATGGAAATGAAAAGACATGGGTATTAGGGTTTACATGGATGTAACCCTAATCCACCATACTATATAAAGGAGGCTTTGGTTCTTGAAATCACACTAGTTGTGGTGAGTAAAGCAACAGGGCCGATTTCAAGAAAGGTAAATACTATTCTCTCAAAGTTTCAAGTTTGTGGTGATTTGTTATTTCCATTTGAGGCATCCACACTATTGGTGCTAGGCTCTAAAACTCCAAGCAATCAACTACAACTACAAGGTAAGTAATTCTACTAGCTTTATTTGATTCAAGTTCCCCATGCCATTCTAGATAGGATAAGAACCTTAGAAAAATAATTATTTGCATGTATCTTAGTCAAACATAGATCTAAGGTTTCTAGGGTTGCATGTACACCATAGGAGTGTTAGAATGCTCAAAACCCATCACCCTAATGGTCCATAAAAATGCTTGCTTTATGGACATGCACGCACCATGCATGTCCTCCCCCACCATTTATGGTCAAAAGTAGAAATAGGGCCTCATGTTCTCATGCATGCTTCTAATACTCCACCAGCTTCCAGATCTGGATGATATGATACTCAAAAGACCATTTGAATCCATAAAGTTTCTAATTTTATGGATCTTCTTCACTCTAAAAAGCTATAACTTAAGGAACTGGGAGCAAAAACCTATATCTAGCCATGAAATGAAATAAAGCTTGAGTCTTGATACTTACAAGGGTCCAAACAAGAGAAGAGATGATGGAAATGATGTCTCCTTACAACTTCCTCCACAATGAGGATTCTTCTCTCCCTTTCTTATCCTTCAAACAAGCAAAACACCAAGGATCTCAAAAAGGGTCGAAATTAGGGTTTCCAGATGGCTTAGAGGATGAGAGTGGCTGAGGATGGGCAACCATAGCCTCTCATTCCATTAATACTCAAAATTAGGGTTTTGGGTCATTAAGTCGCGTTCACGTCGTAAGACCTTATGCTTCACGTCGTGAGACTCCAAAAATGTGGGTCAACGGGTCAATGACCACTCACGATGTGACCACCAAAACTCACGTCGTGAGCCTCCTCCAAAAGGCCATAAGTCAAGAAATTAAGTACATCGGGGTTCTGGATGTTACAAAAACATTTGAAAAGACATTGTACGATAGGGGATATGTGTTCCCAATAACTCATCTCAACTTATGGTCACTTCTAGCAATCCTTTTCCATAGAGAAACCTTCTTCAATCATTTCCTATAAGTTAGAGAATAGGTTACTAAAAATGTCCAAAATATCCATAGGGTCATAAAACTTACAAACTCTCAAATTGTTAATTTTTAACCTAATTAAGACTAATAGAAGTGAAATAAGACCAAATGGATAAGCAAAACTCCGAGAATTAATAAAGTATGAAACGACATGAGTAGGTTTTTACTAATTAAGTGTACGCATCACGTTCTACATTACGTGTTGGGTTCACTTAGGAAGGCGTCGCGTTCTGTACAACAGTTTACTATTTTTAGTTTTCATTTCCATTTGGGCGTCTACTTTTCATATTAACTTGTGGTTTCTTATAGTAATCTTTTGTAAAACTACTATGGATTCCCAAACATATTAAGGCATTGAAACATGATACAACACTTGACTGGATCCATTAAGTCATCACAATAATACCATAGTTTTATTGCTCATTAAACTTTACTTATGGAGTTAAGAGCTCAAAATGCCCACACATAGTAATGAACTATATTTTTGTAAACTAAAAACCTAACTATAGAAGTGCTATTTTACTCCATAGTTCAAATATTGCCCTTATAGCCAAACAATCCCTAGGATCACCTAGGGATCAAGCAATCCTTCATCTTTTGGAACCAAATCATTCCCAATTTATCGATTCATGAATTAGAATCTCATTTACACATCTCGTTCAAGTGAGTTTGTGTATCCAATATGTATTTATAGCAACAAAACCGCATTTATGATAATAGAATCATTCACATAACGGATTAACACTCATAAATCCCCAATTTAAAATCTACCGTTCATAGCTAGATTTTTAATCAAACTTCGAATCCGTCAAGTGAACGATATGATTGATCTTAGAACCATGGACGAAGCTTGCTTAGGGGGGGGGGGGGGGGGGGCTGTGGCCCCCCTAAATTTTTTGTTAGAAATAGCCCTTCCACTTTAGTTTATATACATATTTAGCCTAAAAATATAAAATTTATGATGTGGCCCCCTGCTCTCCGATTTTCAGGTATATTATACTTTCTTCCCCCCTAAAATAAATATCCAAGCTTAGTTACTGCTTAGAACCATAGAAACCACTTAAGGAGGGTTATAGAACAAAACCCCAAGCATCAAAATTTAATAAATTTGACTTGAAATTCTCACTCAAAATCCTAACTCAAGCATAGAGCTTACAAGGAAAAAAAAATTATACCTCAAATAATCCCAATGACTTCAATCTCTCACTTGAACTTCAAACTCCAACCCTAAGGGTCCCTTTTGGAACCCAAATTCGTCATTTCTTCATCTGCGTCTCATCTCATGTAGAGATATTGCTCCTTAAGCAAGAATTTGATGAAGAAATACTTGATTCTAGAAAGTCGCCATGGGGAGAGCTCCCAATTGCTCAAAATTATGATATGAAGAAATGAGTGGGAGCGATGCATCTTATTCTTAAGTTTTGATTTTTACCCTTAAGAATGCATGTTTTTCTATAATAAACCCAACTCCCATATTTGCAACTCTAACTTAGGAAGTTACCACCCTTAGTCCTTCCCCGCCATGGCTTATAACAAAAGTGGTCGCTCTCTCAACTTGGTCAACTTACTATTTACAGTCCAACTTCCACGTATATGACACTTCTAGTTATTTTTCACCAAATTGTCCAATAATGTTTTTTGTTTAATCAAATTTAATATCAACCATCATTATAATTTCTATATCATCATTTAACTTCAACTTTTATTTGTTTTATTTAGTAATTTATTTCCTATTTAACCCAAAATTCTAATCCCAAAAATAGGTGTTCCAATTCCGTTTGAAGTACCCAAATTCGATATCTAGGTCATCATCTTTGTTCGATTTCCATCTCTCCACTTCCAGCCGGAGATGGTCTGCAAGATCTCCCCAAATTGTCGTGCGTTCTCCTTACTGATGAGTTCGGCCTCCTCACGTCTCTTGGCGACATCTGCCTCTGAATCAACGCTTTCTTTTGTGTTAGACTTTGTCATCTTGATACCCGAACTTGTTGCTATGATACCAATTAATAAGATTGTTACCTGAATTCGAGAACATGAAATCTCCAAAAAGTCGTGTACAACTTGTTTATTGCCTGCATAATCCTAAACAAGGAATGGAGTACTATATTATATTGTCTTGCTAGAAAAACAAACCCAAAACAACTCAATCTTCTAGATAACGACTTTATCCTAACTTCCATAAACAAATTAAACTTGTTCCCTAATCCACTTTATTACTGGCGCATGCCGTATCACACAATCAAAAGGCCAATGAGTCGGATTTTTGAAAGAGTTTGATTTTTGCAATCTTGATGTCATGTTGAACAACCAGTAAAGATTCTAATTTATGAAGGTTAAAGACGCTTTTTTTGGTGAGTCTTGACCCTTGTTGTTGTCTATATTCATGACAATTGATTTGAGATGTAGAGAGTAAATTTTGGATTATTTGATCTCTATTTGTGATTTCTTTGAACCCACAACATGGGTGCTTGTGTTCACCTTTGATTAGACTATTAAACAAGTTTGTGATTTTGTGGATTGGTTTGAAATTTCAAGGATGAGAGATGTTACATGCCAACAAAAGAGAACAAACCACATACGAATGATACAACAGAGGCAACAGGGCGCAGAGCAAATGACAAGGCAGTGAACAACCAACATCAAGGCAACAAAAGACAATTGAGGAGACCTTTGATCTTCTGTGTATAACACAACAAGCAGATGATGTGATTGTGCTTCAATATAAAAAGATTTTGCATGGATAATTGTCTTTTTAACATAAGTATACATAATGGAATTCAATTCTTTCGAATATGGACATTGATATAGACTTTAACGAGATTGATAATGGTAAGTGTTACAACTAATCATTTAACAATAAAAATGCAAAAGAAAACATTCAGAACACGAACTACGAACCGGAAAATAATGAGAGATATGAGTATGGGTTTGTTAGATGTTGTCCTAAGGTCGCCATAAGATACTGATACAAGACTCTGAATCTTGTTTAATGGTAAATGTCGGACTATGATCTTCTTCCTCATCCCAAAATTCAGAGCAATCTATTGCGATTTTTGTTGTTTCCATCGAGTCAAGTTTACTTTTCCTAGGAATGAGCTTAGCTGCAAATGAACTCAAATACTTGGTGGTTGTGGAAAATGAAAGGATATTGTACGATGGATTCAGCAAAGTAGTTCGCTTTAATGAACTAAAGGAAACATATCCTATGAATGATGTGTCATGCTCCAGTGCTCCTCTGTTAGATTCCTGCGAGACCTCAAATGGAGGATCTTGATCATCTCGCTCTGGTTTGATGATTATATTAATCTTCTCAAGTCCATAGCGGGTAACAACACACATTAAGAACCCACAAAAATCATTGTACCAATCATGTGGAAGACACAGCGTAAATGTGCTCCCCCTATCCTGTAGAAGATGCACTGCACATGTGTTACACCCAAAGAGTCTACTTACAAACGCCTTTGAAATCTTATGCGGAAGATGGGCACTGATAAAGTGATCTTTAATAGCATTTCCCTGCCATGTAAAACACATTCAATATTCATATTAATAAGATTGAAATTGCCAAGGTATGTAGGGCCAAACCTGGAGCATGGAGCCTAGTAATATGTCACCACAAAGTTTGGTCCCTATCCAAAGTGAGACTTTCCACAACCATTTACAGTTTGAAATATCACCCAAGGTTTCAAGTGAGTCGCAATAATCTGCCATCACAGCAGCTATACTTGATGGAAGCTCTGTCAATTCTACAAGGTCATAGCAGTTTCTCACATTGAGCCATTTGAGCCGAGGAAGCCGGAAGCGACTAAAACATAATCGCGAAAACTTGTTTTGTGAAAGATTGAGTTCTTGCAAGTTGGGTAACTCACAAACAGTAGAACCTATGTCTTCATCTTCCAAATTGCACTGGCTGAGATCCAACTTTCTTAAGAAGCCGACTTCTTGCAGGTTGTGAAAAAGCAGAGACCCTATGTGGTGGTTGATGTTGTTGGGAGGTAAACAAGGCTCCTCTAAACAGAATTCTTTATCCAAATGAAAATGTGGTAAATTTTCCATGTTTTGTTGTTGGATCTCTGAGGGTTTAAAAAGTTTGTAGCACTGTGTGAAAATAAGGGTCTTGAGATTCTTTAGCCGGGTGATGGGTGGAAATATCTTAAAACTTTCACAACATTCAATAGATAGTAAAACAAGGCTTTCCAAGTGCCCAATTGATGGATTAATCTCTTCTAAATGCATGCAGCTTTCAAGCATCAATTTTTCAAGATTTGGCAGTCCATCAAAATCTGGTGTTATGATTAAGTGGTCCAAACAATAAAGTACTATGATTCTCAAAGCTGGTAGATACTGTTCATGTATACAAGTGAAAACCAGTCAAAAATGTATCAATTAAGGAAGAAACAGACACAAATGCAGACAGACATCTCAGTGATATGCTATTTCAATATGAGAAGATCATTAAACAAAAAACTAATCCCTTTCATCCATACATGTAAATCATTTGAAGTGTTTGTTTACTTGTTTAAATATCTAAAAGCATGACTTGATAAAAACAAAATAATAAAAGAACACAGATCGATGATATCAATATTTTATAATGATTATTAGTACAAAAAAATAGATCAAAATCTCGCCCAAACAATAATATAGTATTTAATTTATTTTCAAGAAAACAAAAGGAAACTTGTATTTATGTTGGAACAAAAGAATATTTGGATGGAGGATGCGCAATACATAACCACTATGGATTACAATGACTAATCTGTCAATATCATATCAAACAAGTTGTATTTTTAGACAAAACTGCAAAAATGATCCCTATGGTTTGCACTTTTCTTTGGGTAAGGTCCAAAAATCTTTCGAGTTGCAAAATTTTTCTGTATGCGAAGGTTTTGTTGTGGATTTGGTCCCTAACTTTAACATCCGTTTATTTTATTTTAGGGATCAAATCCACAACAAAACCCTCAAATAAGGACCATTTTTGCAAGTCGAAAGATTTTTGGACCTTATCCAAATGAAGTGCAAACCACAGGGACCATTTTTGCAGTTTTGTCTATAATTTATAAATTTTAATCCTTATTAACCCAAAGGACATTTATAGAGTAAAGGTTCATACTATTAACACCATGAATACTTAAAATTTACTCTGAATTACTCATGTCTATAATTTAGCATCGGCTTTGTTTTCATATGTAAATTAGATAAACAATACAAATTACCTTACAGCCCTCCCAAAGTTGTTTTTGCAAGCCACCAACCAATATTAGACAACAAAGCTCCCTTGGTGGGAAGTTATTAAGCAATGGATTTGCAGGATCACCTATCCAGAACAAATACCGAAGGTTCTTCATGTTAGCAGAAATTGGAGGAAGAACTTGTCCTTCTAGCAATATATCACTCTCAACTTTTATTGCTTCAACCTTGTCAAGTTCCTGTGATAAGAGAAACAAAATGGTGTCAGGGCTTCAGTCAGAGTGTTTTGTTATATACATGTTGGAAATGTAGCTTAACCCATTACCATTGTTGCATCCATAGCACATATTTTTAGAAGATCTTCCTTCCTCCAAAGTCTGCTATGTTTTTCAGGATTCTTAGGGTGTTTCCCTCTAACAATGTGGTGTCCCATTTCTTGCACCAGATCATGCATATCAAACTCTCCATCTTCTGAAATAGTTATGAGAGCTTTTTGTATCAACACCTTCACTCCTATAACAGAATGAAAACCACAAGCATTGAGCATCTCCATTGCTGTATCTTTCTTCACCGACCTAAAAAAGCATGCGATGTCTAGGAACAAGTGTTTGTCAGCCCTTGTAAGTCCATCAAAGCTGATTTTTAGCGTTTCAATGATATTATCATTTGGGATCTCTTTCAGTCTGGCTAATGCACTCCTCCACTCATTAATGTTTTTGTCACACAGAAAAGAACCAAGAACTGTAAGTGCTAATGGAAGCCCACCAGCATAAAACACCACCTCTTTTGAAAGCTGCTCATAATCTTCAATACCTTCCATGGGTCTGTAGTCCAGGCATGCATGTTTGCGCAAGAGCTTAATAGCTTCATCATCGTTTAATAAACTAATACTGTGCATCACATTTACTTTGTGTGCATTTAATAAATGTTCATCTCTAGTTGTGATTATTATTCGGCTTCCTTCACCGAACCAATTATGTGATCCAGCTAATGCTTTTAGTTGGTCAAGCTGATCGACATCATCAAGAACAATCAAGACCTTTCTATGGCATAACCTATCCATTATCACCTGTCTTCCCTCCTCAACTCTCCATATTACATTCACTTGTTTTTTCTTCAATACACTAGAAAGGATTATTTCTTGCAGTTTTTCCAAACCATTCTTGCTTGATTCATCCCGGATATTTTTTACAAAACAGCAACCATCAAACTTGCTAGAAATTTCATCATAAATAGAAGATGCAAGTGTAGTCTTACCACCACCCCCAACCCCCCATATTCCAATCATACGCACACCTCCCGATCCAATTTGTAAATCTGATTTAAAATGTTGCATGCGAATTGCTAGTCCGATCAGGTTCTCATTTGCACTTGAAGTTACTAGCTGCAACCTCTGTGAAATTGTGTCAACAATTTCGTTGATAACCTTCGCTTCATGCCTATACATTGGATATGCCAGGATAATTAAAACATGTTCACATTTTCATAAGTCACAACATAAAAATGTAAAGTTAATATCACAAGTAGTCTGTAACATTTTTCTTGGGAAACATCAAATAATTTTAAATAGAAAAAAGTGATCCAAGATTGTTGTTGTAGTATGAAGCGCAATGTTAAGTACAGAATTAGAATTAAAACTCAATGAAGTCCATCATAACTTAAGCTAATTGATCCAGTTAATCCTTTATCACGGTTATCAAGACCAACAAGAATAATCAGAAAAGTTGTATAAAAAACTTATAAGGTACACGCATAAGCGGCATGTGGAGCACACATACTTTAAGCATAAAAAGTGCAAAGATAAAGAAGAAAGATACCCATTAGCAATGTGTTTGGGTTCCCATCCAGAAATGTTACTTGCATCCACAAGTGCTTTTCTCCAAGATTCAACTTTCTTCTTGTTCTCCAACTCCTGTTTGGAACATGATTCTCTGTGTTTCTGTTTTTGTTCTCGTGGTGCAAAGAGCCATCCCCAAGGGTTATCCACAAATGTTTGTGTCCAAGATTTAACTTTGTTTTTGTTCTCCAACTCATGTTTTGAAAATGCTTCTCCATATTTTTGTTTTTGTTTTCGCACATCAGAGGGATCCACGTCATAAAATATAGGCATAACGACAGCAATTTGAGAGAATATGATGACAGCAATTCATAATACATAAAAGTTCATCTAAGCACCATGATGAATCTGCATAGTTTTCAGAGAATATGATGACAGCAATTTGAGATTCTTCTATAGCCTTCACAAGGGATGGACCTATCGATTCACCCCGGGGAAGTGTTTCGTCATCCTTGTAAGTGTAGATCCCTTGTTCAAGAGCTGAGTAGAGATGATCCACAAAATTCTTGCGAGTATCTTCTCCTCTAAAGCTAAGAAAAACATGGTACTTCCACAATTGAGAAGAAAAGGCCGGAGCAGAAGGAGAAGATGATGAAGATGCCATGGATGTTTTGATTTGTTGAGATAGAATGTATGTGGTTTGAGCTCCTCAATAAATGAACTTTATACCGAGAGATTCAACTTTCCAATAAAACCTGTTATCATGTAGAAAAATCTTGTCAGAAATCATAATTAAAGTAATATGTTACAATGTAGAAAATCACATAACTAGTCCATACATTTTCGTTTTCAATTTTTGGTCTTAAAAACCCCTTTGAAGTCTAATAAAAGTTCAATTCTAAATTAGTTTTTACAGAATCACATTATACAAACTAATGTTTTATTCTTAATTCTACATTAGTATTTTTCTTATAAGACGTGCAGGAATTCCCAATAGAAAACAAAATTTACCAGACTCCCTTTCTAAACTCTTCACTTTCCTCAATTCCTCCACCTCTTGACTATTCTCTCTTAATTCTCTAGATTGGCTAACCACGGAGTGAAAATAATGAACAGCCTCTCCTATTTTATGCATGGGGTACACTCAATAATTAATTCAATCAAAATTATTGTATTTAATTTCGTAGTTTAAAAGACAGACTCTATCTATAAACCCGACTCCAAGTGTTTCTCAATGAAAAATCAAGAAACAATTCCCATCAGGACATGTCTATTTACACCTTGGTTACTAAAAATTCTGAATTTCCTCTAATCAGTCCCACTCACACTTTCATCTTTAACATCCTGATCCTCCAATAATTTTAAACATCATTGCTAACATGTTGTCCATATATTTATAACGTGATGTCAACATCTATCTCTTGTAATTAAACGAGTATTTTCATCACTAACCAGATTCGATCTGAAACACCGCAATCGGTAATCAGTAAATCAATGGGTAATCATTAAATGACTAGTATCTTTGATCTAATTATAATGTTATGAACTAATAAATTAATAATGAATTTCCCTAGTATTTGATACTTAAACGTAGCAAGACACGAATTTAAATAGTGTCAACAAATACACGGCAATGCACAACGGATAAATCCCCCTATTTCCATTTTCTCTTTGTGTCCACAACACATACACACATCATTAGTCATTTTCCTACAAATTCCATTCGTTTATAACATACACGACAGCATATTAACTTTACAAATTTCTTAATTTGATCATCTAACTACACTAATTCATAAACTTCACAACTTTGACTAAATTAGGTCAAAATACGTTTCTCACATTCCGGGTCGACATTTTTTTTTAACTCTTTGAGAAAATTTACTAAATAACTTATATAAAACATAATTAACACTTCCATTTTATATAATTAACACTTCCATTTGTTTATTGGTAACTTATAATTCATCAATTTGTCAGTTTCAGGAACGTACCTCAAATTCCCAGCAACACCAAACTTTAGCAGACACCGTTTAATCTTTTACTTTGCAAGCCTTATAATTTGATTTCCATAGGATATCTTCCTTAATTTCTTCTTTCGACTTGGGTCAAGTATCTTGACTCTTTTCTCTCAGTTATTCCGATCGATTAACGAGCGAGTGAAAATAATGAGAAACTAATTATAATACCCTTAAATTTTCGACAAGTTTGCATAAATAGTCCTTTTATTTGACGAAATCAACTAACTCTAGTTCTTATAACCAATGAATTTGCATGGATGATCCTTGTGCTGTTAAAGTCTTAGGTGCTGTTTGATTTTCTGAAGCAAAAATTTATGAAGTCTGCGGACCACCTCTGCAACCCTTTGCAGTAGAAGAGGTGGACCAAACGGCTGCAGACTGTAATAAGAAGCGTGTTTGTTTTTTTAACATCTGCATATTGCTGCAGATATTAAAAAATTAAAATAAACTAATTTTATAAACCAAAAATAGCTTTTTAATACGTAAAATTTAATAATGTATAACATTTCGGTAAAAATTAATGATAATTCAGTAAAAAAATTATGATATTTCAACAAAAATTATCATTATTGAATATAAAAAACCGAAAAATAAATTCAACAAGAATATAAAAAAAACGAAAAAAAAAATGTGAACTAAAATTTTAACAACATATAATCAAAATTTCAGCAATAAAAAAAGAAGAAGAAGACGCTGGAAGAGGTTGGAAGAGGCAGTATAAGTGTTGCGCCAAACAGAGCACGCGCAGAGGTTTTTGACTCAGGAGACTTCTAAAAAACAAAACAACTGCGAGATGAAAAGTGTTGCGCGTGTGCTGCGCCGCGCAGCAATAAGAGGTTTGAAGAGGTTTTTTTTCCAAAAAACAAACAGCACCTTACAAAGGTGGTCTTTTGGCAAACCGTATTAAGGTGCTGTTTGTTTTTCCGAAGTGAACCTGTCTGAAGTCTGCGGACCACCTCTGTAGACCTCTGCAGCAGAAGAGGTGGACCAAAGTGCTGCAGACTGTAATGAGAAGCATGTTTGTTTTCTTAACGTCTGTAGATATGAAAAAATTTAAAATAAAGTAATTTAATAAACCAAAAATAGTTTGTTAATACCAAAAATTTAATAATTGTAGTCTTAAAACATTGAAATAAAATTCAAACAACGAAATTAGTCTTACAATAACATTTTTAAATAAAATTCATACAACCAAACTTTAATAATTTTCATTCCATATTTTGCATCAATTGTTCGACAATTTCATCCCGTAACTGGGTCATATATTCACGGTCCGCAGCAGTACCATGTGTTGGAATCTCATCTTCATCATTATCAACGACCGCATTGTTATTCCGAACCGAGACATTTGGTTCATCATATCGTGCAAAAAACTCATCACGTAGTCCCTCTCTTCTTATAAAATTATGAAGCGCAAAACATGCTAGAGTAATGTTTCGTTGTGTAACCAACGAGAATGGTGTCATCCTCTTCAGTATAGGGAATCGTGCTTTCAAGACACCAAAAGCACGCTCAATGACATTCCGAAGTTTTGCGTGTCCATGGTTAAATTTTTCTTTATTCGTTAATGCACGTCTTCGACGGAAATCTTCAAGCCAATACCTAACATTACGGTACGGTGCCATAAAACCTCGAATGTTTGCATAGGCGGCATCACATAGATAATATTTATCTGTAAAAAAAAAGTCATTTATTTTCAAATAAAGATAAAACTATTTAAATAACCATAAATTTACCTGGAGGTGGAAGCGGGAATGGTGCATGTGGATTTGCTAATGCTTCTGATAAAATTCTAGAATCGTGTGCTATCCCTTCCCAACCGGCAACAACAAACGTAAACATCATGTTAAAGTCACATATTGCCAATACGTTTTGGTAACAATCGCCTTTTCCCCTACTTCTATATAAATCATGTTTGTTTGCAGGGGCAGCAGCATGTATCAAAGTGCCATCAAGTGCACCAACTGCTCCCTTGAACACCCGTCGTAGCCTCCTATTATGTCCCGGAATGTTTGGATTCGGATTAAAAGATGTTGGTACTATAATGTCATGTGCGAAAAGCAACATTTTGGCCAACACTTCATGAAAAAACTTATGAATTGTTTGCTTTGAGTGTTGAAATCTCCGCTTGATAATCACATAACGTTGGTTATGACCGATCATCATCAAAAACATAGCCATCTTCTCCTCAACCGACACATGTTTGCTATCCTTTAACGCGTAGTTTACTCTAAAATGAGCACATAGTCGGACAAATGATTCACGAGACATGCGTAACACTTCAAGACATTGTAGAGGATTACGGTGAAGTAACTCTAACGTAAATTAATGTCCTGTCATTTCCGAATCGTTGTCCCGCACTCGTTTGACACCCCTCTTCCAAAAGTAGCGGACATACAAGTACATAAGAATTATGAGTAGTATCTTTTTGTCGTGATCCATTACAAACCTATTAATCAAGAAAACATATAATAACATAAGATAATAATATAACATAAGATAATAATAATAACATAAGATAATAATATAACATAAGATAATAACATAAATCTCAAGTACCAAAAAAATATAACATAAATTTCAAGTACCAAAAAACATATCATAAATCCCAAGTAGCAAATAACCAAATAACATTCAAGTACCAAATAACAAAATAACATTCAAGTACCAAAACATATCATAAATCCCAAGTAGCAAATAACCAAATAACATATAAACTTAACGAACAATCTTTCCATCCTTTAAAACTCCTGAACTTGTAGCTGTCATCTCGATCCATCCTCTTAATATTTGTGGATCATTAGGCAAATTTACCCACATCTCTCTAATATTCATGGTCCCTCCAAAAATGTGATACGCAGCAAATCGTATAGGGTCTATTGGGTCTAACTCGAGCAACTCAAGCTTCTCTAAACACTGGGGAATTGTTGGCCCTTGAGTCAAATGGCGTAGAGCTTTTTGCATCTCCAGTGCTAAATCATCAGCAGTAATAGAAGCTTTAGGCGAGGCACAAGAAGGTGGATCAGGTGAGGCACTGGGAGCTCGAGGTCTAGGAGTTGAAGGTTTAGCCCTTTTGTTGGGGTTACCAGAAGGTGAAGCAACATAAGGTGAATCAGCAGAAGGTGAAGCAGCAGAAGGTGGAGTCTGAGTAAAATGTTCACTTGTATGATTGGAAAAAAAATCATCTTCATCTATGTTAATGGAAGGCGCGTCCAAAAGCTGTAATGGTGCGCCATGGAAAGAAGATGATCCCAATGGTGTTTGGGATGTGGCATAGCTGAGATTACCAGATGCACTGCTTCCATCAAAGAGTTCTGCACAAAGCTCTGGAAACAATAATGGGACGGTTTTCAAAGAAGCAGCTTTCGGATGTCCCTAAACGCAATCAATGTAACAAAAGTAATATAAGAATAAATATGTGTGTGTGTGTGTATATATATATATATATATATATATATATATATATATATGTATGTATATATGTATATATGTATACCTTTTTAAAGTCCTCCCACTCCTCATTTGTTAAGTTAACAGTATTTGTTTGTGGGTTGTAAAGGTTTCCAGTTTTGTTTTTTAAGTATAACCATCCTGTGTATTTGGCTTTAAGGTTATCATAGGCGTTTTTTAATTGTCGTTGATTCAAATCCACGCCATACTTTTCCTTAATAGTTGTTCCTAACTTGTGCCATGATGGTTTGTGCAAACTCAAACCTTTTCTACCCACGGTTTGCACTTCTTCAATACAAGTTTGCAATAAGCATTTTGTTTGCTCATTGGTCCATGTATGTTTATCTCCCATTGCTAATAACAAAAAAAAATATAGAATACATACTTTAGCTACAAAGATTAATCATATTCCAACATAATCAACAAATAAGTTCAGGATATTCAACAACAATACATCATGAATGAACAAAAAAAAACAATTAAGCAAAGATTATGATTTTGAAACCGAGGGCATGCAAGAAATCAGAAAATTGGTCCTCAAATGCAAAGAATCGGTACTCAAATGCATAAGAAATCACAGAATTTGTACTCAATTTCATACAATCGTTAGTCAAATCAATAAGAAATCAAAAAAAAATAAAAAAATAAAAAATAACTGATCTAGAAACCGAGGGCATGCAAGAAATCAGAAAATTGGTCCTCAAAAAAAATAAAATAAAAAATAATTGAGCTTGAATATTATAATTTCCAGATGATAAATTGAGAAATTAGGGATTGTAGTTCACATTATACAGAGCAGTTTTCTGTTTTCAAGTTGTAGCTAATAAAAAATATAAAGTAATCTGTTTATTTAATAAACTTTTTTATTATCATGTTGAGAAAATGCTACAACATGATGCATAAACTCTTACACTTTGTTCTTGAAATTGGTTTTATGGGACCAAATGATAGGCTTTAACTACTTTAGTATTGTTACACCTAAAAAAGTGTTTTCCTCTTTCAATTTAGGAGAAAAAGGGAGGGAATGGATAGCTTTTTTGTAAATTTTATAATGATATAAATCTCCCTTTTATTTGCTTCAGAGAGGGAGACAAAAGCCTTATAATTTATAATATAATCATATATTTGCAATATTGTAAAGCCACGTGCTTTCTTTTCCTTTTTGCTTTTGTTCATGCATGTGTTTGTTTGTGATTTCATTCTTATGATAAACTCTACTGAAGTTCTGTTTCATATGAGGCTTTATACATACTGAAGACTTCATTGCTGGATTGAATTTGTTATCTTGTTATAATTTTATTGATCAGTCATGTGAATATATTCTGAAGCAGCTATCAATCATGCAGAAACTAGGGTATGAAGAAAGATTACAATCACCATACTCTTTTCCTACTTTTATGCATACTTTATACAATGGTATTGGAATTTGAGATTCCATTCCCACTTAACATTCCTATGTTTGATTCATTCAAAGAATCGGTACTCAAATGTATAAGAAATCACAGAATTTGTACTCAATTTCATTGAATCGGTGCTCAAAGAAATCAGAAAAAAAAATTACCTGTGAAGATCGAGGGCAGCAGCAAGCGGCGTAGGCGAGGGACGTTGCAGAGGGGAACGACGAAGGCGACCGGCGATGGGTGGCAGCGGAGGCTGGAGTCGAGTCGGACCAGATCGATAGTTGGCTGCCGAGAAGAAGAAGGGGAAAGAACAAGGCAGCGGCGTTTTTTTTTTTTTTTTGTTTAGGGCATAGAGTGTTTTTTAGATGAGGTTAGAAGTAGTTAGAAGAGGTAAGTCCACTGCTGTGTGGGGAAGAGGACGGGAAGAGGTTTTTAAGCCCGAAGTCTGCAGAAAAACAAACTGCTGCGAACCTAAAAGTGTTGCGCGTGTGCTGCGCCACGCAGCACTAAGAGGTTAGAAGAGTTTTTTTTAAAAAAACAAACGCAACCTAAGTTTTTTCAATTAAATCCAATCTAAAATGACACACATTTACCCTTCTTGCCATAGAGACACTTTATGTAATTTGTTCCAATCACAGAAATCATTTATGTAATTTTGTTTATTATTTATTACTTTTTTATTTAATTATTTATATTTTTTAGATTTTAGATTTTTTTGACCCGTTTTGTTCAAATATATTGTTTAATGTTTATTTACATTTTTTCGTGTTTGTATATTTTGACGTTTAGCTCAAACAATTTTTTTTTTTGATGATGATGTTTTATTCGAATACATTACTAATATTTTCTTTGATGTTTTTTTTTTCAAATTTTTTTAGCGTTTTATTCAAACATATTTTTAATGCTATTTTTTATGTTTTGTTTGTTTATATTTATTAAAGATACCATGGTGATGATAATAATAGTTTATAACTAAATTCATTTACAATCATGCTTTTTTTTCTTTTAATACAGATAAGGTTTAATAACTATTATTTTTTTATTATAAAATTGTTTGTTAAACATGAATAACATTAAAAAAAGTATAGTTTACTTTTTGTAAAAAAGTAATTGTTGGTTAAAGGAAATTGTTTATCTCGATCGGAGTGGGTTAGATGGTTCGGAAGAAGTGCATAGCTTAGAACAAGGTCGATCACAAACTGTTCATAGTAAATGAGCATCACATTTCTCTTTTTAATTATTTAGAAAATACATAATCAAAATTAATATTATTTTTTACTACATTAAAAATAGATGATTGATATCTTTGACAAATTTTTTATCATATATTTTGAGATTAATATTAGTTTATGGGAAAACTGTTGGATTAGTGTTTAAGTCCATAACTATATTTAATATATACTTGACCCGGTTGTAACATGGTCATTTTTGGTTACCTTCACCGGAACAACTTGACTGGATGAATAATAGAGAAAGAAGTTTTTATAGTTTATTAATATATTATATGAATAATATATTAAAAGAGAAATCATATTAGTTAATTAATATTGGTCAAAGAATTAATTAAAAATTAATTTTATGATCAAAAGATATTAATTAAACATAGGGGACTGGAATTGCAATTATAAAATAATTGATTTTTGGGTTGTGGATCCCTTAGAAGTGGGTAGACGAAATCAAGAGGGTAGCCCACATTGAATTCGTCCAAGGCCTTGCTTCTGGAAGGATCTTTAGACTGCTTAAGACCTAAGCAATCCAATTAGGGTTTTGACTGAAACCCTAGTAGCTCACCTATATAAGCAACCTCTTGGCTTACATTTTTCGGCTACCACAACCCTAAGAAGAGTTCATAGAGCTGAAATTCACCTCCCCTCTCTCTTGCATTCTCCAATTGCTTTGGTGTTTGTGGTCTATTAGAGGCACAATATTTGAGGTGCTAAGATTCTCAAAAGCTCAAGATCTTCAAGCAACAATCAAGGTAACATTCTTACTAGTTTATTTATGTTGATTTCAAGTTTTGTTGTATGCTAGATTAGGGTTTGCAAGTCTTAAACAATTGTTGCATGTACAAATAGAAAAAACTAGACCCAAGCTTTAGGGTTTGCATGAACACCATAGGAATGTTGTTTTGCTCATAATCCATCAGTGGTATCAGAGCCTAGATCATTTCTCTATTGTATTTGATGCATAGATAATTTGTTCAAGCTCAAAAGTCGAAAATTCCAGCCTCTGACTGATGGACTCGTCGAGTCACCAGATGAACTCGGCGAGTCAGGGCAACTCGACGAGTCCTGTCTATGACTCGGCCAGTCGGCTCGTCTGGTGGCTAATTTTTCAGGATTTTGACTAAAATTGAATTTGGATAATTACCAAAAACGATTTTGACTGAAAAAACTCGATTTTTCCAATATGGTATTGATTATCCTAATTCAATTGAAGGATAATTGTCATAAATAAGATAATTACTTGTTTTATAAGATATATTTAATTATTTGTATTTTCTATTTGAATTATCTTGAAAGAAAATAGATTAGGTCAAATTATGTGATAAATATTAATAATATGATTAATTAATAATTTTTCAAATTTGATCTAATAGATGTTTTTGAAAAGTTTCAAAACTTGCCCTCAAGTTTTGGAATTTAAAATTTTTGATTAAAAGTTTAATTTTAAAAATATTTAAATTCTAAACCCTAGAATTTTACAAGTTTAAAATTCAACCCTTATACTATTATAGTATTCTAAGATTAATAATATATATATATATATATATATATATATATACACACACAAACACACACACAAGATTAAGCTAGTCTTACGGTTAGTAGTTCTCATTTACGAACCCGGTCTATAACGGGTGTATAAGGTTGATGCCTACAAAATGGCAGTTTAAGGGGTGTCCACTCTCACCAATCACTTCCTTGATTAGTAAAGGGTCGTTAGCCGAACGGGTATAACATGACAGCTAATTCATCATTAAAAGTAAAATGATTAATAAAGTAATTAAATGTTTTTTTTATAAATTCTCAATCTTAGTTACTTTAGGAAAAATGTGAAATGATGCTATTCCATGAATTTTCACTTTACACCTTGTCAAGTCGTTAGTGGAGCGTGTGTGGTTAATCGGCACACTAATTTGGGACTAGTAAAGGTGGCAAAAGGTAGCTTGGTATTTATCATAGATCAATGAAGCGTGTGTGGCTAACTGACACATTGATTAGGTGATTTGTAACATCGAGAGCACCAAGTATATTTGCATGGTTATTCACACCTTGTTTGTGATCCTCGGTATCTCAGTCACAAATTTGAAGGGCATATCGAGATTTAAACATGCCATTGAAAAGTTCACTGAATCTAAAAAAATCTAAGAATTTCAATTCATTTAAAAACTTAAAACTCTTTTTTGTTTTTCATGGTGGAAATTAGTGAATCGTCATTCACTTATCTTCAAATTATTTTCAATTTAGATTACGACATCCCTCTTCTAAATTGTGAATAATTGTACTGGGTCCTAGCCCTAATTTCTCATTTGGCTGTTTAATTGGGGATTATTATCTAATCTAAATTTTGTCTCTTTTCTTTTTCAGATGTCTACTTCAAAGACCAACACTTCTGGTTCAACCCCTGCAGGCTCATTCTCATTCATGAATTTTGTGTGGGAGAGTGATTTTTGACAGGACCAATTTCAATGATTGGATCCGCAATATCCGTATGGTCACCCGCTATGAGGACAATGAGTATGTTCTCGACAAGGAGCTGAAGGAGGTTGACACCAACACTGCTACTCCCGAAGAGATTGTTGCGTTTCGAAGCTCACGAGCGAGATGCTACGAAAGTTCATTGCATCATGCTCATGACAATGACTGATGAACTCCAAAAGTCCTACGAGGACTACTACCCCTATGATATGCATCAAGATTTTATGGATAGGTACCATCAAAGCGCGAGAAATGAAAGGTACGAGATCATCGCTGCGATGATCACTACCAAGATGAAGGATAGAGAGTCCATCACGGCCCACCTGCAGAAAATGCAGAGATATGTGGACCGCTTACTGAAGTTAAATGTTAACTTTGATGAGGAGTTGGCCATAGATATCATTCTACACTCCTTACCTCCTTGTTACAACCAATTTTGTATGACCTTCCACACGAACAAGGAGGATGTCACTCTAAGCAAGCTTTAAGGCTTGCTAAAGACTGTTGAGAGTAGTCTGAAAGACAAATCTGCTGCATCAACTCTTGCTACTACCGCCCCCGTCTTGGCTATTGGGCAAGGGAAGGGTAAGAAGAGGAAGGCTCATTCTAAGAGCCACAAGGGAAAGTCCCATGATGGTACCTCTTCCAGTAGAATCAAGGATGGTCCCGCTGCACCCTCCTCCAACCCGAAGGATGTTGATTGCTTCTACTGCCACAACAAAGAGCATTGGAAACGAAGCTGCCCGAAGTACTTGCAAGATATCAAGGATGGGAAGATAAAGTCGTCATTCGTAGGTATTTATACTATTCATTCTAACAACTCATCGCATACTATGTCTTCGGTCCTCGATACACGATGTGGTTTTCACATTTGTGTTTGATTTGCACGGTCTAAGAAGAAGTAGGAATGTGGAGCATGGGAAGATAAAACTTGATCATGGGGAATAGGAAAGCATCACATGTCACCAAGATTGGATTTTACTCTTTAGTGATTAGTAGTGGGTTAGGTTTAGATTTGAATAATTGTTGTTACTCATCAGAAATGACACGGAACATTATTTCTTTTCATGGTTTGTATAAACAAGGCTTTAGATTTTTGTTTGATAATGAAAAAGGTTATATTAATTCTTTCATTAATGGTACTTTCTATTTTGAAGCATTGCCTTCTAATGGAATATATGAAACTGTGATGGTTGTAGACAACTTAGGAAATGATGTGTTGCATATCGATTCTTCCAATAGTTTGGACAAAGCATGTTTGTGGCATTGTCGTCTTGGACATGTCAAAAAGAATCGCATAGCCCAACGCCAAAATAATGGAGTGCTGGAGTCATTCGACCTTAGGGACGATGACGTGTGCGAGTCTTGTTTGCTTAGAAAGATAACCAAGTCACCCTTCACTCATACTTTTGAAAGGGGTGAGGGTTTATTGGATCTCATACACACCGATGTGTGTGGGCCCTTTAGATCCACCACAAGGGATGCGAACCGCTTCTATGTGACTTTTATCGATGATTATAACAAATATAGGTATATCTACTTAATCAAGCACAAGTCAGAAACCTTTGAAAACTTCAAGGAGTTTAAGCAAGAAGTAGAGAATCAGTTGGGCAGGAAAATTAAGATGCTCCGATCCGATCGAGGTGGTGAGTACCTTAGTCTTGAATTCCATGACTACCTCAAGGAATGCATAATTATTTCGCAATTGACGCCACCTAGGACACCGTAGTTGAATGGTGTGGCTGAGAGGCGCAATCGAACTCTATTGGACATGGTCCGTTCCTTGATAAGTCATGCTTCGTTACCTAACTCATTTTAGGGGTATGCCTTAGAGACTGCTGCCCATATCCTTAATCTAGTCCCTACTAAGAAGGTGGCTAAAACACCTCACGAGATATGGACAGGGAAAGCTCCCTCGTTGGCACATATCAAGGTTTGGGGTGGTGAGGCTTTCGTAAGATGAGAGAATCACGACAAGCTCAAACCTCGTAGTGAGCGGTGTATTTTCATCGGCTATCCACAGAAGTCCTTTGGATATATCTTCTATAAACCGAGTGACAATGTTGTTTTCGTTGTGAGGAGAGGGGTTTTCTGAGAGCGAGAACTCATAAGCCAAGAGGACAGTGGGAAGCAAATTGATCTTGAAGAGCTTCAAGAGTCAAGCAATGAAGGAACCTCTAACGCTGGCGCTCAACCCGAGGAGGAAACTCCTGTTGAATCGATTGATGAATCCTTACCTCTTAGACATTCCAGTAGAGTTAGTGTTCTGCCTGTTTTATATGGTTTTCATATAACAAGTGAAGGTGATACGTTTATTAGTGATACTAAACTAGTAAATTTAGATGAACCTAATAGGTACAAGGAAGCCATGGCAGGCCTGGAGTCTGCAAAGTGGAAAGAGGCTATGGACAACGAGATTCAGTCCATGTATGACAATCAAGTTTGGAACTTGGTTGACAATGTACCGGTTCATAAGACGGTCGGGTGGGAATGGATCTTTAAGAAGAAGACTGACATGGATGAGAAAGTACACACTTATAAGGCACGATTGGTTGCAAAAGGCTTTACTCAAACTCCCGAAGTTGAATATGATGAGACTTTCTCACCAGTAGTGAAGATAAATTCTATAAGGGTTATGCTAGCCATAGTTGCGGTTTCATGATTATGAAATATGGCATATGGATGTCAAAACTGCTTTCCTTAATAGGAAGCTGGCTGAAGTTGTTTACATGAGTCAGCCAGAGGATTTTGTCGATGTGAAACACCCAAATAGAGTGTGTAAGCTTGAGAAATCCATTTATGGATTGAAATAAGCATTTCGCAGATGGAATCTTTGTTTCGATGAGAAAGTCAAAGATTTTGGTTTCTTGTGAAGTGAGGATGAGTCCTGCTTATATGTCAAAGCTAGTGGGAGTATAGTTAGCTTTCTCGTTTTCTATGTGGATGACATACTACTCATAGGAAACGATGTGCCAACCTTACAGGAGGTTAAGTCCTGGCTTGGGAAGTGCTTAGCTATGAAGGACCTCGGAGAAGCTGCTTATATTCTAGGGATAAGGATAGTGAGAAATAGGAGTAAAAGACTAATAAGACTTACTCAAAGTACTTACTTGGATAAGACTCAAAGCAATACCAAGTTGAGTAAGACTCAAAGCCCGTGTACCGAAGCTGAAATAGCAGAGATGAGCCGGGTACCTTATGCTTCTGCAGTTGGCTTGATCATGTATGCTATGACTTGTACTCGCCCTGATGTGGACTTCACTTTGAGCATGGCCAGCAGATATCAAGAGAACCCTGGTTGAGCACATTGGACTGCAGTCAAGAATATTCTTAAGTACTTTCGGAGGACCAAGGAATGGTTTCTTATCCTCGGTGGGAGTGATGACTTAAGGGTGTGAGGGTATAGTGACGCCAGTTTTTAGACCGAACGAGACAACTTTTGCTCTCTGTCGGGCTGGGTCTTTACCCATAATGGAGGAGCAGTGACTTGGAAAAGTTCCAAGCAGGAAACCGTAGTTGATTCAACGTGCGAATCATAGTACATAGTAGCGAGCAAAGTGTCAAACGAGGCAATATGGTTGAAGAAATTCATCGGTGACCTTGGAGTTGTGCCAGCCATAAAGGAGCCTATGGAGATTTTCTGTGATAACGAAGTCGCGGTTGCCTTAACCAAGGAACTGAGGGATCATGGCAGATCCAGACATATCGACAGAAAGTTGCACTTCATTAGACATCGGGTAGAAGAGGGACTCCTCGTAGTAAAGTGGGTCTCGTCAGAAGAGAACCCAACATATCCCCTTATGAAGGGACTGAGTAGGGTTAAGCACTTGTAGCACGCTAGGAGCATTGGGATAAAGGACGATATTAGTTTTAGTGATTAGATAGCTTTTAGAAACTTGTAATAGCAAACTGTAATTAACATTTGATGATTAAATAAAGGTGTTTTATTTATAAGTAAAGTTACTGTCTTGTGTTAATTATTTACTATTGTTTCACTTTGCATGTTTTGACTTCCTAAATAATAATATTATTTAAACTATCCACAGTCAATCATACATTGGAAGTAAGTATGAATGAAGACTGTCATGAATTGGCTTGTAGATTGTCTAAGTTTTTAGACATAGAAAAATTTTGCTGCAACGTTCACGAGTGCTTGTGAAATAAGATATGAGTATTGGATTAAACCTACGCTCACTTGAGTCACATCATGGAATTAATCACGAGTGATTGTGAGACAATAATATCATATAGTCTTTAAACCTAGATATATGGTTTATTGTTTGCAAGTTGGTTGTGCATTGATAATGCGTAAACGCATTCGTAACTTGATGTTATAAAACACATTGTTGTGTATGATTTGACGAGTAAATAGTAAAAGCATATAAGTCGAAGTTTATCTGTTCCTTTTATCCTACGACGGTAAAAGTGATATCTTGGGCCCCTCGATGATTTGGTTTGACTTATGTGTCGGTCCCGGTCAGGACTGAATTGATGTGTTCAATTAAGTTCTATGTCAGACAGATCAAAGATCAAGAAAAAAAATTCTTGGACAATAAGTATGACTATGTTCCATGTAATTGTTCACATGATATATTTAGAATGAAGGACTATCGATCCCTTATCTAAAGGACATGTTAGAGTTCGACAGCGGCTTTTGAGAGCTACGATTGCTAATCAGATTTTGAAGTCGTACTTGCATTTATAGTTATTAGACTTATCCAAATGGGAGACCATTGGATTAGTGTCTAAGTCCATAACTATATTTGGTATATAATTGACCCGGTTGTAACATGGTCCTTTTTGGTTACCTTCATTGGAGCAACTTGACTGGATGAATAATAGAGAAAGAGGTTATTATGGTTTATTAATAGATTATATGAATAATATATTAAAGGATAAATCATATTGGTTAATTAATATTGGTCAAAGAATTAATTTTGTGATCAAAAGATATTAATTGAACATAGGGGACTGTGTCACCCCCAAAACCGATGAACGGCAGAAACGTTCTGGGGTGGAAGACGTCATGTACAGTATCACAACAATGAAAAGTAGTAAACAAGCAACAACATCATCCATTGCATTAATATTATAGTTTCATACAAGTGTGTTCTGTCAAGTTATATAGACACCAAAAATTATATACATCAAAATAAAAGAGGAGTCTTGAACTAGCTCCTTCTTCTCACAACCTGGCACCTGTACCTGTCTACTGGCGACCTGAGAATACAAGTTATATTGAAAGCGAGTATCAGCTTTAAAGCTGGTGAGATCATAAGTATATTAGTGTCTATGTTTGTATGAAAGCATTTGTAAGATGTTTTGTAAGATGTACTGTGTATGTTTGTAAAAGTTTTGTATTTGATTGAACTCTCCTAGAAAACCCTATGTTTTCTACTAAAAGTAGCCTTCCATCAAGGCATCTAGTATTTGTGTGTGTGTCTCTTGTAAAAGTGTGTATTTTCCCAAATCCGACTATCATTACCCAAAAATATAGTTTTTTTTGCATTATTGTTTATTGTGTGAATATCACAAAGTAAAAAGTAAAGGGAAAATGTTATAGTACTGTAATGTAGTAATTAGTAACTACTGTTGTACTAACTACCTTAAACCAAATGTAAATTTTAAGGTAACATGTGATCGGCCTGTATCTTGCTACTGACTTAGCTGAAATACGACAATGTAAGATGCCGTGAAAATGACGTTTGGCACCCGTAGACTTGCAAGTCCCACTGTAGCGAGCAGCAAGGTGTAGGATAGTCAATCTAGTATAGATCTATATGCAGGTAGTGCCATGTCCTGCTTAATGGCTCACATAAATGTGGTTAATGTATATGCAATGTGATTTGTGTACTAGCTGTATTGTGTGTTCTTTCTCTGTCTAGCCTGTATGTTTGTTTCTCATCATAGTGTCTATAGTTTGTTTCTCATCACTCTGTTACATGTTTGATTCTCATCATAGTATGTATTGACTCATGTATGAACTGACTCATTGTATGTTTCATTGTTCTAGTAATAGTATCTTCCTAAACTACCCCTATGGTAGTTTACTAGTTAAGTACGAACATGTTTGTATGCCCTTGCTACCTAAGGGCATGGAATTGGATGAAAGAAATAACCTTTTATATCTATATACATATACATAATATATAACTAGGATTCAAACGACCTTCGGACAACTAACCTTGATACCCTAAGACCACATCAAACAAGAACAGGAAGCAGGGTAGACTAGCAGTTCTAAGTCCTTTTAATCCTACTTATATAACTATATTTATACAGATGCACAAAATATAAGTTTAAAAGAGTTTTAAGTAAAAGTATTTGACAATTAAAGGAGTTTGTAAGACAGTTTGAGGAAAAACAGTTTGATAAATAGTTTGGAAAGTAAGAAAACCATTTTCTTGGTAGTCATTAATCACATGTGATTGATATAATAACTATAATTGTTCAACTTGTATTCCCCCCCCCCCCCATAAAAGCATTTAAAAACATTTCAAAGGTTCATTTAGGGGTATGAACTCACCTGTAGTGAGTGGTTCTGATGACAATGTTGGATCAGTTGCTAAGTATCAAGTGTTGACTTGAGTACACACGTGAATCCTATTTAGCATATATTGGCACATATATGAATATAATTAGTGTTATGAACAACTAATTTATGAATTGGGACCACCTTAGGGACTAGTAAACACTTATATTGAAGTGTTACAACCATATATGATTGTATGAAGGGTTATAAGGCTATACAAGAAGGTGTATGGCCAAAATACACACTGTATGTGTGTGTGCGGCCAGGTGTGCTGCCAGCACGCATGTGCGGCCAGTTGTGCTGCCTGAAGAGTGTGCTGCCAGAAAACTTGGTGTTCTTGGTGTTCTTGGTGAAAGATGTTACCTTTCCGGATGATACTTGAGAGGATTTTCGGGTTCTTGCTTTGTAGAAGTGTAAGAAATGATCAAAATGACCAAGGATAGTATATATAGGAGGGCGAGTGCGGCTGGAGGTGTGTGTGGTTGGCCTGTGTGCGGCTGGCTGGCCGCACACACCAGGTTTGGTGTGTTTGGCCCGTTTTTCCAATGCTACACCCAAATCTAACCCATCCTCCGACACGTAACTCAAATATACTAAGCTTTAAGCACTCTTTTAGCCCCAAAACTTCATTATAAAATAGCAAAATGAAGCTAACTTTAATTACACTGAAGAATGAAAGCTAGAAATTTCGGGTTGTCACATCATCCCCTCCTTAGAAGGAATTTCGTCCCGAAATTAGAATTTAAGCAAATAAGTAATTACAAGTAACTAAGTAAAAAGGTGATGGTATTTTAGTTTCATTTGATCCTCTCGTTCCCAAGTGAATTCAGGTCCTCGCTTAGCGTTCCAGCGAACCTTCACTATCGGGATATGACTTTGTTTCGTTTGCTTGACCACTCGGTCCATGATCTCTACTGGTTCTTCCACGAAGTTGAGGCTCTCGTTGATCTCGATCTCGTCGAGTGTTTGATACGTGGAAGGTAGAATGTACGTTACTAAGTTCGATCGGTAGATTGAGTTTGTAAGCTACTGGGCCGATTCTGGCAAGAATCTCGAAAGGCCCAATGTACCTTGGATTTAGCTTTCCACGCTTTCCGAAGCGTATCAAGCTCTTACAGGGTGAGACCTTCAATAAAACACAGTCGCCCACCTGGAATTCCAACGGTTTTCTACGTTTATCAACGTAGCTTTTCTGTCGGTCTTTGGAGGCTTTCAATCGTTCGCGGATCTGAAAGATCTTCTTCGTCGTTTCCCGTATGATCTCCGGACCTGTGAGAGTGCTTTCAGGAACTCGTCCTTTAGCTAACTGGGTATCACCCACCTCAGCCCAGCACAGAGGGGATCTGCACTTGCGGCCATAGAGGGCCTCGAATGGAGCTGCCTTTATACTCGTGTGATAACTGTTGTTGTAGGAAAATTCGACAAGGGGTAAATGAGTATCCCATGGCTTCCTAAAGTCGATAACACAGGCTCGCAACATATCTTCCAAGGTTTGAATAGTCCTCTCACTTTGTCCGTCTGTCTGCGGATGGTAGGCTGTACTCATGTCCAGCCTAGTTCCTAGGGAACTCTGTAGCGACTGCCAGAAGCTAGAAGTGAACCTACTATCTCTATCCGAGATAATGGATATGGGAACACCGTGCAGTCGTACTATCTCCCTAATGTATGTTCTTGTAAGTTTCTCCATCTTGTCTGTTTCCTTGATAGGTAGGAAGTGCGCGGACTTGGTCAATCTGTCGACGATGACCCATATGGTATCAAGTCCACCCGTTGTCTTGGGCAACTTGGTAATGAAATCCATAGTGATCCGCTCCCACTTCCATTCCGGGATTTCAGGCTGTTGCAGGAGGCCTGAGGGTTTCTGGTACTCGACCTTGACCTTTGCGCAAGTAAGGCATTTACTCACGAAGGTAGCAATCTCTTCTTTCATGTTAAGCCACCAGTATAACTTTTTGAGGTCCAGATACATCTTATCTGATCCTGGGTGCATGGAATAATGAGTGTTGTGCGCCTCGTTCATGACCAAGTCTCTGAAACCACCTAGTTTCGGGGTCCAGCTTCGGTCCATGAAATAATAAGCTCCGCCACCCTTAACCTCTAAGTTCTTATCCATCCCTCTCAGGGATTCACCCGCCACATTTTCGGGCTTCAAAGCGTCAAGCTGAGCTGCCTTAATTTGTGTGGACAAGTGTGAGTGGATAGACATAGTCAATGATTTGACTCTACGACCAGAACATTCTTTCCGACTTAGGGCGTCAGCTACTACATTGGCCTTGTCGGGATGATAACGAATTTCGCATTCGTAGTCACTGAGTAGCTCGACCCACCGCCATTGTCTCACGTTGAGCTCCTTCTGGTCGAATATGTGTTGTAGGCTCTTGTGGTCTGTAAAGATTGTGCTCTTCGTTCCGTACAAATAATGTCTCCAGATCTTCAGAGCAAATACAACTGCTCCTAGTTCAAGATCGTGGGTCATGTAGTTGACCTCGTGCGTCTTTAGTTGTCGCAAGGCATAGGCGATGATCTTACCTCGCTGCATTAGAACATGTCCGAGTCCTTGATTTGATGCATCGCAATGGACAACGAAGTCTTCTATCCTTTCGGGGAGGGATAGTATTGGCGCGGTGCACAAGGCTCGTTTGAGCGTTTGGAACGCTCTCTCCTGCTTTTCTTCCCAGTCAAAGGATACGCCCTTCTAGGTAAGTGTTGTAAGAGGTTTCGCTATGCGGGAGAAGTTCTGAATAAACCTGCGATAGTAGCCAGCAAGGCCTAGAAATTGACAAATTTCTGTTGGCGTCTTCGGTGCTGACCAGCTCTCAATGGCTTTAATTTTGGAAGGGTCCACATGCATTCCCTCTTCGCTAACCACGTACCCTAATAATTCGACTCGGCGGATCCAAAATTCGCATTTCGAGAACTTTGCATAAAGCTTCTCCGCGTGCAGGGTTACTAAGACTAATCACAGATGTTGGCTATGTTCCTCCTTACTTCGAGAGTAGATAAGTATGTCATCGATGAAGACAATGACGAACTGATCCAAGTAAGGGCGATACACCCTATTCATTAAATCCATGAATACTGCGGGCGCGTTTGTTAATCCGAACGGCATCACGACGAATTCATAGCGCCCATAACGAGTTCGGAAGGCTGTCTTCGAAACATCCTCCCCTAGCACTCGTAGTTGGTGATATCCGGATCTTAAGTCGATTTTTGAAAAGAAGTTCGCTCCTTGAAGTTGATCAAATAAATCGTCTATCCTTGGCAAAGGATAACAATTCTTAACGGTTAGCTTGTTGAGCTCCCTGTAGTCGATGCACATACGAAATGATCAGTCATTCTTCTTGACGAACAAGACTGGAGCTCCCCAGGGTGAGGAGTTTGGTCTTATAAAGCCCTTGCTGAGCAGTTCGTTAAGTTGACAGGATAGTTCTTGCATCTCTGCAGGTGCTAGACGATAAGGCGATTTGGCTACGGGGGTAGCCCCTGGAACTAAGTCGATTCTGAACTCGACTTGTCTTTGCGGAGGTAATCCTAGTAGTTCTTCTGGAAAAAGGTCGGGAAAGTCGCGTACTACTGGAATGTTCTGAATAGATTTCGTTTCTTGGCTCACATCGACAACATGAACAAGGAATGCACGACATTCCTTTCACAAGAATTTCTGAGCTTGAATGCTCGAGATGATACGAAGGTTCGTGCCTGGTTTGTCGCCATAAACTACTAGGGTTTCGCCAGACGAAAGATTAAGGTGGACAACCTTTTCGTAACACATGATGTCGGAACTCTGAAGACTCAACCAATCCATGCCAATGATGACGTCGAAACTTTTAATTGTGACTGGCATGAGATCGATCGAGAATGAATGACTATCTAAAGTTAAAGTACACCCTATGTATATGCAGCTAGTGCTCTCTTTCTTCCCATTAGCCATTTCTACTGTGAACGGTTCTTTGAGTGCTCGTGACTTTTGCTTAAGTAAAAGAGCAAATTTTTGATTCACGAAGCTTCTCTCCGCTCCACTATCAAACAGAATGCATGCATAAGAGTTATCGAGGTGGAACGTACCAGTGACCACTGTGGGGTCGGCAATCGCCTCTTCATGTCCTATAGCCAAAACTCTTCCTACTCCACCGGCATTTCCTGCCTTGGGGCAGTTCCTTTTGTAGTGACCCACCTCGCCACAGTTGTAGCAAGCTTGGCCCATTCCAGTGTCGGGGACTTGGGTGATTGGCCTCGCCGGAGCTTTGCAGAAACGGGCAGTGTGCCCCTTCCTATTGCAGTTTACACACTGCATTTCCTGACAGGCTCCCATATGGTGGTAATTACATTTGTTGCAGAGCGGTAGGCTTCCAGAATACTGCTTTAATGGAATAGCAGCAGTGGCAAGTGCCGTAGCAGCATGAACTGCCACAATCTGTTGTTTCTTGGCAGCCTTATTCTTTTTCTTGTCGTCCCAGAATTTTCGTTTGGACTCTACGGTTCTGGTGGGTTCTGAGATGGCTAGGGTGGTTGTTGCTGTAGGGGTACGGACCCCGTGGTCAATTAGTTGTTGTGCCAATCGCTTGGCACTATCGAATGTAATAGGGCGTAATGACAAAACATTGCCTTGGTATGGTGGCACCAGTCCCCATATAAAACTTTCGATTTTCTTTCCCTCTGTATGAATCATATTGGGACAGAGGGCCACCAGTTCACAGAACCTGGCGGTATATGCGACGATGTCGGAGCCCTTCATGGTTAGGCGCCAAAGTTCTTCCTCTAGCTTTTGAATCTCTCCCCTCAGGCAGTACTCCTCACTCATGAGGTCTTTCAAAGTATCCCAGCCCATATCATTTACCACTGGGAGAGATAGGGACTTAACATGGCTATTCCACCACGTTATGGCTTTTGTTTCAAAGGTGCAAGCTGCGAACTTCACCTTGCTCCCTTCTGGACATAAGCAGATTGCGAAAACTGATTCGGTTTTCTCAAACCATTGCGAGAGTACAATGACTCCGCCAGTTCTTTTAAAGGACAATGGCTTGCAGTTCGTGAAATCTTTGTAGGAGCACTCTTTCGAGTGCACAGGGGTTTCAACCTGTATAGTTGGAATAGGAGTCCTTCCTCCAGTGGAACTTGAGGAATGATATTCAGCCATGGCTGTTACCACAGCTGCAGCTACAGCAGCATTGAGGGCTGTTGTATCAAATTGAGGAATAGGTGGTGGTGGAGGATTGTTTCTTGGTGATTTGCGTGGAGGCATCTTTTAACTGAAAGTTTAGAAAGGTATAAATATTGATAAGAATTTGATAGGAAAATTGATGAGAATGACTCATGGACTAACTCTCCATAGCCCAACAGCATAATTGAAGGAATATGATTGAATGAAGACGAAAGCAATTTGGATAATAATTTCCATTAGATTAGAAATCTGTCAAAGATACTGGAATTACAGATGTAATAAGTTCGGGAAGAATGACCTAGAAGTAGGTCTTACATCAACCAAGATGGAAAATTTTGATAGAACTATGACCTAATCAAGACCTAACAGGTCTAAGATTTACGAGGATAGGAAATTAGCATAATGTTTTTACATAACAAGGTTATATCAAAAAGAAAAGTTAATAAGATTCTATCGGTGACGAGAACTGTTAGAGTGAGTCCTCGAATCCGACAGAAGACGCTCGATGTCCCTTAAATGCCTATCCGATCTTGCTTGTTGAGCTTGAAGTTCCCTGACCTCATCTCGGGTTTTAGCAAGCTCCCTCTGAAGCATTGCATTGTTGACCTGAGCTCTTTCCTAAGCAGACTCTAGTTGGCGAATGTGGATAGCGTTAATACCAGTGTTGGCATCAATCTCCAAGATTCGATTGATAGATGATTGCCCCAGTATCGTTTTCCGAGACATCCTACTAACTATGATGGGTAGGACTCTGTCAGCAGAACCTCCATCGGTGAGGTTGTAGAAACTTCTGTCTCCATTGTAGGGAATAGGTTGACCTTGTTCATGGCTCCAGGTATTCAAGTTTGTTGCCCACAGGGGTGTGGGTCCTTGAAATGCGGGTCGGGGTTGTCATTCGGAGCCTGACCTACTTGAGGTAGGTTGTTGACTTCAGGCTCTGAGTCAGAATCATCAGAAAAGCCTTCGGCTTCATGATCATCCAAAGGAATTGGGTGATCATCTTCCGGTTCATCTTCTAGCCATCCTGCATTGCCGTGGTTGGGGAAGTACGGGTCTCCGGGGATATGGAATCCAGCCATTTAATCTATGCGAGAATAGGGATAAGTAAATAATTAATAGAAACTAACTAGATAACTATTAGATAATCTTTACCAGGTACTCCAATACTTGTTTAGTGCATACCAGCTATATGTACTCATGACAGGATAGCCCTTCGAATGAGTGAATCCTAACTTTAAGCCCACAATCAAACAAGAACAGGAAGTAAAGCAAAGATTTACAGATTCTAAGGCTATGTGTAACATCCTGAATTTCCAGGTATATTAATTTATTTAATTATTTTGGAATTTGTGGAGGAACTCGGCGAGTTGGAGCCAAGACTCGCCGAGTAGAGTTGCGGATGTTCATCCGGATTCGCGTCCGGACTCGGCGAGTCCATGCTGTTTAATGAAACCCTAATTCCCCGGGTTTGGAGCCTATTTAAGGGCACTTATAGCCTCCCATTGCGGATACCAGTCCCTTGAGAGAACCCTAAGAGAGCTAAATCATTGTGAGAGAGAAGAAGTCACTTTTTGATCCTTGTATCTTTGGTTTAGCAAGAAGAAGGTGACAAGAGCAAAGAGGAGGTGCGATTCAAGCAGATCCAGAGTTCAGAGACTTCATTTTGAGGTAATAGTTCGAACCTCCTTCAGTTGTAGTGTTGATCTTTAGAGTTAGGGTTTTCTAACCCCTTTGGAGAGTGAATATGTGGAGCAAATGGTCCCTCTTCGAGTTTGTGCCTTGGATCTGGACTCAAAGAGGTCCAGAGACCTTAACCCTTGGAGCTTTATGGATTAGTTTGGGGTTATTGGACTTAGGTTTCCATTTTTGGGGCTAAATATCCTTTTGATGCCTTGTTGTGGTTGTACAAGCATCAGGTTTCGAACTTTACGTGACATTCATGCTTGGGGAGGCCAGATCTATGGTTTGGGGAAACAGATCTGACGTCAGGAGGTCAGTAGAGTTTGTGCATGGCATGAACTCGCCGAGTTGTTCTTGAGACTTGGTGGGTAGGGTTAGGGTTTCACGTAAATTGTTCAGTGAGTAGACTTGCCGGGTTGGGGGATGACTCAGTGAGTCAGGAGGGAGTTAAAGGTCTGGAGTTCAAGGCGGTACTCACCAAGTTGTTCTTGAGACTCGGCGAGTTGAGTCGGGGTGGCCCCGCGATTCATGACTGGTATGACTCGTCGAGTATAGGGAGGGACTCGGCGTGTCAAGCGGGACAAAGAGTTAAATGACATGTGAGAACTCGCCGAGTCACCTGGGTGCACTCGGCGAGTAGGGTCAAAGTGGGACCGTTGACTTTTGTTGACTTTTAGGGTTTGGTCATCAATAGAGTCCATGTGACAAGAGGGGAGGGTAAAATAGTCTTTTACCTTTCTGAGGGTGCCAATGGCAGGTTGAGTCTAGTCTCGAGAGTTATATTTATAAGAGTATTTATTTATGTGAATAGGCGGAGGCTAGGCAATATTTTCCATCGAGTCAGAGATTTACCGAGACGCCTGAGGTGAGTCTTCTCACTATACTTTACCTAGTGTGGTAACATAGTTATGTGACAGAGTACTATAGAGTTATATGCCACTATATTTGCATGTTATTTATGTGTTGTGATTTATTGTGATATGTGATATGCATGATTTAGAGTTACAGAGTTGGGAATTTCGGGTCCCTAGAGTTAGGGCCAGAGGGCCCACAGAGAGTTGGGGCTGGAGGGCCCCACTGAGACACATTGACCAGAGGGTCAACAGAGTTATAGCCTCGAGTGGTATTTTGGGGAACTCACTAAGCTTATGCTTACAGTGTCCACTGTTATGTGTTTTAGGTACCAGTGATGACCGCGGGAAGGCGCCGGCTTGATTCGTACACACACATGGGATTTTATGTATTTTGATCTTGGGAGATATTTTGTGAAACAAAGACATGATATTATGACATTTTATGAATGAAGGAGTTTGTAAAAATGTGTTTGAAAATGCGAAAAATTGTTTTAATTTTTTTTCGGTGTTACACTATGACATCCTAGGCAAATATACCCGTAATGTATCCACTAAGCAACTATTGACCTACTAATAAAGACCTTTAATTCTCAGATAAATGATTATTGTAACACAAAATACTCCTATAGTATTTTAAGTTTAATGTTCTGTTCTACTGTTCTTGTTGTAGTAGTGTTGGTAAGTTTTTAGACTTGTTGCAACCTCACAACCACAGTTAGGCACATGCTAGTCACTCCTCAGATAATCTAGTTGATCAGGCTACATCTTCCCAGGGTTGACCATATGTCTCTAAGTCTACTTGTGATGTCCAACAATCGTAATATTTTTGTTTTGTCCTAGTGACACTGATTTTTGTATGAATGCAGGCATGTATACTTGGTTAAATATTTTATTATTTAAAAGTATAAACTGTTTATCAGAGTATTTTAAATCCCGCTTGTGTTTATAGTTCGTATACCTTTTATGGGTTGATACACTCGATTCACTATAAACAATGCTCTGATACCAATCTGTCACACCCCCAAAACCGATGAACGGCGGAAACGTTCTGGGGTGGAAGACGTCATGTACAGTATCACAACAATGCAAAGTAGTAAACAAGCAACAACATCATCCATTGCATTAATATTATAGTTTCATACAAGTGTGTTCTGTCAAGTTATATAGACACCAAAAATTATATACATCAAAATAAAAGAGGAGTCTTGAACTAGCTCCTTCTTCTCACAACCTGGCACCTGTACCTGTCTACTGGCGACCTGAGAATACAAGTTATTTTGAAAGCGAGTATCAGCTTTAAAGCTGGTGAGATCATAAGTATATTAGTGTTTGTGTTTGTATGAAAGCATTTGTAAGATGTTTTGTAAGATGTACTGTGTATGTTTGTAAAAGTTTTGTATTTGATTGAACTCTCCTAGAAAACCCTATGTTTTCTACTAAAAGTAGCCTTCCACCAAGGCATCTAGTATTTGTGTGTGTGTCTCTTGTAAAAGTGTGTATTTTCCCAAATCCGACTATCATTACCCAAAAATATAGTTTTTTTTTTTGCATTATTGTTTATTGTGTGAATATCACAAAGTAAAAAGTAAAGGGAAAATGTTATAGTACTGTAATGTAGTAATTAGTAACTACTGTTGTACTAACTACCTTAAACCAAATGTAAATTTTAAGGTAACATGTGATAGGCCTGTATCTTGCTACTGACTTAGCTGAAATACGACAATGTAAGATGTCGTGAAAATGACGTTTGGCACCCGTAGACTTGCAAGTCCCACTGTAGCGAGCAGCAAGGTGTAGGATAGTCAATCTAGTATAGATCTATATGCAAACTCAATACGCTCCCCAATGAAGGAGATTCTGATACAAAAACAGTCATGGCAGGTAGTGCCATGTCCTGCTTAATGGCTCACATAAATGTGGTTAATGTATATGCAATGTGATTTGTGTACTAGCTGTATTGTGTGTTCTTTCTCTGTCTAGCCTGTATGTTTGTTTCTCATCATAGTGTCTATAGTTTGTTTCTCATCACTCTGTTTCATGTTTGATTCTCATCATAGTATGTATTGACTCATGTATGAACTGACTCATTGTATGTTTCATTGTTCTAGTAATAGTATCTTCCTAAACTACCCCTATGGTAGTTTACTAGTTAAGTACGAACATGTTTGTATGCCCTTGCTACCTAAGGGCATGGAATTGGATGAAAGAAATAACCTTTTATATCTATATACATATACATAATATATAACTAGGATTCAAAAGACCTTCGGACAACTAACCTTGATACCCTAAGACCACATCAAACAAGAACAGGAAGCAGGGTAGACTAGCAGTTCTAAGTCCTTTCAATCCTACTTATATAACTATATTTATACAGATGCACAAAATATAAGTTTAAAAGAGTTTAAAGTAAAAGTATTTGACAATTAAAGGAGTTTGTAAGACAGTTTGAGGTAAAACAGTTTGATAAATAGTTTGGAAAGTAAGAAAACCATTTGCTTGGTAGTCATTAATCACATGTGATTGATATAATAACTATAATTGTTCAACTTGTATTCCCCCCCCCCCCCCATAAAAGCATTTAAAAACATTTCAAAGGTTCATTTAGGGGTATGAACTCACCTGTAGTGAGTGGTTCTGATGACAATGTTGGATCAGTTCCTAAGTATCAAGTGGTGACTTGAGTACACACGTGAATCATATTTAGCATATATTGGCACATATATGAATATAATTAGTGTTATGAACAACTAATTTATGAATTGGGACCACCTTAGGGACTAGTAAACACTTATATTGAAGTGTTACAACCATATATGATTGTATGAAGGGTTATAAGGCTATACAAGAAGGTGTATGGCCAAAATACACACTATATGTGTGTGTGCGGCCAGCACGCGTGTGCGGCCAGGTGTGCTGCCAGAAAACTTGGTGTTCTTGGTGTTCTTGGTGAAAGATGTTACCTTTCCGGATGATACTCGAGAGGATTTTCGGGTTCTTGCTTTGTAGAAGTGTAAGAAATGATCAAAATGACCAAGGATAGTATATATAGGAGGGTGAGTGCGGCTAGAGGTGTGTGTAGTTGGCCTGTGTGCGGCTGGCTGGCCGCACACACCAGGTTTGGTGTGTTTGGCCCGTTTTTCCAATGCTACACCCAAATCTAACCCATCCTCCGACACGTAACTCAAATATACTAAGCTTTAAGCACTCTTTTAGCCCCAAAACTTCATTATAAAATAGCAAAACGAAGCTAACTTTAATTACACTGTAGAATGAAAGCTAGAAATTTCGGGTTGTCACAGACTGGAATTGCAATTATAAGATAATTGAATTTTGGGTTGTGGATCCCTTAGAAGGGGATGGACGAAATCAACAGGAAAGCCCACATTGAATTCATCCAAGGCCTTGATTCTGGAAGGGTCTTTAGAGTGCTTAAGGCCTAAGCAATCCAATTAGGGTTTTAACTGAACCCTAGTAGCTCACCTATATAAGGAACCCTTGGCTTGCATTTTTTTGGCTACCACAACCCTAAGAAGAGTTCATAGATCTGAAATTCACCTCCCCTCTCTCTCTTGCATTCTCCAATTGTTTTGGTGTTTGTGATCTATTATAGGCACAACATTTGAGGTGCTAAGATTCTCAAAAGCTCAAGATCTTCAAGCAATAGTCAAGGTAACATTCTTACTAGTTTATTTATGTTGATTTCAACTTTTGTTGTATGCTAGATTAGGGTTTGCAAGTTTTGGACAATTGTTTCATGTACAAATAGAATAACTAGATCCAAGCATTAGGGTTTGCATGAACACCATAAGAATGTTGCTTTTGTCATAACCCATCAAAAACATCATTGTAACACATTAAAGTTTATGTATTTTTCCGATTTGATCACTAAAGTAATTTTTGTGCACAATAGACCATTAAACTCATATTTTACCTATCAATTAAACAATTCATCTCAATTTTAAAAGGTTTACCGGTTATCATGTCTATATTATTCACTTGAAGGTCAATCAGTCCAACAACCTTATTAATTCAAACCCAAATTTGGACCATTATTTACTTGTTTCTTACCCATTCATGTAAACTCAAATTTTTCTTCCTTAGACTATTTCCATCTTCAAGAACAATGTTATCTAGATTTTTTATTACAAGGAATCAGTTCCAAGTTACTCATATCCTGGTTCAAGATGTTGTGAATATATGCGATTTCGATGTTCCAGCTAAGGAACAAACCTGTTGGAAACTGACTAATCATGGGAGGCATTTTTGGAATTCTCGAAACAATATGGTAAGCCCCGATCATGCTACATTTGTTAAAGCAAGAAATTTTAGGGTTTTAATTTTGTATTTCACTGTAAAAAACCTTTGTATTTTGGAAAAAAAAAACCTAACTGTATAATTCGTTGATATTGTCTACTGATTTTGTTCTGCTTTCTGGTAGTTGTTAATGATTACATACACTTTTTTTTTTATTATGTTACATGTTGCTGATTCCGTAAGCATTTTTGATTATTTGAATATGTTACATCTTTGTGAAATCATACGCATTATCGTAGTAGTTAAGAGTGCAAAAGTGCATTTGGTGATTAGATTTGATTTTGATTCAATTGGTTGAAGTTGTCTTAATGTGGATTGCTTACAGACTAGGCTGGAGAAATATGGGTATTTTGAATGGAAATATGAAGAACAGGAAGAAGGGTACCATAAAAACAATGTTTATTCTCTAAAGCATAAACTGGATGCTAAAGAGGATCTTTCTATGATCAACAACTTGAGGACAAGGATGGTTGAATTGGAGTTTCTCTTGGCTAAGGAGAAGAGTATGGTGGAAATAGTGAGAATGAATGTTTCTATAATGGGAAAAGTGCATGTTTTTATATATTACTTTGAAGTACATGTTTTTATATTCAAAACATTAGTACATAGTGGACTATGTGTTAATACACAATGTTTGTACAGTAAAATAGTATGTGCATCAAATGCTTAAAATAAATGATAATTGTGGACCACTTTCACTTACTTCAAAATACTTTGGTCCATATTGCACATCCGGGACCATGTTAATCACTCACATGCATGCAGATATTACTATTATTTCATTCAGAATATTATCCAACCAAATTTCATAAATAGGCAACTTACTATTATAAAGACCAAACACCAATTTTACTATCATCCTAATTAACAAACATAAATATGCAACCTACTTTCATAAATACCAAACAACAATTTTACTATCATTGTAATTAACAAACATAAATAGGCAACCTATTTTCATAAAGACCAAACAACAATTTTACCATCATTTATAATTAACAAACATAAATCCAAGCAACAATTTTACCATTATCCTAATTAACAAACATAAATCCAAACAACAATCCAAACTATACTAATCAATTACAAGAGATTTTCCCTTAGAATTTCTTGGAGCATTATCACCAATTTCAACTTCAAGATTCTTTATGAGTTTCTTTCCATTATCCTCTTCAAAATCTCAAAATTTTGTCTTACTCTAATCTTCTCCTGAAATTGGAAATTAAAAACACCATCCTCAACATGGACATTAGCAACACCATCTTTACCTTTAGGTTGAGTAAGTTGCACATCACCAAACTCCTTTTCTATTTCTGCACCGCTAGATTAAACAACATTTAGGATAAGTTGCACATCATTTTGAGTAATTTCCACCTTAACTAGAGTGAATTCCACCTCCTCTTGTAGTTGACCTTCATTTCCTTTGACCTACATATCATCATTATTTAATGTTAGTGGCAAATCTGATGTAACTACATTAAAAGATTTCAAATGGTATTACATGTCTTGCATCTTGGTTTACACCAACTCTTTTTTTCTTTCTCCTTAGATTTAACTTTTGGGGTCTTCCTCCCTCTGGAAAAGTAGCATTCTTGTGACCTATCTCCTTGCAAATACTACACTTCACTTTTTTTCAAGCCTTAGAGACCTTCTGGCATGCTTGCTTTTCTCTACTAGCTCTCTTCTTGTTAGTAGCAGTCCTACCAAGTATCCTTCTATTAATAGGAGGCAATGTATAATATTACATTTCAAGTATTTTCCTTTCTTGCCCTTAACTTAAAATTCTTGCATTTTGGTCCTTATCCGAGTATGTTGGGCGTACGCTAGGAGTAGGCTGGGCGTACGTTAAGAGTACGTTGGGCTTACTGGGTCGAAACTTAGTCGCAGAGGCAACCTACGTATGTTGTACGTGCATGAAGTACGTAAGGCGTACGACTATATGGGGAAAACCCTAATTTTTAGGGTTTGTGCTCTATTTAAACACCTTAAGTTACTCTTGCACCTTCTTATAACCAGCCTCCGCCTTCCCAAACCCTGAGAACAAAACCCTAATTACCATTTGAGTGTTTTGAGATTGGAAGTGATCTTTGAGAGTCTTTTTGGTGATCGTGAAGGAAGAAGAACTCTTGGAAGTTGCATTGGTGTGGTTGGAGCTTGTGTATCCAGAATCATTACCATCTTGGAAAGCTTTTGGAGGTATATAGCTCTTAACTTGATGGTTCAACATGATAGATCTAGTTAGGGCTTGTTTTTGTGCATTTTATGGTCCCTTGAAGTCATGCTGGCTACTCCATAAGCTAAGGATGGTAGATCTTAGCATTTTTGAGGTTCCTTATACATAATAATGCGATCTTGATGTGCTATATTGGACCATGCATGAGTTAGGGTTCTTATTGGTCAAATTAAGTATTTGGTCCCATTAAGAAATGCAAAAGAGTAAAGTTGCCAACTTTACGTGTTAAGACTTCATTTAGGATCAAATCTGAGAATTAGACTTAGTGACTTAACTTATTAAGCACTTAATGGTGAGTTTGGACTGTTGTGGTGTATGCCAGGCGTAAGTCTAAGTACGCAGGGTGTATGCAGCAGCTGTTGACTTTCGTTGACTTTTGTGATTTGGGCCATATTTTGACTATTAGGTTTTTGGGCCTTGTTGGTCCACTGGTCTTTCTGACTTTGGGCCATTGTTAGGCTATGAGCCTTCTTCGATTTGGGCTCATAATAGGCTTTGGGTATCATTTAGGAATTTGGGTCATATTAGGCTTTTGGTGCCATTCGGATGGGCCTTGGTGTTACACTAGTAGCATTTCATTGGCTCAAGTACTTGCTCAAGTCCAGCTTAATTTGTGGCCAATTGGGAGATGCTTCTTGATTCAGCTACAAATTCATTGTACTTTGATCCGACCTCATATTTATTAAAATGGTACTCTATTTCATCGTGTCAGGTAACAAAAGGAAACGCATTCATTTTGATTTTTTCTTAATCAGAAACGAAAGTAATTTAAAGTTCATGATGATTACAATTTGTTGATTACAACGTAGCAACAGTAAATTAATATGCTAAATGAAAACACTATATATATATATATATATATATTCAGGTTCATTTGAGACCATTCTAATTTTGTGAGACCGTGAGACCAAATCTAAAAATAATTTTAAAATGCAAAATAAATGGAAAAATCCAAAAATTCTTTTTTTAAATATTATTTTCGGAACTTGAATTAACTAAAAAAATGAAAAATAAATAAAAAAATAAAAAAAATCCCGTTTTTTTGAAAAATACGTAAAATTTGCTAATAGAATATTACACTGACATATTCTAAAAAATAATTTTAAAATGCAAAATAAATGGAAAAATCTAAAAATTCTTTTTTTAAATATTATTTTCGGAACTTGAATTAACTAAAAAAATAAAAAATAAATAAATAAAATAAAAAATAAATCCTATTTTTTTTGAAAAATACGTGAAATATTCTAATAGAATATTACACTGTACATATTGTAAAAAATAATTTTAAAATGCAAAATAAATGGACAAATCTAAAAATTGTTTTTTTAAATATTATTTTCGGAACTTGAATTAACTAAAAAAAATAAAAAAAATCCTTTTTTTTTTAAATACGTGAAATATTCTAATAGAATATTACACTGTACATATTCTAAAAAATAATTTTAAAATGCAAAATAAATGAACAAATCTAAAAATTGTTTTTTTAAATATTATTTTCGGAACTTGAATTAACTAAAAAAAATAAAAAAAATCCTTTTTTTTTTTAAATACGTGAAATATTCTAATAGAATATTACATTGTACATATTTTAAAAAATATCTTTAAAATGCAAAATAAATGGAAAAATCCAAAAATTCTCTTTTTACAAAATTAAACAAAAATAAAAAAGAAATAAAAGAAATAAAAAAATACGTCTCACGGTCTCACAAAATATAGGTGGTCTCAAATGAACCTAACCCTATATATATATATATATATATATATATATATATATATATATATATATATATATATATATATATATATATATATATATATATATATATATATATTGAAATTTTGATTAACATTGTATGCAATAATATACGAGTTTGAATGATAGTGTAATACCTGATAAAAGAAATCTGAATAAAAAACTTTAGGCTATTGAAACCCCATCCACTTGGACAAACCGAGTGGTGCAATCCTTGTGAATAAATAATGAAACACTAAGTTTCAAATATTTTCTCAGCCAGATACAACAAATTACGTTGGAATGTTCATATATTCCAAGAGCTCTGATACCAAGGCCAGGGTTGGTATTTGGGAATAAACCAGGTAAGGTTGTGCTCTGATACCTAGTGTAAATAAACAACTTGTTGATGCTGTAGCAAAATCAGGAAAAAAAAACAGAGTATGAAACAAAGGAGAAAGAAAACAGGGGAGCTTTTGGGGGCAAAATTTTCTACTGTGTTTATTCAAAGTTTTCCACCTGATCTGAATGGTCGAATAAAGGATTAATACAAAGAAAGCTACAAACCTATAAACAAAGCAGTAAGACTTTGTTGGAACATGTTGTCCTAAGGTCGCCATAGAATGTCGATAAAAGATTTTGAATCATATTTTATCGTAAACGGCGGTCTATAATCGAGTTCATCATCCCAAATTTCTGAGGTATCTGTTGCTTGCATCTCACCACCTTTGCTTTTCCTAGGAACAAGCTCAGCTCCAACATAACTTTCTCTGTATGTGGAAACTGAAATCATATTGTAAGATGAATTTGAAAATGCGGTGTGTCTCAATGAACCAAAGGAAACATATCCTACATATGTCTTTGTTCCCTCATACTCAGGCTCTGTTGCTTCATTAGGCTCATGCATTATACGCCCAAATACAGAATCTTCATCTACCTCCTGCTTCATAATTATATTAATATCCGGTCCTTTTATTTTGGTGACAAGGCATACTAAGAACCCGCAAAAGTTGTACAAATCATCAGGAAGATGTAGTGTAAGTGTTGTCCCCCTAAACAGCCTACCCACAAACACCTTTGGAATCTGATGTTGAAGACTGATATTGATAAAATGATCTTCAATAGCATTTCCCTGCCATGGAATACACATGCATTATTATTCTTATGTTTTGGGTCTATATGATAAAGAATAAAGATTGAAACTGCAAAGGTATGTACAGCCAAACCTGGAGCATGGAGTCTAGTAATAAGTCACCATCACAGAGTTTGTTCTCCCCCTTAAGTGAGACATGCCACAACCATTTGCAATCTGAAATAAGTATAATACTTTCAAGTGATGTACAACCATCTGCTATAACAACAGCTATACTTGATGGCAGCTTTGACAATTCTACTAGTCCTTTGCAATAAGACACGTTGAGCAATTTGAGCCGAGGAAGTTGCAAGAGACTAAAATTTAAACGTGAAAAACTGTTTTCGCTTAGATTAAGTTCTTGCAAGTTGGGTAACTCACAAACAGCAGAGCTAATTTCTTCATCTCCCAAATTACAGTAGCTAAGATTCAAATTTCTCAAGTCCTTGGGAAAAAACCTCAACCCTATGTGTTTCATGTTGTTGTCACGTAAACAAGGCTTCATGTTGTTGTGAGGTAAAGAAGGCTCCTCTACACAACATTCTACACCAGGAAGATTGCTGCAACCACACCTCCAACAAATAACAAAAAATAAGTTTGGACAAGATTCTATGTAGGATGCAACTTCATTCCCACTGTCATCCAAATGAAGAAGTGGTAAATTCTCCATGTTCGGTTGGATCTCTGAGACCTTAAAAAGTTCAGGGCAGTCAAAGAATGTAAGGGTCTCGAGTTTCTTTACTCGGGTAATTGGTGGAAACATCTTAAGTCTCCAACAACTTCCTACAGATAAGAAAACAAGCCTCTCCAAACATCCCATCGATTGATGAATCTCTTCTAAATATGAACATCCAGCAAGCTTGAATGTTTCAAGATTTGGAAGTCCCTCAAAATCTGGTGTCATGATTAGGTTATCTAAATCCCAAAGTTCAATTGTCTTCAAATTTGGCAGCAACTGTTGCATACAAGTGGAAACAGATCAAAAATTAGGTACACACACACACACACACACACATATATATATATATATATATATATATATATATATAGAGAGAGAGAGAGAGAGAGAGAGAGAGCATAGAATGCGTCTCAGTTGCACACTATTTAATAAAATTAGACAAAAAGAACATCCGTAGATGGAAATCATTTTAGGTGTTCGTTTAATTACAATTTTAAAATCACTTAACAAAAAAAAATAATATAAGATTTTTTGATGCATATCAATGTTTTATATTGGTTACTAAACACCAAAAAAATAGATTTAGATTAAAACCTTACCCAGACAATGAGATGCTTTTTATTTTATTTAAAAAAAAAAAAAGAACAGCAAGATTTTTTGTGTTTATGTTAAGCAAAAGGGTATCTGCATGGAGGATGAGCTTTACGTAAATACAACGGGTTACAATGACTAATGTGTCAATATCATATCAAACAAGTTATATTTCACCAAGTTTATCGATAGTAACACAAAGTAGATTTACAAATTAAAGGTTCATGCTTTTAATACTATAACTAGTTGAAAAAATATAACTGAAGTTGCTTAATGACACCAACAATTAGTCAGGCTGAACATTCATCATCCACTTCGTTTTCATCTCTTAATTAGATAGAGAATAAGAATTACCTTATAACCCTCCCAAAGTTGTTTCTGCAAGCTGTTATATAATACTAGATGACGAAGTGTTCTTTGTGGAAAGTTGCTAAGCAATGGACTTGCAAGATCACCTTCCCATTCAATCCACCTAAGGTTCTTCGTGTTTGCAACAATCGGAGGAAGATGTTTATACCTTTGTAACTGACCCTTAGTACCGAATTCAAGTCTTATTGCTTCAATCATGTCTAGTTCCTGTGATAGAGGAACAAAATTGTGTCAGGGTTGGGTTACAAGTGTTTGTTTATACATGCATAATATATCATGAAAAACTAGCTTAACCATTACCGTTGTTGCATCCATAGAGCATATTTTCCAAACATCTTCCCTCTTCCAAACTCTACTATGCTTTTCAGGATTGTTAGGGTTTTCCCCTCTAACAATGTAGTGTCCCATTTCTTGCACCAGATCATGCATATCAAACCTTTCATTCGAAATGGTTATGAGAGCCTTTTGTATCAACACCTTCACTCCTATAACAGGATGAAAACCACAAGCATCAAGGCTCTTCATTGCACCATCTTCGGGATACCCCCTAAAAAAACATGCAATATCTAGGAACAGCTCTTTCTCAATTGGTTTAAGTCCATCGAAGCTGATTTTTAGCTTTCCAACAATATCAGTATCTGGGATCTCCTTCAGTCTCACTAATGTACTCTTCCACTCATTAATGTCTTTGTCACACAGAAATGAACCTAAAACTGTAAGTGCTAATGGAAGCCCACCAGCATAAGAGACCACCTTTCTTGAAAGATGCTCATAATCTACTACTGGTCTGTTATCCCGGGGTGCATGCTTGCAAAAGAGCTTAATGGCCTCATCACCGCTTAACAAGCTAATATTGTGTATGACATTTACTTTGTGGGCAGTTAATAAATGCTTATCTCGGGTTGTGATTATTATTCGGCTTCCTTCACCAAACCAATCATGTGATCCAGCTAATGCTTTCAGTTGGTCAAGGTTATCGACATCATCCAAAACAATCAAGACCTTTCTATGGCGAAACCTATTATTTATCAAGCATCTTCCTCCTCCAACTCTGTTTACTTCCATTTCTGAAAGAACTTTTTCTTTCAATTTTCCCAAACCATATCTGCCTGATTCCTCTCGAATATTTTCAACAAAGCAGCAACCATCAAACTTGCTACAAATTTCATCATAAATAGAATATGCAAGAGTAGTCTTACCACCACCTCCAACTCCCCATATTCCAACCATTCGAACACCACCTGACCCAATTTCTAACTCCAATTTCAAACCTTGCAAGCGAGCTGCCATTCCGATCAGGTTCTCATCTAAACTTGAAGTTACTGGCTGCAAACTCTGTGAAATTTCCAATACAATTTGTTTGATGCCTTTTGCTTCATGCCTACACATTGGATATACAAGCATAATTAACATATGATCACACTCACAAAAGATCATGTTCCATGAAAAAAATAAATTTCACACAGAGTCCTAATTACCCTTTATATTTCCCATCCAAAGAAAATTTGTAAAGTCAATATCACAAGTAGTTTGTAACAATTTTCTTGGGATAACTTTTAACTTGCCCAATAACATCTACTGAAAGTTTATACAAGTTTATATTCAGCTCTGATCAAGTGATGCAGTCAAAGCCTCACTGTTTATAAAGGTGATCAGCTTCATCAAGAATAATTACAACACTTGTACAAAAAGCTTATAAGGTACAAATATAAAAAAAATGCATTGTAGAGCACACGTATCTTAAGCATAATGATGCAAAAACACAGAAGAAATTACCCGTTCGCAATGTGTTGGGGTTCCCATCCAGAAATGTTACTTGCATCCACAAGTGCTTTTCTCCAAGATTCAACCTTGGTCTTCTTCTCCAACTCATGTTTGGCAAATGCTTCTCCGTATTTCCGTTTTTGTTTTCGTACTTCAGAGGGATCCACATCATAAAATATAGGCATAACAACTTGGCCTTTCGTATCCCTACATTTCATAATATGTGCAAGTTCATCCAGACACCAGGACGAATCGCCATAGTTTTTTGAAAATACGATGACGGCTATCTGTGATTCTTCAATAGCCTTCATAAGAGATGGGCGGATCGTTTCGCCTCGGGGAAGTGTTTCGTCATCCTTGTAAGTGTAGATACCTTCTTGTTCAAGAGCAGAGTAGAGATGACCCACAAAAGTATTTCGAGTGTCTTCTCCTCTAAAGCTAAGAAAAACATCGTACTTCCATGACTGAGAAGAAAAGACCAGGGCAGAAGGAGGAGATGATGATGATGCCATCGATGTGTTAATTTTTTGGGATAGAATGTAAGTGGTTTGAGCACCTCAATGAAAATAACTTTGTACAGAGAGATATGAGTTGCCAATAAAACCTAATATCATGTAGGAAAACATCGTCAGAACTCATAACTGAACAGATTACCATGTAAAAGAACTCATAACTAGTCCTTACATTTCCGTTTTCATTTTTTGGTCATAAAAACTCCTTTGAAAGTATAATACAAGTTCCAATTCTAAAGATAGGCATGAATTGACTTAGGTAACGTGGGTTAGTTTTTCGGTTTTTCCACAATCATATATACTAACTAAAGATTACTCTATATTCTAAAATGAGATTTTTCTTAAAAGAAGTGGAGGAAATATGCCTGCAAAAGCAAACTTTAGCAAACTCCCTTTCTGAATAAAAGTAATTTATAAATATAGTATATCATTCCATTCCCCGAAGGAATGAAAAAAAAAACACCCCTCCCCCATGGAATGAAAATCATGAGAGAAGGAATTGCATTCCGTGAAAAATACTCCATTCCGGTCCTTGGTGGAATAAACATGATTTTTTGCATTCCATTATAATGCTCCGTTCCACCCCTCTTCGATTTCTGCATATGAAACACTTACTCAAGTTTTGGAGTTTGAACATTTAGCAACCAGACTACTTGCATTGTACATGACTACATTCTCACCCCAAATTTATTTCACCAGTTATGTTATTTGTCAACTAATTTATACCACAAAATTTCAGCATTTACTCCAAATACATAAATACCATTACTTGATTTAGCTGGAGTGTTTCTTTTTAACTTAACGGACTTAATTCCTAAAATACTTAGTGTTTTAGCTATATATGGTTGTTCTGTTTTTACTTAATGTTAACAAAATGCCCTAGTGGGTTATGTTATGCAAAGGGTATACTTAACGTTAAGTCATGATTTTATATTTAATTTTCCTGAATTGCCCTTATTTTCTCCAATGAAAATTACATTGATATCAAAAACCATGAGTAATGAGGTACATTTTTATGCTAATATATTGATTTGTTCACTATTATGTGTAAATATTATACAAAATTCATGTGCTCACAATTTTTGGTTTTCCATTAATGTTATATAGCGAAAACTACAATAAAGTCCCCACATATTGGTCTCATAATCGATTTAGTTCCTATATATTTTTTTATTTAATTAAGTCCTAAATACAGGTAATCGTATTCAATTTAACCATTTGACTGGTCAACAGGTCATCCAACTTTCAAAAATTACATTATTGGCCCAGATTTCAAAATTTATTACAAATTTGGTCCAAAATTTACACTTTTGGCCTAGATTTTAACTTTTGTTACAAATTTGGTCGAAACTTTACCCTTTTTGCCCAAATTTAAGAATTTTATTATGAATTCATCCTAACTTTAGTTTTTTTACAACTTTTTTTTTTTAAAGAATTGTTTCTAATATGTTTTTTCTTTATAAAATCATATTTATAAAAAAACGTATTTTATATATATATATATATATATATATAGGTTTTATGGAAAACAGAAAATCATAAAAATGCATAAAAAATACTTAGAGATCACAAAACTTTTTTTTGAAAAAATCGCACCTTTTAACACAAAATCGCTAAAAAAAATTTACAAAAAAAAAATTGATTTTTTGTTTTTTTTTTTCAGCGAGTTTTTTAAAAAAGCTACGATTTTTTCATGTGTAAAGTCAAAAAAAAGTTTTGTGATGTCTAGGTATTTTTTTATGCATTTTTATGATTTTTAGGGTTTTTTTGTTTTCCATATAACTCTTCCTTATATATATATATATATATATATATATATATATATATATATATATATATATATATATATATATATATATATTTATAACTAGATACTTCATATACAATAAAGTTTTTAAAAAAAGTTATTATATAGAACATATAAGATTTTTATGTGAAAATATGTTTTTTTGTATAAATCTGATTTTATAAAGAAAAAACATATTAGAAACAATTCTTTAAAAAAAAAAGTTGTAAAAAAACTAAAGTTAGGATGAATTCATAATAAAATTCTTAAATTTGGGCAAAAAGGGTAAAGTTTCGACCAAATTTGTAACAAAATTTAAAATCTAGGCCAAAAGTGTAAATTTTGGACCAAATTTGTAATAAATTTTGAAATCTAGGCCAAAAATATAATTTTTGAAAGTTGGATGACTTGTTGACCAGGTCAAAGGATTAAATTGAATACAATTACCGGTATTTAGGACTTAATTGAATAAAAAAAATATATAGGGATTAAATCGATTATGAGGCCAATATGTAAGGACTTTATTGCAGTTTTCTCATATTATATATGAAAATAGTTGTTTGAATTTAATTTTATTATTTGAATTTTTTTAAACTTATGTTCAATTTAAGTTAATAATCATGTTAATTAAAAAAAAATTAAAATTTTAATGTGAAAATATACCGTTTTAATTTATAATGGTTATTAGATAAATGGTCATTTGTTATTTGTCAAATTTAAACATGAGGGTAAAATAGTCATTTATTTAAATTCAGACAATACTTCTCATGAATCCGATCTAATCATCAACTCACATGTTAGTTCAATTAAATAGCAATATCTACACAAGGTTCCCTTCAATATAAAATTTTTGGTCATTTAAGAATTTATATAGTGAGATAAATTCCCATTTCCCACCATGATTAACCGCTTACATCCCAATGTTTTACATCAAATATCAATAGGTTTAAAAGTATGGAAACATGCCTCAAGGAGAACCGAGGCATAAGCCTCAAGGAGAAATAATAAAATAATTATAAAATATTATAATAAAACCCATAGAAAACAATACAAAATTCCATATCGAGTTTAGAAATCGATAATTAATGCCAATTTCACATAATTCTAAAATATTATAATCTTAATTAAAACATAATAATATTTTATGTTTTTAACACATAGAAGCAGATTAATAAGTAGCAAAAAAGTAGCACTCACTCTGACCACTAGACAGTAACAATAATAGTTAAAATTTAAACAAATTATACACAATAGTGGTAGCAGACTAGCAGTATGAAAAAAAAAATCATAAAAATAGCAAACAACGTATAAAAGAAGAGTGCTTTTGCCTAGAGTATCTTAGTTAATAATTTGTTTTTATTGCACTCGAAGTTCAAATCCCAATGATTCCCTTCTCTTGTGTAAAGAAAGTTGACAACTTTGGTACAAACCAATAATAGTGTCATTACATGCCCATCATTTACCTTGTCTACAAACAGCTTTCCTGTTCATGCTAAAGGTACACTACTACGTACACAGTACACACCATGATTCAATTGAAATCATCTTACATAGTTTCTTAGTTTAACAGACTATTGGTGCTTAGATTTCATTCTCTTTGGATCACAAAAGAAATGTTCACATTTATAATTTTGATGTCAACAATTGTCTTAGCTAGTAGTATAATAGGACATATATAGCCTTAAAGACTTCTTCATTATGTCATTATATTATAACTTTCACAATCATACCATCTACTAAAATTCACACTCATAATCATCATTTCTGTATCACTGGATAAACATACTTTTCACAATGCTTATGTTTACAAACTTTTGCTTTCTTATGAACACCTGTAACTTGTATCCGATAACTTGAAGTTACATGGAAGTATTGCTGATGATCCTACTTGCTTCAGCCTCCCAAAACAATTGGTAATCAGTAAATGACTAGTATCTTGATCCAATTATAAAGTTATGTACTAATTATGAATTTCCCAAGTGTTTGGTGCTTAAACCTAGTAATACTCGAATTCAAATAGTGCCAAGCGTAACTTGGATTTGCTGAACAAATAAAGGCACAACCCACCAACTCCCTGTTCGACTTTATTTTTGTATCCACAACACATACGCACATCATTAGACTCATTCTACTCCAAATTCCATTCGTTTATAGCATTCACAACAGCATACTTACTCCACAAATTGTTAATTTGCCCATCTAACTACAGTAATTCAAAGACTTCACTACTTCAACTAAACTAGGTCAAAATTCGATTCTCACATTCTGATCGACATATTTGAATTCACTGATAAAGTTTACTCAATAACTTATATAAAACTTCATTAACTCTTCCATTTATTTCTTGGTAATTTATAGCTCATCAATTTACCAGTTTGAGGAATGTACCTCAAATTCACAGCAACACCAATCTTTACCAGACACGCCTTTCTGAGCTGTTTTCTTTGCAAGCTTATACTTCGATTTCCATAGATTTCTTCTTTCAATGTGGACCGATTTGAGGAGGTGGTTACCTTTCCTCAACAGTTGATTTTTTTCTATGAAGTCTTAGGATTGATGAACGAGGGAGTGAAATTATGAGAAAGTAACTAAAATCTCATTATATATTTACTCAAGTTGAGAGTTTCATTATTAGCCATCACACTTCTACACAACGTCACCTTCAGACCCTTAATATATCGAGAAAATCACAAAAATACAAAAACTAGATAAAAAAGTTTTAACAAAATATTTTATTTACATAAACGACCTCACATTTTGTTATGGTATCATGTATAATCACATTTTGCTATGAATTTCACTTTTTGATGATTCCTTACCATAAAATAAGTAATAATTTATGAAAATCATGCATGTTTTCATAAATTGCGAAATTTATATGATTTTTCATCGAATTTCTTTATAAAGACATTTTGCGATGCGGAGAATAGTAAAAGTAATTTTTCACAGCAAAAAGTTATATCATAGTGATCTTTATTCCCATCAGCTCTACATCTACTCAAAAAGCAAATATTCATAAACAAACAAAATAATCGAGATAGATTGTCACTTTTTAGATGATGCAAGTATCGATGGCTTGATAGCTCTAGCTTATGGGTATAAGGTATACTTCGACTCAGGGCGGACACTTGCATTTCCGAAGGTACAATTTATTAACTTTAGACCCTAAAATTAATAATATGTACAAAAAGACCCACTTTAGGATGGTAAAATAAACAAAAGATGAGTTTATACTTGAAAGAATTCTCAATATCGACAAAATCATGAATATTATCAAAAACTTTATTACATACTTATTATATAAAATGATTGACCGATTTCCAAAAGGTTTTGCTTGATTAAAGAAAGGGCACTTTTAAAAATAAAAAATAAAAAATAATACATATACCCTTCTCTTTTTGTCGAACGAAGGGGCAAGGACTCTTACTTAATTAATAAGTTAGAAAAAAACTTTGAGAAAACTTCATAAATAATCCTTATGCTTTCCAAAAACGGTCATATATTCCTTAAGTTTAAAAAACCTCGTAGATGGTCCTTATGGTTTCAAAACTTTTAACAAAAGGTCTTTATTGCTCACTCCGTCAAATTTTGTCCGTTAGCGGAGGTTATTTCCATCATTTGCCTACCACAATGAGTGAAGTTATGTCTTACTCCTTCCGTCCCAAAATTATAATTCATCTTTCTTTTTTATTTGTCCCAAAATAATAGTCCACTTCTAAAAATGAATAACATTTTTACCAAAATACTCCTTATTATTACTTAACCAACTAAACATTAAATGCAAACTAAGGACAAAACTCTCATTTTATTATATAAAGTTAGTGGTAATTATGTTTTCCTTAATTTGTATGTTTTTTTGTCTGTAGACAATAATTTTGGACAGGGAGGAGTATTATATATATATATATATATATATATATATATATATATATAAAGGGTCTATCTCTCTCTCACAAACACGCTCTCCAGATCATCAGCCTTATGCCTTCATCTGCACGAGTCAAAACACAAAACCAAGCTTCCTTCCATCCCTCATACACTACTACGTATCAATCTATCAATCGGATTCCAACGCTCTTTCACATAGATCCAAACATCTCCTCTCCATTCCTTCTCAAACATTACTCATCGTCATTCTCAATTAGGGGTGTGCAAAAAAACTGCAAAACCGAAAAAAAAAAAAAAAAAAAAAAAAAAAAAAAAAAAAACGAGCTGATTCGACCAATCCAAAACCGAACAAATCGAAACCAAAATAAACTGAAATAGAAAAAAAAAACCAAAACCGAAAAAACCGACTATCTACTGGACGGTATCGGTTTGAATATGTCGGTATCCGCGGATGCCTAAACCGAACCGTTTATATATATATATATATATATATATATATATATATATATATATATATATATATATATATATATATATATATATATATATATGGGAAAAGTGAATATATCCTTAAAGATATATAAGTTTAGATACCCAAACACACCATAATACGTCGTTTTGTTTGATATATGTATTATAATGTTCTAAAACTTCAACCCTAACTTGATTTATTTTCAAGATTTTCAAATTTTCACTGTTATCTTTCTCTTACATCACATCTTTTTGCCGAAACACCTACTAGGCTATATATATTATAGTTGAAAATGAAAATTATGTAAAAGGAAGATAAATGTGTAATTTATAAAAATCATGAAATTAAATCAGGTTAGAAGTTAAATTATAAAAACATTCGATAATTAGAATGTATTATATGATAAAAAACGACATAGTATGGTGAGTTTGGATACTTAAACTTATATATATATATATATATATATATATATATATATATATATATATATATATATATATATATATATATATATATATAATATTATTCAAATATTATTTTCATTGATTTTGAAGGATTATTTCAAGAGTGAAGGATCGATGCAAAAAATAGTAAATAAATAGATAGTATTATTGTTATAGTCACAAAACATAATAAAATATTAAATTTCTTGTATGTAATTTTTTTAGTCCATGTATGTAATTTATTTGCATGGATAGGTTGATTGACAAAGAAAAAAGGGTTTTTGACACTGTAGCACATCAATGTTTTGTCAAATTGCACATTTAGTCATTAAAGTTTATTTTGTGCTCAATTGATCCTTAATGTTAGTAAATACCGGCTAATTAAATGAATGAGAGCAAATATAACCGGTTTAAGGGTCATCGCTGACGTGTATTGGCTTATGTGGACAAGCATTTGACCATGTCATCTTTAACGTGGAAACCTTCCTTAATCGAACCTTATATTGAACAATTGAGGATACATTGTTACCCCAAATTAGGTCAGTGCCTCCCTCCCGATACTCTACACTCAATCGATATAACCAGAACAATGTATACCTCTTCCAGTCGATCAATCAACCTCCTGCTTGTCGGAAACCTTCGTGATGATGACCCCTGTCCACCTTGCGATTGTCAAGATGCAATAAGCGTAGAAAGGACTGCCTGTACCGACGATAATGTAGCTCGCAGGTTTTGGAACTGCAAAAACTCTTTGGTGAGTATTCCTTTTGTTTACTTACACCGTATTTGTTATTTTGAGCTGGAAATGTACACATTTTCATTAATTGCAACCCTAACCCTAACTCTAGCTTTCCCTTTTAATCAGTCAGTTGAAGGTCCAAAATGCAAGTTCTTTATGTGGAAAGACAAAGAAATGGAGGAGGGTTACTACAAAGAACAGCTTCGCAAGATGAGGTTTGAGCTAAAAAGGAAAGAAGAGTTTAGTGAAGTTTCGAAGGTTCAAAAGAAGTTGGTTAAGCTGCAGCAAGTTATGGAAGCAGATAAGCAAGTGTTTGAGACACAGTTGATGGAGTTGACGAAGCAAAACAGAATATTGAAGTGTGGGATCTTTGTTATGGTAATTGTAGTCATTGCCATGTGGTTGAAATGGACTTGAAAAGTGCAGCAGATCAAATAGGTGTTTATGGTTGATGGTATATAATTCCAACCAGTTTTTTGGAAAGTGTATGGGTGGATGTTAAAAGTTATTTGCTTTTTTGGGAAGTGTATGGGTGTATGGGTGTATGGGTACATGGTCATGGTTAGATCCTAGTTGTAATGTATAGTCAGGTTTTTGGTTGAATGCTTGTTTGATCAGTGTGTGTATGGGATGTTAGATGTAATGGAATGTAGATGTAATGGGATGGCAGTGCATGGGATCAATTGTAATGACTTTGTGTTGATTTAATGAATGATATGAAAGATCCTATTTTTGATATACCTTGCTGAATTTTATAATATGCATGTGCTCCTTTTAAAAATTAAAGTGTGGGTACCACATTGTCGGCCATAAGGAACTCACTTGGTCCATTTAAAAGTGCATTGTGTTTAGAGTTCTGTGCAGGGGTATATATGGAAAAGTAAGGGTTAGTAAGGGTATATGGACCACTGACCACACGTGGTATATAAGGACATAATCAATCATAATTTTAAATTTTAAATTATCTATATATGCAAACATATTCCCTTGCCATGCAGTTTAACCGGACAAGTCCTTGCCATGCATGCAACTTTAAATTAACACAACAAAAAGCTCAAAATAACAATCAACTTAAGTAACACAAAATACACATCACATAAACCAACATAGTTTCATACAAACTAGCAGAGTTAATAGCAGTTTCATAAAAACAACAACAATACACCAAAACACATCATTTCACACTACACACCATGTTCATATCACATAAACCAACACTTAGGTGCTGTTTGTTTTTCTGAAGCCAAAATGTTTGCAGTCTGCGGACCACATCTGCAAACCTCTGCAACAGAAGAGGCGAACCAAACGTCTGTAGTCTGCAATAAGAAGACTGTTTGTTTTTTAACATCTGCAGGCTGCTGAAATAAAGTGAATTTTAAATAAAATGATTTTACAAACTTAAAATGAAATTTCAATACCAAAATTTTAATAATAATAGTCTTATAAAATTCATGCAACCAAATTAGTCAATAGTCTAATAACATTGAAAATAAAATTCATGCAACCAAATTAGTCATACAATAAAAAAAATTAGTTTTACAATAACAATTTTATTTAAAACAATTCAATCTATATTGTGCATCAACTGATTAGCAATTTCATCCCATAACTGAGTCATATATTCGCGGTCTGCTGCAATACCATGTGTTGGAATCTCGTCTTCATCATCATCAACGGCCACATTGTTATTCCGAAATGAGACATTGGGTTCATCGTATCGTGCGAAATACTCATCACTCAGTCCTTCTCTCCTTATAAAATTATGAAGCGCGAAGCATGCCATGGCAATGTTTCTTTGTGTCACAAATGGGAATGGTGCCATCCTCTTCAATATAGGGAAGCGTGCTTTCAAAACACCAAAAGCACGCTCAATGACATTCCGAAGTTTTGCATGTCCATGGTTAAATTTTTCCTTATTGGTCAATGCACGTCTTTGACGAAAATCTCCAAGCCAATACCTCACATTACGATAAGGGGCCATAAATCCTCGAGTGTGTGCATACGCGGCATCACAAAGATAATACTTGTCTGTAAAAAATGCAAAACACTAATCAATTTTCAAACTAAGATAAGAGTATTTAAAAAAACAAAAACTTACCGGGTGGTGGAAACGGGAATGATGTTTGTGGATCGGTTATTGCTTTTGATAATATTCTAGAGTCATGTGCTACCTCTTCCCACCCGGCCACAACAAATGTAAACATCATATTGAAGTCACAAATTGCCAATACGTTTTGGTAGCAATCTCCCTTTCCCCTACTTCTATATAAGTCTTGTTTCTTAGCAAGGACAACAGCATGTATCAAAGTGCCATCAAGTGCACCAACCGCCCATTTGAAAATCCGTCGTAGCCTCCTATTATGTCCTGGAATGTTTGGATTCGGATTAAAAGAAGTTGGTACTATAACATCTTGTGCGAAAAACATCATTTTGTCCAACACTTCATAAAAAAATTTATGAATTGTTTGCTTCGAGTGTTGAAATCTCCGCTTGATAATCACGTAACGTTGATTATGGCCAATCATCATAAAAAACATAGCCATCTTTTCCTCAACCGATACGTGTTTGCTGTCCTTTAATGAGTAATTCGCACTAAAATGAGCACATAGTCGTACAAAAGAGTCACAGGACATGCGTAGTACTTCAACACATTGTAAACGATTACGATGTAACAACTCCAATGTGTATTCATGTCCCGTCATTTCCAAATCATTATCCCGCAATCGTTTCACACCTCTCTTCCAAAAATAACGGATGTACAGATACATAAGAATTACGAGAAGCAACTTTTGATCGTGATCCATTATGAACCTAAAATCAACAAAGTAGAACTTTAAAAAACATTACATTAATCATATTTCAAGTAGCAAAAAAGCATTACATAAACCATATTTCAAGTAGCAAAAAAGCATTACATAAACCATATTTCAAGTAGCAAAAAAACATTACTTAAACCATATTTCAAGTACCAAAACAACATTAGGTAAACCAGATTCCAAGTAGCAAAGTAACAAAAAATAGTTCCAACAAAGACAAAAATACCTAACAAAATAGTTCCAACAAATGCAAAAAGACCTAACAAATAGTTTCAGCACTAGAAAAATCAATGGACAATCTTTCCATCCTTCAAAACTCCTAAACTTGTACCCATCATCTCAAGCCATCCTCGTAATATCTCGGGAACATCAGGCAAATGCATCCACATCTCTCTCATGTTCATGGTCCCTCCGAAAATATGATATGCAACAAAGCGTAAAGAATCTGTAGGGCCTAATTGAAGCACCTCTAACTTCTCTAAACATTGAGGGATTGTATACCCTTTAGTCAAACTTTGTAGAGCTTTTTTCATTTCTAATGCTAATTCGTCAGCAGTAATAGAAGTTCCATCAGGTGAAGAAGCTGATGGTGAAGCACATGGAGGTATAGGAGTTGAGGGTTTAGCCCTTTTGTTGGGGTTACCAGATGGTGAAGCAATATATGGTGAAGCAGCAGAAGGTGAAGCTACAGAAGGTGAAGCAGCAGAAGGTGAAGCAGCAGAAGGTGGTGGCTCATGGTGGGAAGTGTCATCACCATCATCATCTATTACACGAAAAGGGGTGGCGGTAATATGAAGTGGTGGAACACGACAAGAGGATGCTTCAGCTACTGATGATGATTGGGTTGAGTAACTCCTATAATTACCAGTGGCACTATTTCCATCAAAAAGACGTGCACAAAGATCTGGAAAAGGCAGTGGAATTGTTCTCAATGAAGCAGCCTTCGGATGCCCTTAAACCCAAATGTAACAAAAAATAGTATAAGACTATTTAGCAACTTCAAGCGTAAATGTATAATATGTGTATATATACCTTCTTAAAGTCATCCCACTCCTCGGTTGTTAAGTTAAAAGTGTTTGTTTGAGAGTTGTATATGTTACCAGTTTTGTTTTTTAAATACACCCATCCTGTGTATTTGGCTTTCAGATTGTCATATGCGTTTTTCATTTGCTTTTGAGTCAACTCAAACCCAAATTTCTCCTTAAGAACTCTTCCAAGCCTTATCCATGAATCTTTTTGCAAACTCAATCCTTTTCTACCGACACTCTCTACTTCTTCAATACAAGTATCCAATAAGCATTTTAAATGCTCATTGGTCCATTGTTGTTTTTCTCCCATTTCTAATAAGCAATATATCATAGATAATAATAATTTAATAAGGTATTGTAGCATTCATAAGGTATTGCATATCATACACATTCAAACAAAAAAAATAACGATTTGAAACAATAAAGAGTATTTTCAAAACCAAATAACAATAAACAATCAACAACTAACATCATTATTTCATAAAGAGTGTTTTAAAGTGTGATTTTCCAAAAATAATCTTTAAATCTTGTATTTCATGAGAGAACAAAATATATTAAACGTGATGTACATTTTATGCGAGATAAAGTCACGAAGGGAGTTGTGAAAGTTATAAAAATATCCTCTCAAGAACAAGCACATATATATTTAGTTATTTGCCAAAATCCTTGATTATGTTTAACATTGGTATTTAATTGAAAATTTGAAGTTGTTATACAATTTTCCAAAAGTAAAATTTAGGGGATATTGAAATGGTAATGGTCAAATCCAATCTTATTTTTGAAATACATATATAAATAAAAGGAAAGTGACTTTGTCAGTTTGGTGAAGGTAATCTTTAGACGTGTTATAAATTCTAAGACTGGCCTAAAGTGGTCTATTGAGTCGATCCATATTGCTGACCCGGGGTATAAGACCTGTCTAATGTAATAATTTTATTTAAGGAATTTATAAAAATAGTAAAAATCGTTAATGTCTTTGCAATTTTTAGCCAAAAAGTAAGAGATTAACAATTGAGCAAAGAAATGAGAGGTAACCTGTGATTTAACCAAGACTAGTAGTACTACATTGAATCTAAAAATAACATTTATTTTCATACTTTTGAGTTCTTGGCTCTAGTTTTTCTGAAAGTGAAAAATGAAGCTGTTTGGATTTTTTTTGGAGGAAATCATAAATAATAGAGGTAAATCATAGGTGCTCTAGTTGTAAATGTGGATATACAAGTAATTGATGCATACAATTATTTTTGCTCCTGCACTACTTGTGAGACATAAACAGGAAAATATTGGCAAGACCCCTAATCATGTATTAAGCAGAAATCGTAATCTTTTATATATAAAAACCAAATTTGATCATGTATTAAGCAGAAATCGAAACTGATGGAATTGGTCATGGAGAATTTCATGTTGAAATTGAAAAAAAAACATAAGGCAAAAGGGCGAAACCTGTTGTTCGTCACAGGTTGTTCGTCGCAGGTTGTTCGTTGCAGGTGGGTAGATCGCAATGTCGGCCGGTCGACTGGTCGCCTGGTCGCTCGACGCCTTCAATCGGAGAGGATGCTCGTGACGGCGATCCTGATCGGTGGTGATGCTCGACGAATTGAAGATGGAGCAGTCAAAGGTTTGCTGGGTGGAGAAATATTGACCAGGTAAGAAAGCAACGATGGAGGCGGATAGAAAAGAGGGATGCGTTTTTTTTAGGTTAAAAACAATTCGCAGACGTGAGAAGAGGTTGGGCCAAGTCTGTGTGGTGAAGACCTCGCGCAGACATTTTTATGTCTACGCACTTTAGAAAAACAAACACACTGCAAACCTATAGGTCTGCGCCACGCAGACAAAAGAGCCCACGCAGATCTGCAGAGAAAAAACAAACAGCCTCTTAAAGTTATTCTAGAGTAACAAGTTTAGCTTCTGAATTCCCAGGTGCATCTACACCACCAACTTTCATGCCCAGCTTCAACTTGATATTCCTTTCAGATTTCTACCTCCTGATCATGTTCTTCAACAGGGTTGCAAGTGGTGTTTCTTTAGCCTCTTGTTCTTGCACATGAACATGACTAGGTTCTCCATTTGCTGATGCATCAAACTCCAAAGGAGTGAGTTCCACATCATCATAGTCTTGTTTCACATGCACCTCATTGACTGCTTCTCCACCATCATTTATTGCTCCTCCGTCATCATTTGTTGCTTGATCACCTTCATTCACTTCATCACCTTCATTCATTGCATTAGCTTGATTACCTTCATCATCCTCATTGAGTGCTTCAACTACACCCTGATTGACCAATATGAAACATTAATAGAAATTTAAAAAGAAATTGTAAAGATTAACCATTTAAATACTTATTTACCTGTTTTGTTTTTCTACTAGCTTTGGTTTTAGGAGGCCTTGTTAAAGTACAAGCTCTTTTGTTGTGTCCTTCAATATTACAAAGGCTACATTTTTGTTTTTTGCCAGCCTTGGATACGTTCACTTGCTCCTTACCTTTGTTGTGTGTTTGGGTAGTTTTCTTTGATTTTTTACTTGACTGGTTTGGGGTTTCTGTTGCATCCATTTTCCTTTTAGTTGCAGGTCTCTCAGGCATAGTTCTACGAACAAGATGTAAAGGTGGGGTGTAATCAGTTGCAGGCCACAAATTACTTCCATTCATAGGTGCTAACCTAAACTTGTATGCCTTCATGTAAGTGATGCTACTAAAATTTTTGTCCACATATGACACTACATCCTTATTAATAAAACTAATAGCTGCAATAGAATGGACACAACCGATTCCATTAAGCTGCCAAAGCCTGCATGAGCAAGTTCTTTCTTCAAGATCCACTTCATAAGCATTTGTAGTTCCTCTTACTTCAAACTAATTTAGTCCACTAGGTAAGACTTGTTAAGGTCTTAGACCCTTCTTAATATCATTCACTATTTCTCTAATTATTGGACAAATTTGCTTGCCCCATCCTAGACCCTTGCATTTCTTCTTGAACACCCTCTCCATCATATACATCCTCAACTCCTCTAGCATGGTGATAATTGGTTTCTTCCTAGCATCAACAATCACAACATTAAAACTTTCTGGCATTCCATTCTCCACAGCATTACAACATCTTCCTGGTTGGAAGTAGGCCCTTGACCATGTTTTAGGGTCTTTGTCCATCAGATACTGATGAGCACTTGGGTCTAGCACTTTAAGCTCTTTCATGGTAACCTTAAAATCTACCTTTGTTGTTGCTTTACATGCCTTCTAGAATATGCTTTCATATTGGGCACCACTATACCTTTTCCTAAGGTTTTGGCTAATATGCTTGGCACACTACCTATACTCTACATATGGAAGGAGTTCTTTCACAGCCTCAATCAAACCCTGTTAACAACTTCCAAATATAGTGAATAAGGATGCAAATAGATAGGAAAATTAATTACAACCAATTAAATTACCTTGTGTTGATCCGATATTACATTGTATCCATAGCCCAAGTTAAGTCCCAAGTCATCAATGAGTAAATCCAAAAACCACCTCCAATTTTCCTTATTCTCCACACATACTATTGCCCATGCAATAAGATAAATCCCATTGTTTGCATCCCTTCCAACAACACATAATAACTCCCCTTTGCAGATCCCTTTAAGGAAACAACCATCTAAACCTATTATCTTCCTGCATCCCTCCTTCCACCCCTTCTTCAATGCATCAAAAGCAAACATAGAACTTACTAAAGTAGTTCTTCCCATCTGGCATATGATTTACATAAAGCTTCACAGTGCTACCTGGATTTGATCTCCTAATCTCTTCTGCATACGACCATAACTTTGCATAATGTTCAACTAGGGTACCATCTATTAGTTGGAGTGCATATTTCTTAGCTCTCCTGCATCGACCAACACTAACATGAATACCAAACTTCTGTGACACGGTTGTTCTTAGCTTTCTAACACTCATCTTTTGTCTAACTAAGAACTCTCTTGTATAATGACTCCCTATCCAAGCATAAGTGACCATGGACCCTAACTTGTAGTTCCTTGCACATTTGTGGACTGAATTTAAAGACTTAATTTAGAAGCTTGATTCATCACTCATCCAAGATGCCCACAACCTGAATGTGCACTCACCCTTGCAACACTTAACCAACAATCTTTTCTTATCATTTTTCTTAAAGCAAAGTTGGTACCCATTCGCAACAGCATAGTTGCATAACATTGATTTTAATTGAAATGGATCTTTGAACCTCATACCAAGTATTGGGATCTGCTTTTTCCATGGAACTAAATCATTAAAAATGGAATGTTGTTGAGTTACATTGGAATCCTCTTCATGCCCATCATCATCATCTATGTTGTTATCATTTCCCTCTTCCTCTTCGCCACATAATCTATTTAGAAATTCATCACCCTTTGTCCTATTCATACTCAGTATGTCCTCATTAAATTCCACATCCACATCTGTTAGGTTATCAATTTCATCCTCATTCTCTCCACCATCAATGCAAGAATCATCTCCATCCTCCTCTTCTATTTCAGAACCAAACCAAACTTCTATTCCTTGACCATCATGGTCCACATACATACAAATTTTACCATCTGTCCCATATGCTTGAAAAATGAAACCACCATAGTCTTCATCATTAGCGATAGCAGTTATCCTAAATATTAAGGGCTTACATGGTTCACACTAGTATAACTTCTTTATACTTTCTTGCATGAACCGTTCGAGAAAGGTGATACATTCACCGTATGCCATTCCAGAAAAATCGTGATCATTGAAAGTAAAATTGATACCATGGTTATACGAGAAAGGATTTCTAAGAAAAACACCTTTGAAGTTCAGCTCCACTATGGAGTGGAGTCCATCAGGGTTTGGCGTCGAGCTAGACATTATGGGTTGGTTGACTGCTCACTGACTTCGATCGGAGAAAACGACTTCGAACCCTAGGTTTAGTGCTTCGTATTCACTGTAATATGAAAAAAAGAAAGAACGAAGAAGGAGTGTCCTGGCTAAATAAATGTGTTTATTTTGACCTCTAAATCCTACATGGATAAAATAAATGAATTATATTATGTAAACTTATTCCACACAAGCAATATCACCGGTTGTTCCGTTTACCGGGTGCATAAGGGGGTAATTAGTCGGTATTTACTAACATTAAGGATCAATTGAGCACAAAAAAAAACTTTAATGACTAAATGTGCAAATTGACAAAACATTGATGTGCTACAGTGTCAAAAACCCAAGAAAAAAACGTATCTCAAGAAGCATGATACGACCATAAGCAATTCCATATTTGCACTTCTACATTCATCATGTTTTATTGTTGTTTTTATTATTATATCTAGTCTTAATAAAATAGTACTTTGCACGCCACATGTCCCTCTTTTGCACCTCCTACTTGCCACGTGTCCTTCACGGAAAAACTCTTAGGACTGATTTTCCCGCCCATGCGATTCTTCAATTGTCAATAACTCATCTCCTAAGATTAAGGAAATTAGTTTTCAATTAGTTTTACACTGCATTCAAATTACGTATTATACATGTAAAGAAAAATTTCAAACTTTAATAGAGATATGCAATCCCTTAAAATCAACTAATCATAATCCTCTAACTTACAAATATTGATTTCGTGATTGATATCTTCTTCACTTCTTCATTGAATTCTTGGAACCTGTATTCAAGAATTCTTCTTTGTCTCTACAGACTAGCGAAGGTATATCTCCATCTGTTTAGTCTACAAAAAAAAAATCAAAGTTATTTGTGTTTTTGTGATCTATAAAAACTTATTTACTCTATTTCCTTTTCTTCTTCTTCTGTTACGATTCTTCTTCTCAATCTCTTACTTATTTTGAGGAATTGAGTTTCCTATATCATCCTACTTTCATTCTGTAGGAGATACCATACGACATATATCACCCTCCTATTTCTCTATAACTTTCAGTTTTTTAATAAATAACATCATCAATCGTGTATTTTTCAGCATAAAATAATTAATTATACCAAAAATGCCCTTTTATAATCTTTACACTCTAATTCCTGCCAACAAGCTTTAGTTCTCGAAAAAAACCCAATCAAAATACACACTGATCATTAATTGCTTTATGTTTATGTGATTTGCAATATGTTATTTACTTTATTACTTTTTTCTTCTCCCTCTATTACGATATTTCTTCTCCTTCTGTTACTTTTTTTTTCGAGGAATGGACCATGGAAAACAGGAATAGTAATCCAAGGTTCCATTCCATGTTAAGTTTGTTTCATTATAACCACTTTTTTTTATTAACATTGTAATTTATCATTCTAAATGTTATATGCAGAAAAAAAATTATAAGTAAAAAAACTTTAAATGTAAGCAAAAAAAAATAGCATTGTACTTTGATAAAAAAAATATGCAAGGTTATCTTTCTTTTTCTTCAAATCTAATTGTAAGAATTATGTTATAAAAAATACAAATGAGACCACGAATTTCACTGTTTTGCCCCTACTAAAAAAACTACTTTAAAATAACACATATTTATGCCATATCATTTTTTTTTCTGAATTTTATATAGAAAAATTAAATTAAACAATGAAACTTTAGAAAATATGCATCATATAGCATTGTACTTTCTAAAAAAAAATTTAACAGTTTTCCACATGATAGTATGATTTTTACTGCGTGACTGATTTGCCCTTGAAATTCTACATCTTTTACAGAAAAAAAAAACAAAAAATAAAATATAATAAATACTCTACTTTGAATAATATATATTTCTATTTTTTAACATTTGTTTTTGTTTTTTTTTTTCATAAATTGTTCATGTTAAGATAACTTCACACAACTACCATATTATAGCATCATATTATTCGTATGTAAAACTCTTATAACATAAAGTTTTTTTGTCCAATAATTAGCATCATAAGTTACTGTTATAAGAGTTTTATAACAGAAAGTTTTAGTTTTTATTTGTTAACTCAAAGCAACATTTAGGGGAATCTACTTTTGTTATTGCCTTATTAGCATATTGTAGTGTCTTACTTTTATATTGTAACAGTTTTGTAAAAGCCATTTTACATAATGTTTAATTTTTTCATGTTTTACTCAAAGGGCAAATGGCCAATTTACTTTTTGCTATGTCTATTTACCAAATGAATGAAAGTATGAATCTAAAATCGTCTACTATACTAATATAGATATATTGTTGATAGTTCTGGACATAACAGAAAATGGACATGTTTTTTTTTGCTATTGAGAAATAAAAGATTAATAGAAAAGGGCATGATTGTCCTTTTTTCCCTTAAAGGGAAAAAAGGGCAATGTAAAATAGTTATCGTCTTATTAGCATATTATAACATAATACTTTTGTGTTGTATTAGACATATTTATAATATAGTTATAATATATATATACATATATACATCAAACCGTGTACAATTTTTCATAATCAAAATGCAATTACAAATCATTATGGTATCAGAGCCATGGAGGATGAGAAGCATTCTCACAATACTCACAAGTTTGCTTTTACCCTCTCTCCAACCAATTACGAATACTGGAAAGCCATGATCAAACCCTTTCTTATTACAAACAATCTTTATGGCTATGTAGACGGTACAATTATGTGCCCTGAAAAACAACTTCCTCCTGCAGCAGCCACAGCTGCTGATCCGAAACCTGAACCAAGAGACAACCCAAACTACTCTATTTGGGTTGCCAATGATGCCCACGTACGCATGCTGATAATCTCCACAATATCAGAAGCATCTTTTCGACACGTACAAGGTACCACCTCTCAAGAACTCTTTCTCTTGAACGTGCATATGCTCCACACTCCTCATCTCGAGAATATACTCTCAAAACACAATTATTGAGAATCGAGTTGAAGGGAGATGAAACTACTGATGCATATTTGAATCACGCTCAAGAATACGCTGATGCTTTAGCGGCTATTGGATCTCCTGTATCAGACAAAGATTTAGTTATGCTTGCTGTTTCTGGTCTAAGAGAAGAATACAACAGTCTTAAAGCTACAATCACAGCCAGACAGTTTCCTACCTCATTCACTGAACTACATGCTCTTCTTAGTGATCATGACTTCATGATAGGAAAAACACGGAACCCTACAACACCAGTTGTTCAAGCGTTCCACACAACTACAAATGCAACCTCAACACCTTCTGCATCAACATTGGCAGCTCAACTGGGTCCTCTTACTACTGCCCTCAACTCCCTCGGCTTCAACATTGTACCAAACTCAATCTCTGGATCTCAACCAACAGGTCCTCAAGCCTATTATGGATCTCGAAACAGAAACCGTGGCTCCTACACTCGTGGAAGACGTGGATCCTCTCGCCCTAACAGCAATCGTGCACGAGGTGACCGCCAATTCAGTTGGGCTTCAAACCAAAACACCGTCCATGGCACATGCAATCGATGTGGCATTGGTCATCTTCCATCACAATGTCCAAACAGAGATCCATCTACTATCCGTCCGCGCAACATTCCCAACCTTGTTGAGAGTCATATCCCCACAGGCTCCAACTCATGGTTTCCTGACACCGGTGCCAATGCTCACATCACGCCTGATCTTGCCAGCATGGACGATTCTCGCACGTACCAGGGTAATGACAATCTACATGTCGGTGACGGTAAGGGTTTTCCTATTCTCCATATTGGTTCCTCTCGTATCTTCTCACCAAACAAAACTTTTCAGCTCACAAACATCTTACACGTTCCACAAATCACAAACAACTTCTTTCAGTTCAAAAATTTTGTTTAGATAATAATGTCTTTTTTGAATTTCACTCTTCTTTTTTTGTCATTAAGGACGTGTCTACACGCACTACTCTTCTCACGGGCCCCAGTGAAAATGGTCTCTACAAGCTCAAGCCTCATTCATTCCGGTCCAAGTCTACTTCTCCTGTTGCTTTCTCGGCTGCCCGTGCATCTCCTGTCATATGGCATCGACGACTTGGACATCCTCATCAGAGTCTTTTAAATTTTATGTTTTCTAATTTTTCACTTCCTGTTACAAACAAGTCTTCTTCTAGTTGTTGTTCATCATGTCAACTTGGAAAATCTTCAAAATTACATTTACCTGTATCTTCTTTTCGTAGTAATAAAATACTTGATTTAGTTTATTGTGATGTGTGGGGGCCTGCTCCTGTTCTTTCCTCTAATGGTCATCGTTATTTTCTATTATGTGTTGATCATTTTTCTCGTTATATATGGTTCTTCCCTATGTCTCAAAAATATGATGTATTCAACATCTTTCAAAATTTTATTACAATGGTTGAAAGCCAATTTTCCACAAAACTCAAGCGTGTTTAGACTGACTGAGGTGGAGAATTCCGCCCTCTATCCAACCTTTTTACAAATCTAGGTATTATTCATCAGCGTTCTTGTCCCCACACAAGTGCTCAAAATGGATTTGTTGAACAACGTCACAGGCATGTCGTTGAAACCGGTCTCACTCTTATGGCTCAATCTCACACACCTCAACGATTTTGGCACTTTGCCTTTGAAACTGCTGTCTACCTTATCAATCGCATGCCTTCTCACACCTCTCAAAGGAAATCTCCCTTTCAGCATGTTTTCAATCATCTTCCCGATTATTCCTTCCTATGAGTTTTTGGTTGTTTATGTTTTCCACATTTGCGACCGTACAATTCTCACAAAATGGATTTTAGGTCAACTCCATGTCTTTTTCTTGGCTACAGTCCTCTTCACCATGGCTATCGTTGCCTTGATCTATCATCTGAACGAATCTACATTGCACGTCATGTTCGTTTTGATGAATCCTCCTTCCCTTTCTACAATATCAATACGTCAACCTCATCTCCCATCTCCTCAAAATCTCCATATACCTCGATGGTATCTCCTCACGAGATGCCTGATGCATTACCTCTCTCCACCCACACTGACCCACCACTCTCGGTTGACCATCCCTCTTCCACTCCCAACAATACCTCTAACTTAGTTGATCCACCCTCTCAAACTCAATCCACAGGTCCATCCCCCCCTCCTATATCTGCCCCTCGTCCTCGTCCTGCCAACCTTCAGCAAAACCCAAAACAGCGTGTTCCTTTCCATCCTTACGCCTATCACACTGTCACCGACATATCCGAACCGTCATCATTCTCTATTGCGAATAAATCTCCAGAATGACGTTAGGCAATGGCGAATGAGTATAGTTCTCTTATAAAAAATGGCACTTGGATTTTAGTACCCCCTGTTCCCAATGCTAACCTTATTGATTGCAAGTGTGTTTACAGGTTAAAACGTGACAAAACTGGGGCCATTACTCGCTACAAGGCGAGACTTGTGGCAAAAGGGTTCCGTCAACAAGCAGGGATTGACTACCAGGAGACTTTTAGTCCTATGGTAAAATCTACCACCATACGAGCCGTTCTATCCATTGCCATCACACAACGATGGCCCTTACGACAACTTGATGTCCAAAATGCTTTTCTCCATGGAACTCTTGCTGAAATAGTATATATGAAACAACCACCAGGTCTTGTGGATCCAAAGCACCCAGATCACGTTTGTCTGCTCAAAAAATCTATATATGGCCTGAAGCAGGCCCCCCGGGCTTGGTTTCAACGTCTAACTCAGGCTCTGCTTCTTCTCGGTTTTCATGGATCCAAGACAGATCCCTCGCTCTTCATCTACTCCTAAGGTGGTACTCTCCTCTACATGCTGATTTATGTTGATGACATAATCCTCACAGGCAACAACAGTGATGCGATAAACAATATTGTTACTCAACTTGGGAACACCTTTGCCATCCAAGATCTTGGACGTCTAAATTATTTTTTGGGAATTGAAATCGTACCAACCGGAGACAATGTCATCTTATCTCAGAAAAAGTACATCTTGGAACTTTTTCAGAAAATGGGCCTTTCGGACTCCAAGCCGACACCGTCTCCGATGATCACCTCTCCGCCGTTGTCTATCAATGACAGTTCGTCCTTCTCTGATCCAACAAAGTACAGACAAGCTGTTGGTGCTCTTCAATATGCCACCCTGTCTCGTCCAAATATTACATTCGCTGTCAATAAAGTTTGTCAATTCATGCATGCACCTACTGAGAATCACTGGTCTGCTGTCAAACGTATTATGCGCTATTTAAAGGGCACAATTGACCATGGCATGCTCATTCGCCAGTCCTCAGATCATTATCTTCAGGCCTTCACTGATTCTCATTGGCAGGGGTCCACCAACTCTCCCTCATCTCTTACGGCTTTCTCTGACGCCGATTGGGCTGGTTGCCCGGATGACCGTCGATCCACGGGGGGATTTGCTATATATATATCTCGGTTCTAATCTAATTTCATGGACGGCCAGAAAACAACGAACTGTATCTCGCTCATCCACGGAATCTGAATACAAAGCTCTTGCGGATACCGTTGCTGAACTCACATGGCTTCAAGCACTTCTTGGAGAGCTAGGTGTCAAACAATCATCTGCTCCTGTTTTGTGGTGTGATAATCTTGGAGCAACATATCTCTCAGCTAATCCAGTGTTTCATGCAAGAACAAAACACATAGAAGTTGATTTCCACTTTGTCAGGGAAAAAGTTACCAAAGGAAAACTTCAAGTTCAGTTCATATCTACGCATGATCAAATTGCAGACATTTTCACAAAACCCTTGTCGACTCCTAGATTCCTCTTTCTAAGATCCAAGCTACAGGTCATTCCGCGGCCTTAGCTTGCGGGGGCGTATTAGACATATTTATAATATAGTTATAATAGAGGGTATCTAAGTGTAATTAGTATATATATACATATATACATCAAACCGTGTACAATTTTTCATAATCAAAATACAATTACAAATCATTATGTTGTAACATTTTCATAACAAAACGTTTATATTATTCGTTTATTTTACTCTAATAGTAAATGACTTGGTGCAATTGAAAGAATAAAGGACAAAAAGGGCAATTTGGTTTTTTCATGGTTGTTACCAACACTACAACATAAAGACAAAGATGTCAAGTTTTAATTATTACTTAAAAAGTATATATAAACACAATTTAAACGGAAGATTTTTTTTGTACTCACCACTCTATTCCTGCCATGGTTTTGATATTAAATTGCAGTTTTGACATTCTGTAACATTTGCACAAAGCATACATTATTTCATTTTTTTAATTCCACTTCACTTTAAAATAAGAAAATAATTAACAGTCCACCTACATGCACTCTACCCTTCATGTAAGAGTTTGAAAATAGAAAAAGAAAATTATATAAAACACAAACATTATTCATTAAACATTGCATTAACCAATAAGAACATAATAATGGTAGGCACTCGCTTGCTTAAAAGGCTAAGATGGTTAGTCTATGTTTTTGCATACATTCACCATTTTTATGTAAAATATACATTAAAAAATATATATTACCCTTTTGAAAACAAAAGGGTATGCGAGTAAATTGGATTTCATAGATTTTAGGACAAAATGTTGAAATCCACATGTCAAAGGATTTGTGAATTTCAGTTAGATTCAATCTGGTACTCATTTGCAACCAATGCCATAATGGAATGGAATTGGATTCCAATTCCGGCCAAACGTCAAGTCTATTACGATTAGAGTCAGAAAAAAAAAATACAATTTAATACACATTAGCAACATCAGCTTTTTTGAAACAACTTGATCTTAAATTGATAGTCATGCTATCCACGACACGTTTGACCACAACTGGTTTATAAGCTCCTACAGATCCTTGCAAATAACAACTGCGTCCAGATTAATGCCATTAACTAAAATTATCATTATTTAGAAAAGTCAACAGCAAATCAAACAAATTTACGAAAAATATGCCAAGATTTGAAACGCAAATCCTAAAAAAAAAAAAAAAAATCCCAGAATAAGAATTGATTATAATCCGTTTATATTTCAGTAAAAATATGTATATCTTCATCCGAAATTCCTCTTCTTCTCTTTGTTAGCAGTTGTGTCATTGTGTTATCCTGCTGAACAGGTAGCTTCCGAATAGGTCACCATTAATTGGAAACCATCGTTGTCTTCTAAATACTATTCTCCATCATCTTCATTTTGTTAATCTTTTTATCTTGCTCAGATATCACCGACATTTCTAGGAGATTGTACCAACGAAAACATTACCCCCAAATCTGAAGGTTTAGATCCTAAAAGAAGTACTCCACAATTAGCTATGTAACACCTTCTATTTTAATGTATTTACATTTCTAACCCCCCTAATTTTCTTCCATTACGTGATTTTGTTAATAAAGCAATATATATACATAAATTTCATTATAGTATTTTTCTTAATTTATGTTGTGAATTTTTTATCATTACAAAAAAATAACGTAATAATACTTATATAAATACAACATTCCTTAGTTTGCTATATAAAAACAAAAGCAAAATATAATAAATATATTTTAATATTTTATAATTCCTTATTTTGTTAATAACTAAATACAAAATACTCATCATTTACTTGTGATATTTTGCCAAGTAACTCATATGTCAAACAAATAAATCCAACTATATTATTTTTGTTAATATTATTAAGATTTTATATCATTAATAAATAAATATAACCTACTCTACGTGTCGTAATGGTAATAGCTACTACTGTTTATTTCATTCTAATTTAAAATTCCATTTAAATTTTAAAATAGATTTTTTTATATATGATGGTAAACAATTTTATATGTCAATTCATTTTATATAACATTATACATTATGAACATTTTTAAAACGTCCTAAATATCGTCAAAACATATTAAATATTTTGCAGAATCATATGTATTATTGGCGCCATGTCTTAGGTTACATAAAATCAACATATATAGGTTTAGATATTACACATTGATACCCTCTATTCTATAATATATTTAATTGTGTCTAATAGAGGCAGTTATGATGTGACTTACAGGAGATTGTAATTAAGCCCTGATGTCAGTCACGCCCTGTCATGATATAAAGGTGGTTCTTTCTTGTATAAATACCAAGTTTAGTCATATGAATTAGCTAAAGAGTTACATATACAAAGCATTCTCTCTCAATACTCGATGTACTTTAGCTAGGGTATCAAAACCTACAATCAAATTAGGAGTTTTTATTGTGATATGCAATCATCTTCAGGACATCCGATCTCCTCCCTTTGCAATTTGTTTTTCACTGTATGTTGCAGTGTAATCAGAATCATAAATTCAGAGTCACTCAGACTATACGAACTGGCAAAGAGTCGAGAGATCTATGGTTGTATGGATTTTTCAGATGTTTTATCGCCATATAATATTGATATGGAAGACTTAGAATTGTCTTGGATCATAAATGATTTATATTCATCATTTTCCTCATGCCAAAACTCTGAGCAATCTGTTGCAACTTTTGTTGTTTGCACCGGATCATCTTTACTTTTTCTAGGAACAAACTCAACAGAAAACGAAGTCCAATGCCTCTGTATGGAAAATGAAATAATATTGTAAGATGAGTTCAACGATGTGGTTCGCCTCAACGAGCTAAAGGAAACATATCCCACATATGTCTTTACTTCTCCATCATATTCAGGCTCTGGTGCTTCATTAGACTCCTGCCAAATCTCAAACCGAGAATCTTCCTGATCTGGATCCTGCTTAATAATTATATCAATCCACATATCTCTGTTCGGGGTAATGATGCGTATTAAGAACCCACAAAATTCATTGCACCAATCATCCGGAAGACGCAGTCTAAACGTGTTGGCAACATATAGCATAAGCGGCATATATCTCCCCCATTTAACATGTGGGAGACGCTTTGTAAATGTTTTCCCCCTAAAGAACCTACCTACAAACGCCCTTGGATTCTGATATTGAAGTCTTACACTGATAAAGTGATCTTCAATAGCATTCCCCTGCCATGGAAAACACATTCATTTATTTGTGTGTTTGGGTTAATTAACATGATAAAGATCGAAATTCAAAAGGTACGTAGAGCAAAACCTGGAGCATGGAGTCTAGTAATATCTCACCATCACCAAGTTTGTTGTCCCCTAGAAGTGACACTTTCCACAACCATTTACAGTTTGAGATATCTCCAAAGCTTTCAAGCGAGCTACAATTATCCGCTATAACAACAGCTATACTTGATGGCATCTCTGACAATTCTACAAGGTCATAGCAGCTTGACACATTGAGCCATTTGAGCTGAGGAACTCGCAAGCGACTAAAATTTAATCGTGAAAATTCATTTCCTTCTAGATTGAGTTGTTGCAAGTTGGGAAACTCTAAAACATCAGAGCCAATGTCTTCATCTCCTAAATGGCACACGCTCAGATTCAACTTCCTTAAGAATCGGAGTTCATGCAATTTGTTGAAAAACCTTAAACGTATGTTACGATGTAAACAAGGATCCTCTACACAACATTCTACACCAGGAAGATTGCTGCAACCACACCTCCAACAAATAACAAAATAGTTTGAATAAGATTCTATGTAGGATGCAACTTTGCTCCCACTATTATCCAAATCAAGATGTTGTAAATTGTCCATCTTCTGTTGTTGGATCTTTGGAAACTTAACAAGTTTGGGCTGCCCTGGGAATTCAAGGGTCTCAAGTTTCTTTATTCCCCTAATGGGTGGAAACATCTCAAGATTGGGACAAGCTTCTATAGATAAGTAAACAAGCTTTTCCAAGCATCCAATCGATGGATGAATTTCTACTAAGCACAGACATCCATAAAGAATAAATCTTTCAAGATTTGGAAGTCCATTAAAATCTGGTGTGATGATTAGTTTATCCATAAAGTGAAGTTTCAATAACTTCAAACTTGGGAGCAACTGTTAAATACAAGTACAACAAGTCAAAAATGTATCAAGGTGACAAGATTTTTGAGGAAAATGGCATGCAGGCACACAGACAAACACAAACACAGTTATACACTATTTATATATGAAATAATAGTTTGACAAATAACTAGTTCCTTCCGTCCGCAAATGGAAATCATGTCAACTTTTAAATTGTTTAATAATATATCTATAAATCACTTAATAGAAACAAGATAATAAAAGACCTTTAAACCCAAATCAGTGATATCAATATTTTATAATAGTTTTTAATCATATTTCTTTTCAAAAAAACAAAAGGAAATTTGCATCATTATTAAGACAAAAGGATATTTAGATGGAGGATGGGTTTTACATAAATACCATGGACTATAATGACTAATATGTTAATAAACAAATTATATTTTGAAAAGTTTATAGTTTCTAAGACAAAGGACATTCAAAGAATAAAGATCCATGCTTTTCAATGCTATAGATACTTGAAATTTACTCTGGATTATTCATGTCTGTAATTCATCATCAACTTTGTTTTCATCTGTTAATTAGATAAAGTGATAAAAAATATGAATTACCTTACAACCCTCCCAAAGTTGTGTTTGCGAGCCAAAGGTCAATAGAAGACAGCAAAGCTCCCTTAGTGGAAGCTCATTAAACAATGATTTTGCAGGATCACCTATCGATTCCATATACCGAAGATTCTTCATGTTTGCAGCAACCGAATGAAGATTTTGTTCTTGTCCTTTTGCTGGTTGAATCCAGAAATCCATTTTTATTGCTTCGATCTTGTCACTTTCCTATGATAGAGGAACCAAAATGGTGTTAGGATTAATTCAAAAGTGTCTGTTTATACATACATAATATATCATGCAAAGCGTAGCTTAACCATTACCATCATTGCATCCATAGCACATATTCTAAGAACATCTTCTTTCTTCCAAATCCTACTATGTTTCTCAGGATTCTTGGGGTGTTCCCCTCTAACAATGTGGTGTCCCATTTCTTGCACCAGATCATGCATATCAAACTCTCCATCTTTCGAAATAGTTATGAGAGCCTTTTGTATCAACACCTTTATTCCTATAACAGGATAAAAACCACAAGCATCAAGAATCTCCATTGCGGTATCTTTCTTCTGCCACCTAAAAAAACATGCTATATCAAGAAACAAGTCTTGTTCAAGCGGTTTAAGTCCATCAAAGCTGACTTTTAGAGTTTCCAAAATATTATCATCTGGGATCTCTTTCAGTCTGGCTAATGCACTCCTCCACTCACGAATGTTTTTGTCACACAAGAAAGAACCGATTACTGTAAGTGCTAATGGAAGCCCACCAGCATAAGAGACCACCTCTTTGGAAAGCTGCTTGTAATCTTCAGTCCATCTGTAATCCTGGCATGCGTGCTTGCGAAAGAGCTTAATAGCTTCATCATTGTTTAACAAGCTAATGTTGTGCTTAACATCAACTCTGTTTGCATTTAATACATGCTCATCTCTGGTTGTGATTATTATTCGGCTTCCTTCACCATACCAATCATGTGATCCAGCTAATGCTTTTAGTTGGTTAAGCTGATCGACGTCATCAAGAACAATCAACACCTTTTTACGGCATAACTTATTCAGCATCATATGTCTTCCTTCCTCAACTCTCCCTATTCCCTGAACTTTCTTTTGGTTCAAAACACCAGAAAGGATTTTTTCTTGCAATTTTTCCAAACCATTTTTCCTTGATTCCTCCCGGATATTTTTTACAAAGCAGCAACCATCAAACTTGCTAGAGAATTCATCATAAATAGCAGACACAAGAGTAGTCTTACCACCACCCCCAACCCCCCATATTCCAATCATCCGCACACCACCTGACCCAATTTGTAACTCTGATTCCAAACCTTGCACACGGGCCGCTATTCCAACTAGGTTCTCGTCTGCACTTGAAGTTACTAGCTGCAACCTCTGTGAAATTGTGTCAACAATTTCTTTGATAACCTTTGATTCATGCCTACATGTTGGATATACAAGGATAATTAACACATGCTCACATTGGAGAAAGAGGTAATTTTTTCATGAACCATGAAATAGAAAAAAGGGATCCTAGCTAATCATCATTTAAATTTCATATTTTAAATAGAAGTTGTAAAGTTAAATTTATAGGTAGTTTGTAACAATTTTCTCGGGAAACATCGAAAATAGTTTCATATAACAAAAAGTGAAGCAAGATGGATGTGTTGTTGCAGCTTGAAGGGAGGCATCAAGTATGCGATTAGAATTAGAGCTCAGCGAAGTCCATCATAACTTCATTTAAGGTTATTCATAATCCTAGGACTTGACACATGTCTTTTAACTTACCAAAATGATAAATTGATCTAGTAGAGGCTGTGTTTATCTAGTTCATCAACATCATCGAATAATCAAAACATTTAGATAAAAACTTCTAAGATAAAAGTATAATTGTGTTGTACAAAAACAAAGAAGAAAATTACCCATTGGCAATGTGCTTGGGTTCCCATCCAGAAATGTTACTTGCATCCACGAGTGCTTTTCTCCAAGATTCAACATTGCTCTTGTTCTCCAACTCATGTTTGCAAAATGTTTCTCCATATTTTCGCTTTTGTTTTCGCACATCAGATGGATCCACATTATAAAATATGGGCAAAACGATTTGGTTTCCAGTATCCTTGCATTTCATGATATGTGCAAGTTCATGTAAGCACCATGAAGAATCTGCATAGTTTTCAGAGAATACGATGACAGCAATCTGTGATTCTTCTATAGCCTTCATAAGGTTTGGACCAATCAACTCACCCCGAGGAAGTGTTTCGTCGTCCTTGTAGGTGTAGATCCCTTGTTGTTCAAGAGCTGAGTAGAGATGATCCACAAAAGTCTTCCGAGTATCTTCTCCTCTAAAGCTAAGGAATACATCATACTTCCACGATTTAGAAGAAAATTCCGGAACAGAAGGAGAAAATGATGATGAAGATGCCATTGATGTGTTCATATGTTGCGAGTATGTGGTTTGAGAACCTCAATGAAATGAACTTTATACAGACTGATGTGAGTTTCCAGTAAAAGCTGTTATCATGTAAAAAAAAAAAAAGAAAAAAAAAAACTTGTCAAAACTCATATTTGGAGTAACTGGACACCATGTAGAAAATCTCATAACTAGTCATTAACTTTTTGGTGATACAAACTCCTTTAAATGTATAATACAAGCTATAATTCAAAAGATAGACATGAACTGATTTAGGTGATATGAGTTAGTTTTAACACAATTAAATTATACATTTAATATTTTGCTTATAGTTCTACATTGAGATTTTTCTGAAAAGACTTGGTGAAAAATCCCAGCAACACCAAACTTCAGCAGACTTCCTTTCTTAAATCTTTACTTTGCAAGCTTATACTTCAATTTCATAGGATTTGTTCCTTTAATATCTTGAATCAATTTGAGCATGTGGAAGCCTTTCATGCACCACTTGACTCTTCTCTCTCAAGTCTTAAGCCTTTCAACAGAGTGAAGATAATGAAAAAGTAATTATAGTTCCCTTATATTAATAATCAAGTTTTGTAGTTTCAACATTTAATCACCACGCTTCTACATTGTACATTCTCACCCCAAAATCCAACCTAGCAATATTGTTCATTTAAATGAATTGATACATATCTTCCCACCATGATTAACCGCTTACCTTTATGACCTTTTTGCTTTACGTGAACACCTATAACTTTTATCCTATTTAGAAAAGTTAATATCTTTAATGAATTCCCCTAGCATTTGGTTCTTAAACGTAGTAAAGCACGAATTCAAATAGTGCCAAGTCGTACTTGTATTTGCTTAACAAAACACAGACCAATCCTCCTGTTATGTTTTCTGCTTGTATCGACGATACATATACACACCATTAGGCTCGTTTTCCTCCAAATTCCATTCATTATAACATATACACAACATATTAACTTCACAAATAGCTTAATTTGATCATCTAACTACACTAATTCAAAAACTTCACAACGTTGACTAAATTAGGTCAAAATTCGTTTCACACATTCCGGAACGACCTTTTTTTTTAACTGTTTGATTAAATTTACTTAATATATTATATAAAACTTCATTAACCGCTTAACGTTTCCATTTCTTTCTTGATGACTTATAATTGATCAAGTTATCAGTTTAGCGAACGTACCTCAAATTCTCAGCAGCACCAAACTTTTAGTAGACGTCCTTTCTAATCTCTTCACTTTGCCAGCTTATACTACAATTTGGGCAGAATACCTTCCTTAATTTCTCTTTCAAGTTCAAACTTGGATTAATTTGAGTAGGTCGGAGTCTTTCCTCCATCGTTGACTATTCTCTCACAGTTCTAAAAAAGTATGAGAAAGTACTAATAATAAGAGTATATTGCAGTTTTGGTCCCTAAATTTATCTATATTTTTAAGGTTTTGTTCCTAAAATAATTTAGTTTGCCATTTTGGTCCTTATGTTCATATTTCAAAAAAGATTTTTCTCCCTCGGTTTATAAAGTTAATAAACATATAATTAAGACGAAATTACATAAATGGTCCTTGTGTTTGACAAAATAAACCAACTTGAGTCCTTATAACGAATTGTTTGCATATTTGGTCCTTGTGGTTTCAAAATGTTGCAAAGACGATCCTTTTGGCTAACAGTATTAATTTTTCCAATTAAGTCAAGCCACATGGATCATTTTGTAATTTTTTCTATTGATTATTATCTTTATATTTTATTTATTTATATTTTTTATGAATTAATTTTTTTTTGATGTTTTGTTTGAATATAATATTTTTTTCGCTTATATTGTGTAACTTTTTGTTCAAATAAAATTCTTAAATTTTTTGACGTTTTATTCAAATACATTTATTAATGTTTTTTTTATGTTTTGTTCGAATAATTTTTTTAATGTTTTGTTCGAATACATTTTTAATTTTTTTTTGACGTTTTGTTTTCTTATAGGGAAATTGCGTAATCTAACCATTTTTGTATTGTAATTTTTTTTTAAAAAAAATAACCGCTTTTAATTTTTTTATTTTTTTTAAATAACCACTTAGTCCAGAATACATTCATTTCATACCATATTATTAAGTGGATCAAATTTGACCCGATATTGTGGTCCTTTGTCCAAGACACACATTTCATACTATGTTTGGACTTCTCTGTTCCAGGCTACTCAAACTTCAAAAAATGTCTTCTATCGGTGAAGAGCTCTAATATTTGTGGGTATGCGTCAATTTTTTGTATGATTATATGTTCAAAATAAAATTGAAGTGTTTTTTGTATGATTATATGTGATTAATTGGAAATAATTCGTTTTTATTCAACTACGGAGGTTAATTGTGGTTAATTGGAATTATTTTTTTATAGTAGTACAGAATTGAAAATAATTCGTTTTGCTTCGATTTTTTTATAATTATATGTGATTAATTTCAATTAATCACAGTTAACCACTGAAATCGAAGCAAAACAAATTATTTCCAATAATCACATATAATCATACAAAAAAACAATTTGTAACATCCCAAAAATCACAGTAAATTTGAACTTTTCAAAGCAACCCAAAATAATAATTGTTTACAAAACCATTGTTTCAAAACTGTATATCAATAATCAGAGTATCCCAAAATCCAAATAACATAAATTTGAAGGATGTGCACGATCACACATTCGCCTTGTCACGGTCATCTGAAGTACCTGAAACAATAAACTGAAATTGTAAGCCAAAGCTTAGTGAGTTCCCCCAAATTAGTACCACCACACAAACATACAACCAAACAGATATCGGGTCTACAACCTCCTGGCTGGATTACCCCTGGCCCACAACCTTATGGTTGGAATGCCCTGGCCCACAACCTTTCGGTTGGCTTGCCCAATACATAATGAGTCCACAACCACCTAGTTGGATTGCCCCCGACCCATAACCTCCTGGTTGGAATGCCTCGGTCTGTTGACTGACAGTACAAAGCGGTACAGTCTCAACCCCACATACAATATCGACATATACATAACAAATAACATATATCTAGCAACATATAATCATATAACCAGTCAACAGACTAACAAACGAATCTACAGATTACTACCACATAGCAACATCCTATATACCAGAATACATAACTAATGGGTCGGCATTGGTGCCTTCGACCCACAAGAACAATCAGGAAAACTCACTTCTCAGTCCGAACAAATAGCTAAATAGGTATCGGCTCTGAATATCAGGTCTACCCGTCACCTATTCATCAAATAGTGACCAATCTCAAATATAACTCAAAATACCCAAAATACCCTTAGGTCAAACTTGGTCAAATTGTGGTCAAAGTAAAAAAGTCAAGAAGTCAACCGATTCAACACAACTGAGTACGCATAGCGTTCTGAATAGACGCATAGCATACTCAGGCTTTTGACCAAAAACCGCGATCTAGACCTCGGACGCATAGCGTTCCTAGGGGACGCTTAACGTTCTTCAGCTGTTTCCTTTTTCGCCACATCGAAAACCTTTTTCGCCATGTATTGGGCTCTATGATGTCCTCTAGTTGATCCACTATGACAATGTTGTAAGATGCCATTTGCCACCATTTACCATTGTTCTCTCTTCCTCTATCTTTGAGACTCTAAATATACACCTTTACCACCATTTACCGTCCTTACCATCAAGTTTTTTCTTTGTGTGTGTATGGATGTATGTTTTAACCTCATGAATTTATATCACAAACATGTTTCTATTGTCACATTTCAATTAAAAAATGATTATTTTGGTTTTTTGCAGATCCTGTTGGAAAAGTAGGGTTTGTAGTGGAGATTTGGATACGACTTGGATCGTGAGAACACTTTCCGAACTGATATTTCTACCCTATGTCTGGGCTGCAAAAAATTCAGTCTAGGATAATCCAAGATGACACTTACGATTCTAGGCATAGAAGTCGTAAGCCAAATTACTAGAAGGATTATATGTTTGTTTGATGAAAACAAGAGCTTAATAATTTTGTGTCTCTCTTTTCAAAGAGAAGAGTTGTTTATATAATAAACGAGATTAGGGTCTCTATTAGGGTTAGCCATCATGGGTTGCTTTGGATGCAAGCCAGGAAATCCGAAATTTAATGAGGATTTAGGGTTTTCAAAACTGACGAATTTCGTCAGTTTTACCATAATCACCCTCAAAAATTCGATTTCCCACTATGTTCCCATATGTACTTTTCGAAGATTTTTTGGGGTGTTGCCCTTTGGACCCCGCTAGGGGCGCTTCCCCTAAACTCCGCCAAAGGGACGCTGCCCCTTTGGAAACCCCGGACCCAGGGGCGCTACCCCCGGAGCCCTGACTAGTCGTCGAACCGGCTTCTAATTCAATCTTATACATGCGTGCACTCCGCACTAACCCGCACATATATAAGAGTACAAATTATGAAGACCCTTAGCTCACATGTAAGTTCCAAATACATAAAATGACATAGTGACACTAAAATCACGAGCAGGTCCGTGGTTACAGATCTATCTTTTTTGATGAAGTCGAAGAGCGCTCATAATAGGAGCATTCTGGCAATCCAATTTCATAGCGTGTAGTCTTTATTTTCCAAAAACTCCCACTATTTCTTATATTGTCATTCAATTTCAACCCCATAATTACCTCTCTTATATGGATTTCACTTAGAAAGAGATCAATCACCCGATATCCGTATTGTGATTTGTTTTGGGTAATTGTCTCTCATACAGGAGGAGCATTCTGGTATTTGTATTACCATCTATTTGATGATATAATTTGGTGGTTTTTTTATTTGACTTTAAAATTACAGGACTTGTGAATTGTGATTCGTTTTGGGTATTATGTTGCAACTATTTGCCAAATGCAACTTTGATGGTCGAGATACAAAGTACTAATCTTGAGAATGACAAATTATAAAAGATGATGGTTCCATCTCCCCTATGAAAATCTTCCCATTAAATGGAAAAATAGATGTTATGAGATTAGGAAGTGTGCTAAATGAAGTACTATACTCATGTTTGTATTATGTAATATTAATTATTTTTAATTCTTTATGTTGACATTATGGCCAATGGTTCTTACTGTAGGTTACAAAAGAAAAAAAATGAAGTTGCAGAGCTCTCATATGGGAGCAATACTCCATGAGGTTAACTATTCTTTTTTTCTTTTTTTATATAGAGCTTTCAAGCTTTGGATTAGATGTTGGGATTAAAAATAATAAATGATAAATATGAATGATGAAAAAAAGATAATGAGTTGTTGTTAAAACGTGACAAATTTGATGATGCACACATGGTGGTCGATGAAATGCTAGAACCATTTTTATTTTTTCTTCCTTCTCTAAAAAAAACCCCAAAAACATTCTCACTGTAGTAGTCTTGCTGATGTGAAAGCCTATCTAGAGACAAATTGAATTTCATGCTTTGTAGCGTCTGATCTCTTAACTCAAATGGAGTTTGTTTCGACTTTTTTACATGAAAATGCTTTAAAATGTTGATTCCATGAAAATATTGACTTCTAGCGTATTAAAAAAAAAACATTTATGTATTGATTTTGGTAGTTTTGGATCTATCAAACCCATGTGTTGGTGAAGAAAGTTTACAAAGGTTTTGCATCAGTTTAAGATGCGTCAAAACTAGGTTGTTCTTTAAACTTACCAGACTTTCTTACAACTATCTTTCCCTGATGTCGATATTTGACACTATTATTTACATAAAAAAAATCATGTTTTCATGTTCTCCATTTTTGCTACCTTAATGATTATATTTACCATCTAGCTTGGGGAGTTCTTTTGTCTTCATCCAGTGCAAGGAGATAATGAGAATATAGGGAAGGTGAGGACATGTGTCATCCTTTCTAGACCTTGAATCTATGTGAGCTAATAAAAAATGATGATGTGGTCTATTTATGATATAATGTTGTTTTGTATCTATTATAAAACTCATATTTGGTTTGTTTGTGCACATGTGTAATAGAAAAACTAAAAATAGGATATGATATAATACACTAAATTCAAGAAATATCAAGTTATTTTCATGAATTAGTTTAATATATCATCCCACTTTCATTTATTCCATTCACAACATTATACTTTAAAAAATACAATGTTGTAATTGAAATTAATGAAAGTAGGATGACAAATAAATGAAAGTAATTTAACAATACAATGGTTTATAAGAAAAGTATTAAAATAAAGTTCAATAATTAAAGATGGAAATGAAAGTATAATGTTATAATAGACAAACATAGGAAAGGACATTGTCATTTCTTGCATTTAGCCAAATCAGGGGCTAAATGCAAAAAATAGCAATGTACATTCATTTTATTTTTCTAATATAGCATCTTCCCCATTTCTATTTCCATTTTTTTTAAAATTGTTTAATTATTTTTCTTATTAAACCATTGTACTTTGAAAGTACAATGCTATAACTGTATGTAGTTGTGTATATGTGTGTGTCTCTTTCTTTATGTGTGTGATTCATGAGAAGGATTTTGCAATTTTATTTTCAACAGAAACTTTGAAAGCAGCTCCATCTCCCATTTATACATGTGATTCATGAGAAGATGTTTAAACATAAGGTTGAAGCTATTACCTTTGCTTTAACTATTTGTTTTCTTACAACTTTGTGGCTATGCCATTTAATCGTTGGAGGTGTTTTTATGGTTCAATACCATTCAAACTTTAATCATGGTCTCTTATTGAGTTGGTGAATGGATGTTTGGGTCCATAACTTCTAAGTTTTTATTTTTTGATACTCAGTGGAATGTCATGCATCTGTTACTTTCTACGGTTTCATGTTGAGTCCTTTTTGTAAATATAATGAATATGTTATTTTAGCATATTTTAAACACGTTTTGTTTTCATGTTCTGGATGTCAATTGAACTATACTAAGCAAAAAATGATAGGTAGTTGTTGGATTAGTCTGCAAACAAGTATAAAATATGACATACATTTTAATACAACTTGGACTTTTGGTTATTTGGTTTCAATGACCATATTATGGGTTTGAGTGGCCAAAGAAGGGTCCCTTAGAGAGATTTAAATGATTTTCTACCATTTCATATGTAGAGAGAAATGATGCATTTTAACCGGTCAATCCAATCTCTTAATGGAGAGATTGTGAGGATATCAAATGAATATGATGCAAATATATGGCATATTTTGAACCATATTCATTTGGATATTTTTTTTAAAGATTTATAAAGATAAATTATAAAGATTTAAACTGTTTTTTCTTAAAATGCGTACAATCATTTTGTAATATTATAGGACATTTTAAACTTGCAAATCATTTTCTAATATTATAGGACATTTAAAACTTGCAGTTTTTTCATAAAAATCTCAAAGTATACACAAGGTCATGAATTGAACATGAATATTACACAAGCTCATGTCTGATTAACTTGTAGTTTTTTTTATAAAATCTGTAAAGTATATATAAGGTCATGTCTATTGAACATGAATATCACACATTCAAATCGTGACTCCTCCATTAACCATATTTGTTTACCCAATTTGATCAGGTTATTTAATTATCTTCATTATAGTTATGAGAAAAAAATGTATGAAAAAGCCAAATAAATCATATTACTTGATCAATTATTCTAAAAAGTAGATTATCTACTATGAAACGCAAGCTGCCTAAATTTATTCCGATAAGATCCAGAAATTTACTAAACAAGATAAATTTAGCCTACATTGATTTTGTAAGACTCCTGTTCCATGAATATCGAAGAGTCTTAGGCTGCGTTTAGTTACGGAAAAATTGGCCGTTTTCCGGAAAAAATTTTCAAGAAAAATGAGAATTTTAAAAATTCATTTAGTTCGTCTATTTTTCAAAAATTTTCACGGAAAATGAAAAGTTTTTCAAAATTACAAAGACGTTGGAAATTTTGGAAAAACCGATAATCATTGTTTTCCACATTTTTCTAATTCCAAAATTTTTCTAAAATATAAACACCCACTCCCACCCCATCCACCTCTACCTATCCTCACCTTAACACCCCAAATTTTGGGAAAATCGATAATCATTACTTTATAAATTTTCCTATCAATTTATAAAATAAAGTCAAGTGTTAGTTTGTTAATCAATTTATGCATTATTCTATGAAATTGGTTGCACAAAAATGAAATGATACAAATTTGACAACCAACTAAAATATGACCGGATAAATAGGTGAAATATGAACAAATAAGTCATGTCATCACAATATATGGACATCCATTCTCATGCACAATCATAAACAAATCTCATCAGCTCAACAGTGTGCAGATTGCCACTGATTTTGATCGGTGATCCTTATATATCACCAATCCAAAAGCCACCCTGTACACATGTACCTACTGCATCATTTCCTGTACATTGACCATTTCTCACATGAGTTCTTGAAAAGTACTCCAATATACATGTACATACTGCATCTTTTCTTGTACACTTCCACTATCTTTCAGGACCTCAACAGATTACACAAGAAGACTTATCTTCTTCCAGCTGAATACAAAGTAATAACAAGCAACAATGAGAGTTTACTCAAGGATGAAAATAAAAGAGGCTAAAAAGCATGAGTTTAATCTCATTTTGCAGCATAGTTTTAGGCTTTCTTCTGCAGATATAGACACGTGTTTTTCCTCTCTGTAATATCTAGGTTCAGAAGCGATTTTGATTTTGATTTCGATTTTTCTTCATTTGACTTCAGCTTATGTACCAGAAATATGACTTAAAGATAGCAAACATTTTTTTTTGGAATATCCCACTGAATGTTGGAATGGTATATGTAAAGAATCAATTATCAAAACTATTAATTGTATGTTGGAATTGCATATGTAAAGAGTTAAATGTTTTAAGCATCTAAAGAAGTTTTGGTATAGAAACAGTACACCAAAATTAGTAATTTCATTATATTTATAATTATTTATAAAACTAACTATTTTAAAATATGAAAGAACGAAAATTTTGTCATCTACCATATATACATGACAAATCCGTTGGCACATTTAGAAACCACCCAAGAATTTACAAAAGAACAGATTTCAATTCCATTCCAAAACCTAGGGGTGTGTAAAAGAACTGAAAAACCCATGCGTTTTGGAAAACAGATGGTTGACATGAGTTGGTAGGATTTGGAAATTCTAACAATCAAATACATCACATATTTCAAATCTTTCTGATCCCAAATCCCCTGAAATATTCCAAATCTGACAAAAACAATCCCACAATCAAAACGACCCAAAGGATTTTGTTCATTTTGCAAAGCAAAACTGTCGATGCGAAAAAGCTAACTGATGGTAAAAGAAACCATTACATGACATAAGACTCAAAAGTCAAAACGGAACAAAAATAGCAAATCAATCCTAAAAGACGATTCAGTAGAAGCGGAAGTAGGGTGAGAGTGGGGAAAACTCATAAGTGTCTGTAAAAAATCACAAACTTATAAACAGATCACTAAGACGTTGAGACTACAGTGATTCGTGTCACATTTACCTAATCATAATGATAGAATTATCAAGGGGATAGTGGGAAACAAGAGAGACCATGAAAATGTCATTTTTCTAGACTTTGTTATTCACAAGAATAAACTTTACTACTGATTATTTAATGAGAACAGAACAAAAGAAATAATCCACATACCTGATAGTAGTACTTGCCGTTTGGATGTGGATAGGGATACATATATGGATACGGATACCCATACGGAGATAAGGTGTGGCTAGGCTTCCATAAAATATTGATAGAAGTGTTTGAATCACGTTTGATCGTAAACGTATTTCCATGTTTACGTTCATCATCCCAAAATTCTGAGCAATCTGTTGTTGCAAACGCCTGATCACCCTTTACTTTCCTAGGAACTAGCTCAGCACCAACATAACTCTTGTAAGCTGAACACCCAAACATATTGTGTATGGAAAATGAAATGATATTGTGTGATGAAGTCAATAATGTGGTGTTCCTCAATGAATGAAACGAAACATATCCTATGAATGTCATTTCATTATATTCATCAGGCTCCTGCCAAATTTCAGATCGAAAACCTACTTCTTCTACCTCCTGCTTGATGATTATACTAATACGTGGAGATTTCATGTCCGTGACAACGCGTATTAAAAACCCACAATAGTTACTGTACCAATCATGTGGAAGATGCAGTGTATGTGTGTTCTCGGTGAACAGCCTATCTACAAACCACTCCTTTGGAATCATCTGATGTTTAACAACGGCACTGATAAAGTGATTTTCAAAAGCATTTCCCTGCCATTGAAAATACATTCAGTTATGATTCTTATTTAGTTGGGTTTATATAATAAAGAATTAAATTTAAAAGCTAAACCTGGAGCATGGAGTTTAGTAATATGTCGCCACAAAGTTTATTCTTCCCAAAGAGTGAGACTTTCCACAACAATTTGCAGTTTGAAATATCTCCAAAGCTTTCAAGTGATTCACAATCATCCGCCTTAACAGCAGCTATACTTGATGGCAGCTCTGAAAATTCTACAAGGTTTTTGCACTCTGACACGTTGAGCCATTTGAGCCGAGGAAGTTGCAAGCAACTAAAATTTAATCGAGAAAATTTATTTTGTTTTAGATTGAGTTCTTGCAAGTTAGGCAACTCCCAAACAGCAGAGCCAATGTACTCGTCTCTTAGATGGCAGTGCCTGAGATTCAACTTTGTTAAGCCTGTATGGAAAAATTGTAACCCTCTCGTGTGAGGTAAACATGATTCCTTTAAACAACATTCTACATCAATGGGATCCTCTAGTGGTTTTTCAACTTCTGTATCACCACCAAGATTGTTGAAACATGTCAACCAAGTAACAAATCTTTTTGTACCGGATTCTATATAGGATGCAACTTCGTCCTCACTATCATCCAAATGAAGATGTGGTAAGCTTTTAATGTTCTTTTGTTCGATCTCTGTGAATGTAAAAAGCTTGGGGCAATATGAGAATGTAAGGGTATCGAGTTTCTCTAGTTGGGTAATGGGTGGAAACATCTTAAGTCTCCTACAATCTTCTATAGATACGGAGACAAGCTTTTTCAAAAGTCCAATCGATGGATCAATCTCTTCTAAACGCGGGCATTTACGAAGATTGAATCTTTCAAGATTTGGAAGTCCACAAAAATCTGGTGTCATGATTAGGTTTTTCAAACGAGCAAGTTTCATGATTTTCAAATTCGGCAGATGCTGTTGCATACAAGTGCAAACAAGTCAAAAGTGGCAAAAATCAGTAAAAAACATAGATTTCTAGTGACATTCCCTGAATAATAATATAGTATCTAGTTTCATTAAAAAAAAGAAAAAAAAAAAAAAAAAGAGCTCGAGTTGCCACCTCAACATTCACATTTGTATATCATCACCACAGACTCTCTTGTAGAACTTTTTCTAGTCGCATGAGAAATATTAATGAAATCAACCAATATGTAAGAAATAATATACTTCTCTAGATAAAAGTCTAATGATCGTTAGAGTACAGTAAAATCTAGTCGTATATGGTATTTATTCTATGCATACATGTGCTTCTTGTTAATTTTATTTCTAAGTTTAGCCGTTCGTGTCGAATGACACAGGAAACAACTTGGACTAGGGGATGGTTATCAATGTGTACAAGAAGTTATGTGGAGCTTACAATTCATACATCACATTTGTTCCTGAAAATCTAATATTTCTTAATAAAAAAGAAGACTATCCATATATAACAACTCATTGTATATAAAAGTTAAAACAAAATCAGGTTAGAAAACAGAAAGCATTATTAGAAAATAGAGGTTTACTACAAATGATGTTGTTTTATGACATCAATAATCGACGACATAACTATTGTGCTCATATCCATATAACTACTTATAATTTGCTCCTAGATTTAGTCAGGTCTATGACTCATCACCTAAATTTCTTTCATTTCATCCTTTAATTAGATAAACAATATGCATTACCTTATAACCCTCCCAAATCTGTTTCTGTGAGATGCCATCCAATCTTAGACAACAAAGCTTCCATGGTGAAAATTTGGTAGGAAACGGACTTGCAAGATCACATCTCCAGTCAATCCATCGAAGGTTTTTCATGTTTGCACCAATCGGAGGAAGCAATTGTGATATATCATGACTATTACAATCAAGCCTTATTGCTTCAATCATGTCAAGTTCCTGTGACCAAGGGACCAAAATGATGCAAGGGTTGAGTTAAAAGTGTTTGTTCAAACATGCATATATCACGAAAAGTTAGCTTAACTATTACCATCGTTGCATCCAGGGCACATATTCTTAGAACATCTTCAGTCTTCCAAACTCTACTATGTTTTTCGGGATTCTTGGGGTATTCCCCTCTAACAATGTAGTGTGCCATTTCTTGCACCAGATCATGCATATCAAACTCTCCATTTCGTGAAATAGTTATGAGAGCCTTTTGTATCAACACCTTTACTCCTATCACAGGATGTAGACCACAAGCATCAAGCGCCTTCATTGCCTTATCTTTGTCCTTCTTCCTAAAAAAACATGCAATATCTAGGAACAAATCTTTCTCAAGCTTTGTAAGTCCATCAAAGCTGATTTTTAGCGTTTCCAAAATATCATCATTTGGAATCTCTTTCAGTCTGGCTAATGCACTCTTCCATTCATTAATGTCTTTGTCACACAGACTGGAACCGAGAGTTGTAAGTGCTAAAGGGAGCCCACCAGCATAAAAAACCACATCTTCCGAAAGCAGCTCATAATCTTCTACACGCTTGTGACCCTGAGGTGCATACTTGGAAAAGAGCTCCATAGCCTCATCATCGTTTAACAAGCTAATTTTATGTATCAAGTCTACTCTGGGCGTAGTAGTTAATACTACATGCTCATCTCTAGTTGTTATTATAATTCGGCTTCCTTCACCGAACCAATCATGTGATCCGGCTAACGCTCTTAGTTGCTCAAGCTGATTAATATCATCGAGAACAATCAAGACCTTTCTATGGCACAACTTGCCCTTTATCATGCGTCTTCCTTCGTCAACTCTTGGTACTTCAACTTCTTTTTGTTTCAACACATTTGAAAGAATTTTTTCTTGCATTTTTGCCAAACCATACTTGCTTGATTCCTCTCGAATGTTTTCAACAAAGCAAGAACCATCAAAGTGGAGATAGATTTCACTATATACAGAAGATGCAAGAGTAGTCTTACCACCACCCCCAACCCCCCATATTCCAATCATGCGCACCCCACCTGACCCAATTTGTAACTTTGATTTCAGATTTTGCATGCGAGCCTCTATTCCAACCAGGTTTTCATTTGCACTTTGAGTTACTAAATGCAGCCTATGCGAAATTGTGTCAACAATTTCTTTGATACACTTTGCTTCATGCCTACATAATAGATATACAAAGATAATTAGCATCTGTCCATATTGACAAAAGAGATAATCTGTTTCATGCTCCATTAAATAATGAAAAAGGATTCCTACTTACATGGTTGGTCCCTGTGGTTTGTCAATATAAGGATTACTTCAGTACAACTATCTAGGTCGCTACGTGTTTAGTCCTTATGGATTTATTTCTTATGTGGTTTGTCCTTGTGGGTTCATTTTCTTCATAACTGATCTGAAATTACTATTTTACACCTGTTTAATTTTTTTATTAATTTTTATTTTTTGTTTTTAATTCTAAAATGATCTTTTAATTGTTAGAAAATGTCCTCTCATCTAACCTTAACCCTAAACCCATCACCTTCATCCTTTTTCTCTTTTCATTTTTGAGAACCACCACCCACCACCACCACCTCAGTGCCGCCTTCAACATCCACATCGCCGGCCTCTTTCCAGATCTCAATCTCCGCCTTCATCTTCTCCGTTGCGCAGATCTCTCTCCCACTCACTCACCTTCAATGCTCCCCCTATTTTTCTTTCCTTCATCTTCTCCGCCGCCCACACTTTTCCCACAAAAAGATTTCAACCATGAAGACTACCGAAGGCTGCAGCTTCATCTCTCACCTCACTTTCTACAGATCCACCAAAGCTCAAGGTCAAGGGTGCAGCCATGAACGAGCCACAGACATCGGTGGAAGATAGTTTGAGGAAGCGGCCAGCTAGGATTTCAAACCCTTTACATAGTATTGGTCTATAGATCTTCATATATAGTACTTTGTGTAGAAAAAAAAAAGGAAATAGATTTGCAGAAACTTTTTTTTCCTTCATTTCCAAAATTCTTTGTTGAACTTTGTGTCTAGTTTTTAATTTATCAAGAAACAGTTTTGAACTCAATTTCCAACCACTGGAAAGAACCCAACTGGACGGTTTTTGGATCTTTTTCTTGATAGGGAAGAGAGATTTCAATGTAGAAATTTTGATTTTTAATACATTTGTTATTCATACCCAGAAATTTGGAGTGTGTGTGTGTTGAAGATCAAACCCATAAATTTGGAGTGTGAGTCTGTGTTGAAAAACAAACCCAGAAATTTGGAATGTATGTGTTGAAGATCAAACCCAAAAATTTGGAGTGTACGTTCTTGAGTGTGTGTTGAAGATTAAACCTAGAAATCTGGAGTGTATGTTCTTCAGCTCTTGAGTGTGTGTGTGTGTGTGTGTGTTGATGAACAAAAATAAATTATTATCTGAATAAATTTCTAAACATATTATTATTAAATAAAAGATAAGTCTAAAATAAATTAAAAGGGGTAAAAAAAGGTCTTTTATAGGGGTTAAGGACCAAGCAGGCAAAAAATGAAACCATAGGGACCAACCGCGTAGACGCTTAGATAGTTGTACTAAATCAGCATGTTTTGGCAAACCTCAGGGACCAACCCCATAATGTTGTCATATAAAAATTTTCTTGGGGAACATCGAATTGTTTCAACCATGAAAAGGTAAAAGCAAGATGGATTTATGGCCGTAGCTCAATTTGAGGTACAAAATCAAAATTAGACCTTAGTGAGATCCATTATAACTCATTCTCATATTTGTCATACACAAAGGAGCCTAAAGTCAAGTGTCAATGATAGCCCAGTAGCATAAGAAACCAAATCTAGTAGAAGCATCTCAATAGTTATGCTTATGCATGTATACCAAGAAGCTAAATAGCCTCAGCATGTGACAATGTCTACTTTAATTCAAGTGACCTAGTCAAAGCCTCTGTTTATCAAGGTCATCAATATCATGAAAAATAATTAAAACATTCATATAAAAAGCTTATAAGGTGCAAGTAAAGTCTTGTGATCACACATATCTTAAGCATAAAAAGTGCAAAAAAGAAAAAGAAGAAAATTACCCGTTAGCAACTTGCTTGGTTTCCCATCCAGAAATGTTACTTGCATCCACAAGTGCTTTTCTCCAAGATTCAACCTTCTTGTAGTTCTCCAACTCATGTTTGGCAAATGCCTCTCCATATATTCGTATTTGTTTTCGCACTTCAGAGGGATCCACATGATAAAATATGGGCATAACACTTTGGCCTTTTGTATCTTTGCACTTCATAATACATACAAGTTCATCTAAGCACCATGAAGAATCTGCATAATTTTCAGAGAATATGATGACAGCAATCTGGGATTCTTCTATAGCCTTCATAAGGGCTGGACCAATCGATTCACCCCGAGGAAGCGTTTTATCGTCCTTGTACGTGTATAACCCTTGTTGTTCAAGAGCAAAGTAGAGATGATCAACAAAAGTCTTACGAGTATCTTCTCCTCTAAAGCTAAGAAAGACATCGTACTTCCAAGATTGAGAAGAAGGAGAAGATGATGATGAAGATGCCATTGATGTGTTGACTTGTTGAGATACAATGCATGTGGTTTCAGCACCTCAATGAAATGAACTTTATATAGAGAGAGTGCTGTGAGTTTCCAATAAAACCTGGTATCATGCATGTAGAAAACCTTGTTAGAACTCATAATTGAAGTAACAGGTTACCATATAGAAAATCTCATATGAACCCCATTGAAAGTATAATACAAGTTATAATTCAAAAGAGAGACATGAATTATTTAGGTGATACGAGTTAGTCTTTTCACAACTCAAACCTTAGTTCAATTCACTAGCAATGCCTTCACAAGCTTTCCGAAAATGTACTCAAAATCCAACCTTAACAATATTTTTCGTTTATGAATCTATTGAGACATATATTCCCAGCATGATTAGCCGCTTACAATCCAATGCTTTATATCAAATATCGACATATATTCCTTCCCCCATTTTGTTCCTCTAGCCTGTATAGTTTACCACCCCCTTAACATCTGTCTACCGCTTCTTCAAAGTATAATCGGAATCCAAATGCCCTTTTCACTATACCAGCACTTCTGTTACTTGATTAACATGTTCTTCTGCATCCATTGCAGTAATTTCATGAAACGGAGATTAAGAATTAGGGGTTCTAAGATTAACTTATGTCTGTCAAGGTTATCAAGCATTTAACGTTTCAAACACCAGATCAGATCTTATGGTGGACTTGATATCGTCGGAGAGTATTGCCGGTGGAGATGGCATCACCGGAGACGTCAATTTTTCGGTCGGTGGTTTTGCCTTGAAGATGTACGAAACACTAGTGAGTAGTGACTGTGAGGTATATGATGGTGGGGACCAACTTATTTACTAAATATTTTTTTAAAAGATAAATAACAAATTTAAAAAAAAAAGAAAAAAATTAAAAAATAAAACAAAGTTGGGTAATATAGTCTTTTTACGTATAGCAGGAACAAAATCAAATTGTAGGGACTAAGGACGATCCAAATTAAAAAAAAAAAAAAATTAATTAAGTATTAAAAATTACTTCAAATCACAGGGGCTATCCGTGTAATTTACTCTAATTTTACACATATGCCACTTTGTCATTATCTTTGGACAGCAAGGGATATGTTTATCTCTCCTAGGACAAAGGACACTTATAGCCTTCAAGATCTCTTCACTATAAGTAACTACATTACAACTTTCAAAACCATACCATGAACTAAAATTCACACTCATAATCATTATCTAGTCTTCATTTACCATTGTATAACTCGTACCCTGTTTAAAAAAGTTAGTCAAATAATGCCAAGCGTACTTGGATTTGCTCAACAAAACACATCAGCGCAGAATGGACGAATCCACCTGTTATTTTCATTTTGTGTCGACAACACATACACACATCAATTGGCTCATTTACCTCCAAATTCCATTCGTTTATAACTTACACAGCAGCGTATTAACTTCACAAATTGCTTATTTTGATCATCTAACCACACTAATTTTAAAACTTCACAACGTTGACTAAATTAGGTCAAAATACGTTTCTCACATTCCTGATCGAAAATTCTGAACTCATGATAATTATTATTATTTTTTTACTTAATAAATTATATAAAACTTCATTAACGACTTAACACTTCCACTTCTTTCTAGATAACTTATAGTTCATCAAGTTATCAGTTTAGGGAACGTACCTCAAATTCCCAGCAGCACCAAACTTTTAGCAGACGCCCTTTCTAAGCTCTTCACTTTGCAAGCTTATATTTCAATTTCGGGCAGAATTCCTTCCTTAATTTCTCTTTCAACTTGGATCAATTTGAGTAGATCGGTATCTTTCCTCTACCGTTGACTTATTCCATCTGAGTTCTAGAAAGTGTATGGGGAAGTACTTATATGAAGAGTACATTACAATTTTGGTCCCTCAATTTATCTTTTTCTTCTTTAAGGTTTTGGTCCTAACATAATCCAGGTCGCAGTTTTTGGTCCTTATCTTCATGTTTCATAAAGATTTTGGTCCTCGGTTGTTAAATTTAACAAAATATAATCAATTTACAAAATGATAATTTTATCCATGATATTTTTTTAGTAGTTTGTTCATTATTATTATTATTATTATTATTATTATTATTATTATTATTATTATTATAAAACACTTTATATTTTGTGTTTTTTCATCTTTATTTTTTCATTAACAAAATCTAATTACGTTGTTGCCAACTAATTTTTAGTTTTGATTTTATTTGGTCCGTAATTTAATTTTTGAATATTCTATGTCCCTTGAAATTAAAATATTATTTTACCTACTAAAAAAGAAAAATAATTTTTTTTCCTGATTTTACTGTTACAACTCCATATCAGTCAATTCTTGCCCTTTAGTTGTTGGTGGTGCTCTACGGGCTTGATCTCATGTTGATCTTTCTATGCAAACCAACGTTCAAGAACTTGGTCAAAACAAAACCAGCTCAAAATCATGTACTTGAGAGCCTACAAATGAGTGAAAATCGAACAAGATTATTGAAAACCAAACCATTTCAAAATCATGTTTTGAGGGTTTGGTCTTCATCTTCAAGCTAATTCAAAATCGAACCATATAACTAAGGATTTTTGTTCCATGATTATGTTTGTAACACCGTAAATTTTCAAACAATTTTTTTTTTAAAATTACCAACATCACATATAATAATTCTCAAAATCTCAAGTGTCGTGTCATAACATATTTCAAAATAGATTTCAAAAGAAATTATCAAAATCCAGGATCCTCATTCATGACTCTTTTCTCTTGTGTGTGCAATCAAGCCGTCGTCTTCCCACGATCCTGATAAGAACCTAAAACACATAACACGGTAAGCAGGAAGCTTAGTGAGTTCCCCAAAATACCACATACACATATTAGCCACTCGAGGCTATAACTCTGTAAGACCTTCCGTTCAATGTGTCTTAGTGGGACCTTTTGGTCCCACAACTCTGGTAGACCTTCCGGCCCTACCTTGACTTGCCTTCCGGCCCCAAACTCTCTTGTAGACCTTCCGGCCCTACCATGACTTGCCTTTCGGCCCCAAACTATGATTGCCTTCCGGCCCTAACTTTGTTCACCTTCCGGTCCCAAAACATACAACATATGCATATCACATATAGGCACATAACTCATATAAATACATAAGACCTTTCGGTCACATATCCCATAAAGTCTCATAACTCATACATACACATAAGACCTTCCGGTCACACATAGTTACCATTCCATGTAAAGTATAGTGAGAAGACTCACCTGATGGCTAGTAGGTAATAGACAGCACTCGAAAACCCTGGACTAGCCTCCGCCTACACATTAGACAAGCATCTCGATCATTATTCGCCTTATTACTCATTTACTCCTTAAATCCTCTTTTCCCTTTTTTACCCTCAGGATGGGTAAAAGTCTATTTTACCCTTCCTTGGTCCTGCCTGCCCCTTAGTGTCTCACCCAGGAAGTTAATAGAAAACCAGACCGAGTCAACAGCCAAGCTCGACCTGACTCGCCGAGTGCACACCTGTGACTTGCCGAGTCCACTCGTATTCTCCATGTTCTTCCTAGGGTTCACTCAGCTCACAGAGTTGACTCCCAACTCAATGAGTTAACATTGGGTCCAGGCTACTAGGTTACACCCGCTACGACTCATCGAGTCATTCCATGGACTCTGCGAGTTGGCCCCATCGGATTTCTCATTCAGCCACCTGAGATCAGATATGTGACTCTAGCTTATAGATCCAACCTTCTAGCATCCAAAAGTCATCTAAAGGTCCAGCCTTTATGCTCATGCATCACATATCTAGCTATATTTGACAAAATGACCTTCTTAATGATGTTTTAGGCTCAATCCTCTTATGTGACTGCATAAAGCTGGGATCATGGGACTCTCTGGACCTCTCAAGGTCCAGATCTGATGTCTAAGCCTCAAAGGGACTTCACATACTTCATAAATCAACTTAAAAGAGGGTGAAGAAACCCTAAATTCATTAGATCTACTTGTTGGATTAGTGTCTAAGTTCATAACTATTTTGGTATGTACTTGACCCGATGGTGCATGGTCCTTTTGGGTTGCCTTTACCAAAGCAACTTGATAGGATGAATTATAGAGAGAGAGGATTAATTATGATTTATTAATATATTATAAGAATAATATATTAAAGGAGAAATCATATTGTTTAATTAATATTAGTCAAGAATTAATAAGAATTAAGTTTGTGGCTAAAAGACATTAATTAAACTTAAGGGACTAGAACTGTCATTTGTGTGATAGTTGAATATTGGGCTAATGGACTCCATATTAGAGGGGTGGACGAATTATATGGGGAAACCCATTAGAAATCATCCTAGGCCTCTAAGGAGGGAGTCCATGGGTTGCTTAGGGCCTAAGTATCCAAATTAGGATTTCCTTGTTAGATAACCCTAATAGCCTCACTATTTAACGGACCCTTGAGACTCAAAAATGTGGTGAACTTGTTCCTTACGGTTTCCACATGTTTTGGGCAACCTCCTCTCTCCTTATTCTTCATCCTCTTGCTCTTGGTGTTTGTGAACCATTAGAGGAGTGACATTTGTGACTCTAAGCTTTCTAAAGTCATAACAAGGAGGATTTGAGATTGTTATTACTACATAACAATCAAGGTAAGATCTAAACCCCATTCATAAGTTAATATGATTAATTGTATGCTAGATCTAGGGTTTAAAGTCTTGGATGAATTGCATGTACAATAGAGAAACCTAGATCCAAGCATTAGGGTTTGCATGAGCACATAGGATGTTCTTATGAGTAAAACCCATCAGTGGTATCAAAGCCTTGATTGGTTTCTATTGTATTGATGCCTAGTATATTCATTCTTGTTGCAAAAAATTTTGGCCCCCTGACTGATGAACTCGGCGAGTTCCAATGTGCACTCGGCGAGTTCGAGCATCAGTTAGGCGGATTTTTGGGATTTTTACCTATTTTGACTTAGGATAATTGCCATAATTGTTTAAAATTAATAAAATATGAATTTTATTGATTCCTTATGATTATCTTTGTCAAAATAAAAGATTTTGGTCATCTAATTAGATAATTGTTACCTTATTTGATAAATGTTAAATTATTTGAATTATTTGATCATTATCTTGCAAGAATTTGAACTAGATCTAATTAGATAACCACCAATTAATTGTTAATTGCCTTATTTGAATTATGTGACCTAGAATATTCTTGACAAAGTTTGGAAAAGTTTCAAATTAATCCCTTTAGGTTTTATAGTTTAAATTTCAACTTAAAAGTTTTGTTTTTGAAATTTAAATAAGTTAAACCCTAATGTTTTGAAATGTTTCAAAACTTGCCCTCAAGTTTTGGAATTTAAAAGTTGATTAAAAGTTTAATTTAGAAATGTTAAATTCTAAAACCCTAGTATTGTTTTGAAAAGTTCAAATCACACCCTTATGGTTTTATTAATTAATTAAAGTGTATAATTAAAAGAGATTTAATAAATCCATAATGTTTTGGTTTACATTTAATTAAATTAAAAGTATAATTTATTAAATTAGACCATCTAGTATTTTAAAAGTGTAAAATACACCCTATACTATATATAACATTAAAAGTATAATATTATACGTATGAGTAAAAGTCAGTCTTACCGTTAGTAGGCCTCATTCACGAAGCTGGTCTATAAGGGGTGTTTAAGGAAATTGCCTATAAAATGGCGATTGAATGGGTATCCAATCTTACCCACCGCACTCTTGACTAGTGGAGGGTCGTTAGCCGAACGGGTAGGATAGGACAGAAACCTTCCATTATAAGTATAATGAAGTACAAAAGTAACTAAATGCTTTTACAAAATTCTCAATCTTAGTTACTTTAGGCAAAAATGAATTGATGTAATTCCATGAAATTACACTTTGTACTCTTGCGAAGACGTTAGTGGAGCGTGTGTGGTTAACCGGCACACTAAATGGTTCTAAGAAAAGGTAGCAAAGGGTGACTCAATGTTTGTCATAGTTTGGTAGAGCGTGTGTGGTTAACCGGCACATCGAATAGGTGATTGTAACATGTGGGGGCACCATGTAAGTTTGCATGGTTATTGACACCCTGTTTTGTGATCCTCGGCATCCCAGTCACAAATCGAGGGGCATATCGAGATTTAAACATGTCATTGAAAAGTTCAATGAATCTCAAAGGATCTAGGAGTTTTCAAAGCATTTAAGACTTAATCTGTTTTTTCGTTTTTCATGGTGGAAAATTAGTGAATCGTCATTCACTTACCTTCAAATGTTCTGCAATTTGGGTTACGGCATCCCTCTCCCAAGTTGTAGAATATTGTGTTGGGTCCTAGCCTTAGTATCTCATTTAGGTGATTTATTAAGGACTCAATCAATCAACTAACTTGAATGTGTTTTCTCCCATTTTGTAGATGTCAAAGTATGACAACTATGGTATTCCCAAATCTCATGGAACAAGCTTTCCACATGAAGATGATATTCCACGATTCGATCGAGGAAAAAGAGATCATACTTCACTTCCTCCACCTCCTCCAATATTCTCCCTAACCCACAAGTTCGAAGGCTTGAAAAGTTCAAGCTAACTCAAGCCCTTTTGGCAAGTAAACTTGAAGAAGGAAAGTCGGTGTGTGCACATGTCCTAGAGATGAAGTCACACATTGATAGGTTAAGAATGTTAGGATCTGTTGTCTGTGAGGAGCTGGCTGTTGACTGGGTTCTTCAGTCGCTTCCTAACTCATATATTGAGTTTGTAAGAGAGTACTATATGATGAACCACGACGTGACCCTAATAGATCTCACCTTCATGCTTATTGCTGCTGAATCAGCAATGGTTTGGCGCACTAAAAAAGCAAAGTTGATTGGTGAATCTACCTTCCAGACCTCTATGGATATAGGCAATGGCAACGAAAGGCATGCCATGATCAAAAATTTTGATCATAAGAGAAAGGCAATGTCTGAAGTAGTTCCATGTGCTGTTCCAAAATAGTCAATTTGCTTTTATTGCCAAGAGAAGGGGCATTGGAGACGAAGCTGTCCTATTTACCTAAGAGATCTAAGAGATGGGAGAGTCAAAACGAATGGCTCTACTTTAGGTAAAATCCATTAACTAACTCCTTTTAAGTTCCTATTTTAGATTCTTAAAACATGATGTGATAAGATTACATTTGATGTTTTGTAGAATCGAAGAAAAGAGAGGAAACTTAAGGGAAGAAGTAAGCAGAATCTAATCGTGAAGAAATGGATTTCGATCACATTACTTGAAGATTAGATTCTTGAGCTACTGCTTGGAGTTAGAATAAGATTGCTAAGAAATATGTATTAGCATAGTTTTTCAAAGAATTGCATCGTAAGGACAAATTTTTCCGCAATAAAATAAAATTTTGATTTTATATTATTTATTTATCCTTATGATGGCGTGTATGAAAAATTGATGTTTTGAATGTTTCTATTATTAGCAATAATGGATTTGATTCTTAATTATGTGGAAATGTCGAGAATTTACCAAATAGGGAGAGTTTCTCATCACCCAAGTTTCAATTGGACAGAAACTTGGAATCATGCAACTTGGTTGCACGATGAATGAGAAATTTCATATTTGGAAATTAGACTAATTCGTTGATAAAGTGTCAAGTGAAGAACTAAGAGATCTAGTACACAAAGTTGTGTGTTGATCAAGTCCACCACAAGAGTAACAAAGATATTTGTCATGATTTACTAAAAGTTTTAGTAAATATGATTATACTTAGAAGATTAAGTGTAATTCTGAATTGATTGAAAGAGTTTAAATCAATAGCAGAACGAATAAGAAGAATCAAGTAGGCAGAAAGATAAAAGTTTCTCTATTCTAAGAAGAAGGGAGAGTACCTTTTATTATGTTTTATGATAAGTTTTAATAATTAAGAACCATGTCTCAATTGATCCTTTAAGTGAGTCTTAGTACAATTGTATGTCTGAGAAGAGGAATCAAGAATTGAAGAAATGGTTAAATCAAAAAGTCAATCATACTTCGTTCCAAAACAAGTCTTAGAGTTAAGATTGTGACATTGAGTGACAAGTCTTAAGAAGGTTTATAACATTCATAAAATGTAGAATTTGAAAAAAGGTTTTCTTATTTTTGCACATTTGAAATTGGTAAGTTGTGATGTCTTGGATTAGACAAAGACCAACGAGGACCAATTTGTGAAGTGTTTTGTCTTGATAAAAGCTACACTAACTCTTGAATATTTGTTTGTCAAGAAATGTTTATTGACAAGAGAATCTTATATGTCAAGGAGTCAGTGGGAGTCTTAATGGTCTTGAAAGGTTTCAAGAACAAATCAAAATAAACCTTATCAATCATCACTAGCACACGACTTGAGGTTTACAACCTATCGTGTTGACACTATCTTGTTTTTGTGTCGTTCCAATCGAGTTAATTATGCATGTGAGTTCTATGAGTTCTCCTTTGAACACATAAAAGACAAGCACCTTGATCAATGGAAAGTGCATTGATAGGAAAGGGTAAGGTGCTTAACTACTTGGAAGACATGGTGGGCACTGGTGTTACCATAAGGCAAGAAATCAAGATTGAGAAAGTTCGGTCCATATGAGTTTTGATTTGTCGCAAACTTTGGTTTTGACAAATTCGTATGGATAGGAACACATACACCATTAAAATCTAAGTGTCATGAGATTCCCTCCTTCATGAAAATGACTGTGAGGAAATGCTTTCACTAAGAGAGATTTTAAGAAGATAGTGATTGTGAAAATTGGATTCTCGAATTCGATTATGGTTACGGTATCCCTTTCCATGATTCGAATTGTGAAATTTGGCAATTAGTCTGAATTGTTTAGACACACATATGAACTATCTAAGTCAAAGGTGTATAAGTTTGAGAAGCTTAGATAAAGGATTATCAAAGAATTAGGTATTAGAAATATGAACTTAAGAAATTCAATAAGTATTGTTTTTCTGGAAGTTAAGCTGGTTTCTGAATACATGTCAAAGCTAGTGGGAGCATAAGTGTTATGCTTATATGATAATAATCATCATGATAGTGGGAGCATAAATGTTGTGCTTGTATGATTATTAAGGCAAGTATTGCAAGTTAGCAATATTAATTATAGAAAACAAGAGTTATACCTTGCAAAGTCGTAAGGGTTGAATAGTTGTTTTGCTATAATTAAGGGAGAAAATATTATGCTTCATTTCAAATCTAAAGGCTTAGGTTGTGGAATGTTAATAAATTTAGTCAAGGAAACATAGTGCATTCTCAAATTTTGATTATAATCATGGCATCCCTCTTCATAGTTCGAATTGTGAGAACGTGAGACATAAAATATTATGGCAAAAGATTAATAAAGTATCGTATCTTTATGTAAGACATTATGCATCGTGTCCCATACGCTTCGGGTATAGGATCGATTGCAAGTGCTATAATATTTTACCATTCTAAAATTTTCCAAATGTCTAGCGCATTTAGAGGGAAAAAGGACAAGAATTGGTTTTGACTAAAATAATTAAACAACTATCAAAGGACAATCCAAAGCTCGTTGAGGATTGGTCGCTTGTGAGTAGTTGGAAGTATGGTATTGGATGGACCATATCGACATTATTATGAATAGATAAGATTCTATTAAGAATGAGTTGTCATATGGAAAATATGGAAATGTTTCCATATTGGGAGTTGGATATTGAGAGTCTATGTCTAGATTAGAAATTTTATGCAAAAGGATGTTCAAAGGAATGTACTTTGAGTGAGAGACATCACGTCTATGGAATTGTATTGTAACAATCTCAAATAGAGGACTTTGTAATTTCATTGGCAATAGTCATTGTGACTTTTGTGCTATGACGTTACGAAAGGATCATTGCATAAAATGTTAGAATCTAGCATATTCTATAAGTGGCAAGAATTTGATATTCTTATACTTATGATAAAGATTAGGAGTTGTGAAATGAGTGTGATTGGAAATGTGTTCATTTGATCTTTTTCACAAAGTAAGGACCGTAGGTAAACATTATGTGCATGCTAAGAGCATGGGACAAGTGTAGTAATAATTCAAGTAAGAAGTTGATTACCCGAAACAACAAATAATGAGTAATCGATATGGTGATAAACAAAAGGTGTTTTATTTATACTCAAAGGTTTGAGGCCATATGGGATTAGTATTATTCTTGTCTTTCACTTTGCATGTTTTGACTTCCTGAATAATTTAATTGGTTCAGAACAGTCAAATTATTCGAACGGGCCACAGTCGTTCATATGTTGGAAGTAGATATGAATGAAGACTATTGTGAATTGGTGTGTGGATTGTCTAAAGAGTATTAGACATAAGAAAATGTTTGCTGCAACGTTCATGAGTGCTTATGAATATGATTTGAGCATTGGATTAAACCTATGCTCACTTGGATCACTTCATGGATTTCATCACGAGTGATTAGTGAGACGATAATATCTTATATTCTTAAAACCGAGATGTGTGAGTTGTATCTTGCAAGTCGGTTGCACATTGATAATACGTAAACGCACCAGTAACTTGGTGTTATAAAACATATTGTTGTGTGTGATTCGTTAAGTGAGTGCAAGCGAGCATTGAGTCAAAGTTTATCCGCTCCTTTTATCCAAAGCAGGATAAAAGCGATATCTTTGGGCCCCTTGATGATTTAGTGATGGCACCTAAGCGCTTGGCCGAGCCGAGACTAATTTGATGTGATCAATTGTAGTCTGTTGTCAGTCGTCATAAATCGGAAGTCGGGAAATAGTATAGAGAGAATGATTAGAATTCATGTCTTATATCTATACGATATCTAGAATGGAGGAATATATGATCCCTTATCTAAAGGACACGCGTATCTGATAAGATCAGAGTTGACAGGGGCTTTTGAAAGCTACGATTGCAAATCAGGATCTGAAGTCGTACACATAATAGTTATTAGACTTATCCAAGTGGGAGACTGTTGGATTAGTGTCTAAGTCCATAACTATTTTGGTATGTACTTGACCCGATGGTGCATGGTCCTTTTGGGTTGCCTTCACCAAAGCAACTTGATAGGATGAATTATGGAGAGAGAGGATTAATTATGATTTATTAATATATTATAAGAATAATATATTAAAGGAGAAATCATATTGTTTAATTAATATTAGTCAAGAATTAATAAGAATTAAGTTTGTGGCTAAAAGACATTAATTAAACTTAAGGGACTAGAACTATCAATTGTGTGATAGTTGAATATTGGGCTAATGGACTCCATATTAGAGGGGTGGACGAATTGTATGGGGAAACCCATTAGAAATCGTCCTAGGCCTCTAAGGATGGAGTCCATGGGTTGCTTAGGGCCTAAGCATCCAAATTAGGGTTTCCTTGTTAGATAACCCTAATAGCCTCACTATTTAAAGGACCCTTGAGACTCAAAAACGTGGTGAACTTGTTCCTTACGGTTTCCACACGTTTTGGGAAACCTCCTCTCTCCTTATTCTTCATCCTCTTGCTCTTGGTGTTTCTGAACCATTAGAGGAGTGACATTTGTGACTCTAAGCTTTCTAAAGTCATAACAAGGAGGATTTGAGATTGTTATTGCTACATAACAATCAAGGTAAGATGTAAAACCCATTCATAAGTTAATGATTAATTGTATGCTAGATCTAGGGTTTAAAGTCTTGGATGAATTGCATGTACAATAGAGAAACCTAGATCCAAGCATTAGGGTTTGCATGAGCACATAGGATGTTCTTATGAGTAAAACCCATCACTACTAACCATACGAAAATAGGTATAGATTTATACCTTAAACAACAGCTTTGAATGGAATAGCAGCAGATCCGAGCCCCTCCAGCCGATCTTGTTTGGACAACCTCCTTCTTCCTTGCAAGAAGGCACCAAGATGATGAAATTAGCCCGCTCCTCCTCTCTATGCTCCCTGGATCAAATAGGGTCTCTCCAGGGAAAGTGTTGTCGCAAATTAAGGTCATAAAAGCCTTTAAATAGGTCACAAACCCGAACAATTAGGGTTTTCCTCCGCAGCGCTGACTCGGCGAGTCAGATACCTGAATCGTCGAGTCCATCCATTTAACATGTCACCAACTCGTGACCCTACTCGACGAGTTGTGGCACCAGCTCGTCGAGTCCCCCAAGCAAACTCATACTTGCATATAGAAATGTTATACCTCGGAAATCAGGATGTTACAATGCTTTGTGGATTTCTTCTTCATATTTAACCCACATGAGTGAAGGTTTTGTCTTATCTTTAAAATTGAACCAAATGGTTGGATTTTTTTTGCTATAATATCCTTATTTGTGGCTTTGAGGGTTTAATCTTCAACTTCAGGATTTTGCATTGTAGGTTTGGTCTTCATCTCCACGAAAGTTTTTTTGTTCCAAAAAGGAAAATGGGTTGTGAAATCAGAGATGAATGTTGGTTATTCTTGTAATCGGAGATGAACATTGGTACAAATGATTAACAAAAAGGGCCTTAGCTTCAAATTTTCTCACGAAGGTTTAAGGACAATTTTTTTTGTTTGGTTTTTGATTTATCTGGTTTTCAATTTGCTTTCATATCTTCATGGGTTACCAGTCAAATTTGTTCGCATGTTGAATGTTAAAAATGAGATTGTGAGTTAGGTTCTTGGCTACCAATTTTTATTCGTGCAATGTCTCTCCTTTTTTGAAAAAGAAAATGAAAACACAATGTCTTTGGTACATAATATAGATGCAAATGGAAGTACAATGCTGAAATTGGTTGGTCACTATTGTTTTGGATGAAGATTTTAGTTGCAAATTATTTGTGAAATGCAAATAGTAAAGTACAATGATGAAATGGTACATAACAAACATATGGTACATAGTATATATGAAATTGGCTAAATGGTAAAGTACAATGTTGAAATTGGCTAAATGTAGTTACAAATGGTACATAATATAGATGCAAATGGTATGGATAAAAAAACAAAATATAAACATAACAAAAATACAAACATATTGCCATAACAAACATATTATAACCATAATGGGGGGATTCATTACACCATATTTATGTACCATTACAAAAGATTACAAAATATCAACTAACATGTACCATCCATCTATTTGTAGCAAATTGCTTAAAATATATCCCAAAAAGGCAACCCAAAAGGTACATGAGAACAACTAGATGAAAAGTGCACTTAGTGGGTGTATAAACTAAGATGTACTAAATGCACCAAAAAGGGCTTCCTATGCAAATGCACAAGTATACCATCCCCACCTAAATCCACCATATACATACCTTACTACTCCAAATACACTAGATTTGAACATGTGGAACCACCCCCATCTTTATCAAAAACTGCCTTTTTAAGCTTTAGTTTAGTGATCGTCTCTGATGGCTTTCTTTTCCTTGTCTTAGGCACTATCAAATGTCCTTCATCATCAGCCTCATTCCCATAATCAGCAACCTTATTCCCATCATCAGCAACCTTATTATTTAAAACATCATCGACAGCCTCATTCCCATCATTAACACCTTCACCTTCACCTTCAATCACATCACCATCATCTTGATTTTCAACACCTTCACCTTCATCATTTAGAACATCATTTACAAAGTCAACTTCACCTTCATCAACATCAGGCTCATCCTCATTTAAGTCCTAATGCAAGAAATAACAAACCTATATAAAAGGAAAAAAACATATATTTAAAATTACAAGGTTTATAAATTACCATCTCAAATGGTGAAATGCCATTAAGTTCAATTTTCAACATCCCCATGCTTTCAATTTTAGCCATGGAATATCCTGCTTCAAGTAAATTTGCTATTCCTTCTACACTTATCTTGATTTTGTTTGGGAGAACATCTGACGCATGTCCTTCAGTGAATTTAGGTTCTATACCACCTTCATTCACCAATGGAACATTAGATGCATCTGATGGATTTCCAGAACCAAGAATTTGATCAATTGCATCTCCAAATTCATCAAGACTCTCTTTTAGATCTAGGGAAACTTTTATTGGAACATCAGTTACTTCTTCTTTTAGCACCATAATGTCATATTCCTCTTTTATCACCTCATTCACCAAAGGAACATCATTAACAGCAGGAGCTTGAGCAACATCATTTGGAATATCATTAACAACCGGAACTTGGTTATTGACCAAATGAACTTCATTAAGAACGGACTCTGGCACCTTCACTGACACCTTAATTTCTTCCTATTCTATCACCTCATTCACCAAAGGAACATCATTAAAAATAGGAGCTTGAGCAACATCATTTGGAATATCATTAACAACTGGAAGTTGGCTGTTGAAATCATCCTGAAATTTGGTTGTTGACTTCCTAAGATTTGGCCTTCTTACATGCAATTTCTTCCTTCTAACACCTGGAATAGTTACTTCACTTGGCCGACTACCCACATATACAATGCCACCAACTCTAAAACTTAGGCTTTTTAAACCTAATTTCCTCATTTTTCTTACCGATGTTAGAACTTGAAGCATGTAGACAATCTTGTTGCCTTGCTTGTTGACTATGTTTAGTGGGTACAGTTGATGATATAGGTGGTTGAATGGCATGTTGGTTAGATCCAGCTACATCACCTTTCCTAGGCCTCCCATTCTTCTTTGGTGGCATAGGAATTGGTATCCTTTTTTCATTCTTGCAGCCTTTTTTATTATGCACATACTCAAGACAATTAGCACATCTTACTGTCCTTGGGGGTTTTACCCTTGAAGTGGAACTAAACTTACTCTTTTTCTCACTTGCATGCTTCCTTCTCTTGGTTCTGCTCCTACCAAGCATTTACCTACCAACAGGTGGCAAAGGCTTGTTGTATCCAGTTGCAGGCCACATATTACTCCCATTCACATGACTGATGTTTTTAGAGTAGCATTTCGTGAACTTATTCATTGAAAAGTAGTCATTAATATATCCCTTTGGAGTTTGATGGATATAATTAATGGCTATTATGGCATGGACACAAGGGATTCCAGACAAATCCCATAATCTGCAAGAACAAATCCTACCATCCAAATCTAACTTGTAACTAGCACATGCTTTTCTCACTTCAAATACATTTCCTAGGCTATTAACTACTAACCAAAACCTGCATGAAGACAAAAGAGTATGTATTAGTCATTATATATCAATTATAATGACAGTTAGAAAAAAAACAATTATTTTGTGTCTTACCTAAAGTTCTTTCCAAAAAGATTCATCTTCTTAATCACTTCTAGACATATATTACCTTTCCATTTACTGCATTTATCATTCATAAAGGAAAATATATATCCATGATGTATATCCTTATCTCCTCAAGCATTGTGATCAAAGGTTTTTTCCTAGCTTCTACAACTATAGAGTTGAAACACTCTGAAATACCATTCTCCACTGCCTCACAAGCAAACCCTACACTCATGTAAGCTCTACACCATGTTTTGGGTTCTTTTGACACTAGATACTCATATGCATTAGGGCTTATAGTCTTTATTTTTTTCCATGTTTCTCAAGAAGTTACCTTCAACACATATCATTGCACAAGCCCATAACAGCTTCTTCAACTCCAATCCAGAGAAAGCTTTATTAAAATTTGCATAAATGTGTCTAGCACATTTTTTGTGCTCCACATGTGTCAAAATAACGTTAACATATTCAAGCAAACCCTGTGAAAAAACATATTATATCAACATTTATAACCATATAGAAATACACTATGATTATAAGGGAACTTACTTTATGTTGATCGAAAATAACAACCAAATCTACACCAGTACCAAGGTCAAGATCATCCTTCAGAAGCTCCAGAAACCAGGTCCAATTATCTTTGTTTTCCACATCAACAACAACCCAAGCTATTAGGAACACTTGGTTATTAGCATCTTTACCTATGATTGTGAGTAATTCACCATTTACCTGACCCTTTAGGATTTTTAAAATAATTCTTCTCATCTGGATTGTTAGTAACACCAACTTTGCATGTAAACCCAGGGCTTGATCTCAACATCTCTTGGGCATAATCCCAAATTTTGCATAGTGTTCATTTAATTTACCCTCAATCAGTTCTTTTGCCCATTGTTATGCCCTTCTAACTTGTCCTCTAGATACCACACATCTATACCTTTGTTTGATGTCACTGATCATCTCCATAAGTTTAACTTTGGGCTTATTTGCTATCTTAGTAACATAATGTCTTCCAATCCATTATGGGGTAACAATAGACCCAAATTTAAACACTCTAGAACAAATATGCTCATAATTCATTGTCTTAACCTAGAAGGTTCTATTATTGTACATCCAAGTTGCATAAAGTCTAAAAGGGAATTTATTATCTTCATGTCTCTTACCACATCTTGCAACAATTCTTCTATTGTCACTCTTTTGAAAGTATATTTGGTACCCTCAATTTACTGCATAGTTTGTCACATAGAATTTCAGTTGTGCAGGTGGTTCAAACATGTCCCCTAACTTAGGTTCCATCTTATAGCACCTAGCATTTGGATCATGTATTATGTAGCTGTTCGTCACTACTTCCTCTACATCCTCATCGTTTTGAAAATCATTACCATGGTCCACTAGATCTTTCACCTCATCAGTCATACTTGCATTTCTGATGTTCGCATCACAAAGTAGAATGTTAAGAAAATCATCCTTACATATATCAAGCCTTGATACAAACTCCTGTTGTGGTTCATGATCCATGTAAATCTCGTGCAGCTCAAAATCCATCTCATTTAACCCAGAAAATGGCTCGTAAATTCCAGCAAATGGGTCATCGTAACCATCGGCTAAAGAACCCATTTCTAACCCATGCGCAATCGTAACCATTATCATGAAAAGTAGGCAATTAATGGAGGTGATTTCTCGTAAAAACCATGATCAGATCGTAATTTCTTACCTCTTGAAAAAACCCTAGCTTCAAACAACGAGAATGCTTCACCAGATGGAGTGCTTCAGATAACGACAATGCTTCACCGGATGGAGTTTAACGTTTGAGTTCCTATCACCTACATACGAAGAAGTAGTCGCATGGGAGGGTGGCAGGTTGTGTGTCTCAATGTTGATAGAGGGTACTTTGTTAACGAAGAGAAACGGAGGAGACCGCTTTAATAATGTTACCAGTTGTAAAAAAGGATGTAACCTGTTGGTAAAGGGGAACCGGTGAAAAACATTGAAATGAAACATGATGGGCAAATGTGAGGTATCCGTGGCAAAAAAAAATCGATTTTGGACATAACTAATTTGTTTATGTAAATTCATGGACTTTTTCGACAAAAACCCAAGGCATGAAGTTGTCGGAGGTTTATTGCTACCTGAGGAGAATTTGTCGGAGATTTATTGCTACCTAGCGTGAAAATTTCAGACTGGATAATTTGTCGGAGGTTTATTGCTACCTGAGGAGAATTTGGATCCAAGGCATGAAGTTGTCTCGAAGGATTATCACTCATGGTGTCTCTATGAGCACGATGTCTCTTCTGAGCAGCTGATCCTTGGAGACTGGTGAGTTAGTTGTGTTTGACAATTTTGTGACAATCGTCATAATCACTCATGGCAACCATGGTTTTATCAGCTGTGAGGATCTGTAAGCCTCCGATAACAAGTCGGTATCAACAAATCAGTGACCTCTTTCAAATTCAAACTATGATTCCAAACAGATCGAAAAGAAAACTACAGCAAATTCAAAACCCTAACGCTCCTAATTTCGAGATCGTTAAACAATAAGTTAAGCAAATGAAAAATAATCACGATTCAAACACAATTGTAGCTAAATTACTGATCAAACATCACACACCATACCAAATTGAAAATCAACAAACCCTAAACTTATCATAATACAAGATTGATTCTCGATATTCACAAGTATCTGTCCGATCTAACACAAACATCTAACACAAACAGGGTTAAGATTAACAGTGTTCAGCCACATAATTGTAGAAGAGCAGAGTCGGTGCATTCAAAATCGGCCGGAGACGAAAGACCGATGAGGAACAATAACTCCATATTTGGACGACTTGACGTTGATTTTAGGGGAAACCGATAGACTTGATAAGCAAATCATCTACATTGGAGGTGGAGATGAAGATACACAGTAGATGATCTTGTGTCGGAGAAGAAGTTGATAAGGGGAATCATTGGAAAAGAAACTAACTGCGAGGATGAGAGAGAGAGAGAGAGAGAGAGAGAGAGAGAGATATGATATTTTAGTTTATCAGTATATTTAGGATATAATGTAATTGAATGTTTGTTTCCTATAATACCCTTGTTTAATTTAATTAAGATACCCCTACCATTTTAGTTTTCTACCTATTTACAAAAATACCACTTTACATCTTGACCCTCTTTTTTTTTGTCTAACGCTCCACCTTTAGTCCTCAGGAAACTTTAAATTTGATTTTCTTTTCGTTTTTTAGTGTTTAATTTGCATCATATTCAAGTATATGATGCAATTTGCAATTATATTGATAATTTGTTGTGGTATAGCAAATTGGCTACCCCTAAGGGCAAAAACGACAAATGTCAAAATACAAACCTAAGATGAGAAGATCAACAACTTGAACTTCAAAAGATGAGTTTTCCAGTGTAAGGATGGTGTACTCTAGCAAGGAACCAGAGAGGAGACATATGCAGGCAAAAAAGACTCAAAACCCGGGGTAAAATAGGAAAACATCGGGGCACCAGGGACACAGAGAAATATGTTGGCTAACTTCCTTTATATTGAGTGAATGGATGAATAAATAAATATTGCAAGAAGCAATTAGAAATTCGTGGTTATTATCCTCAAAGTTAAATTTTGTTTCATGACCTATCATAAAAACCTATGCCTGAATACCCATAACATATATGTTAAAAATCAAGTTTTTTCTTATATATTCGGATAATCCTCTCATAAATTAGGACCCCTGGAAATTAGCATTCTGGCAATAGTACACAGTTGTATTTACAAAACCGGGCCATATGACCACAAATATAAAAAGATCCGGTTGTATAATTGAGACCGGGTTCTTTAACTTGATCATGTAGACCGGTTCCTTACTTTAAACCGGGTCATATAGCTCTCCCTTCCATGAAACCCGGTTTCTACATAATATAACCCGTTTTGTTTAATAACCGGGTCTTTTATAGCGGGTCCTATGTAGTCTTTTGTAGTAGTGTTATATACAAAGCATTCTCTCTCAATGCTCAAAATATTTTATGGTATCATCTTCAGGACAGCTGTTCTCCTCCCTTTGCAATTTGTTACTCGATGTATGTTGCAGTGTAATCACAACCATAAGTTCAGAGTCACTCAGACTATACGAACTGGCAAAGAGTCGACAGCCGTCCTATGGGTGTATGGTTTTGTTAGATATCTTTCTAAGCTTTCCATATAATATTGATAGAATACTTTGAATTATCTTGGATCATAAATGCTTTATATTCATCATTTTCCTCATGCCAAAATTCTGAGCAATCTGTTGCAGCTTTTGTCGTTTGCACGGGATCATCTTTACTTTTTCTAGGAACAAGCTCAACTGCAAACGAAGTCCAATTTCTCTTTATGGAAAATGAAATAATACTGTATGATGAATTCAATGATGTGGTTTGCCTCAATGAACTAAAGGAAACATATCCCACAGATGTCTTTACTTCTCCTTCTAAATATTCAGGCTCTGGTGTTTCATCAGACTCATGCCAAATCTCAAACCGAGAATCTTCTTCATCTGGATCCTTCTTGATACTTATGTCAATCTCCATATCTTTGTCCTGGAATATAATGTGTATTAAGAACCCACAAAAGTCATTGCACCAATCATCTGGAAGACGCAGTCTAAACTTTTCTTCACCAGATTGAATATGCCTTTTATATGGGTCCCATTTAACATGTGGGAGACGCTTTGTCAATGTTTTTCCCCTAAAGAACCTCCCTACAAACCCCTTTGGAATCTGATATGGAATGGTGAAACTGATAAAATGATCTTCAATAGCATTCCCCTGCCATGGAAAACACATTCATTGGGTTAATTAATATGATAAAGAACAAAATTCAAAAGGTACGTATAGTATAAAGCCAAACCTGGAGCATGGAGCCTAGTAATATCTCACCAACACGCGGACCTAATTTGTAAGCCCCCCAAAGTGAGACTTTCCACAACCATTTACAGTTTGAGATACCTCCAAAGCTTTCAAGTGAATCACAACAATCTGCTCTAACAATGGCTATACTTTGTGGCAGCTCCGACAATTCTACAAGTTCTTTGCAGAATGACACGTCGAGCCATTTGAGTCGAGGAAATTGCAAGCAACTAAAACTTAACTGTGAAAACTTATTTCTGAATAGATTGAGTTCTTGCAAGTTGGGCAACTCCAAAACATCAGAGCCTATATCTTCATCTCCCAAATTGCACTCGCTCAGATCCAACTTCCTTAAGAAGTGGAGTTCTTGCAAATTGTGAAACAAAACTAAGAATATGTTGCGAGATAAACAAGGCCCCTCTACACAACATTCTACACCAGGAAGATGTCTGCAACCACACCTCAAACAACTAACAACATAGTTTGTACTAGATTCTATGTAGGGTGCAACTTGGCTCCCACTATTATCATCCAAATCAAGATGTGTTGAATTCTCCATCCTCTGATGGTGGATCTTTGGAAACTTAACAAGTTTAGGGTGCTCTGTGAATTCAAGGGTCTCGAGTTTCCTTATTCCCCTAATGGGTGGAAATATCTCAAGACTCCGACAATTTTCTATAGATAAGAAAACAAGCTTTTCCAAGCATCCAATCGATGGATGAATTTCTTCTAAACACAGACAGCCATGAAGAATGAATCTTTCAAGATTTGGAAGTCCATTAAAATTTGGTGTCATGATTAGCTTATTCATATGGCTAAGTTCCAATAACTTCAAACTTGGGAGCACCTGTTGAGTACAAGTGCAAACAAGTCAAAAATGTATCAAGGTGACATGATTTGAAGGAAAATGGCACACACACAGATAGACACAAACACACTCAGACAAACACAAATGGAAATCATCTGATGTGTTCAATTGTTTAATAAAGTATCTATAAATCACTTGAGAAAAACAAAGATAATAAAATATCTTTAAAGGACATTCACAGAATAAAGGTCCATGCTTTTCAATACTATAGATAATTGAAGTATACTCCGGATTAGTCGTGTCTGTAATTCATCATCAACTTTGTTTTCATCTGTTAATTAGACAAAGTGACCAACAATACAAATTACCTTACAGCCCTCCCAAAGTTGCTTTTCAGAACCTGAGGACACTATAAGACAGCAAAGCTCCCTTAGTGGAAGGTCATTAAACAATAATTTTGCAGGATCCCCTATCGATTTCATATACCGAAGGTTCTTCATGTTTGCAGAAACCGAAGGAAGATCTTGTTCTTGTTTTTTTGCTGGCTGGAAGTGAAAATCCATTTCTATTGCTTCAATCTTGTCAAGTTCCTGTGATAGAGGAACAAAATGGTGTCAGGAATCAGGATGGATTCAAAAGTGATTGTTTATACAGACATAATATATCATGCAAAGCTAGCTTAAACATTACCGTGGTTGCATCCATAGCACATATTTTATAAACATCTTCCTCCTTCCAAATCCTACTATGTTTTTCAGGGTGCTTAGGGTGTTCCCCTCTAACAATATAGTGTCCCATTTCTTGCACCAGATCATGCATATCAAAATATCCATCTTCTGAAATAGTTATGAGAGCCTTTTGTATCAACACCTTTACTCCTATAACTGGATGAAAACCACAAGCATCAAAGATCCGCATTGCGTTGTATTTGTACTTCCCCCTAAAGAAACATGCAATATCAAGGAACAACTCTCTCTCAACCTTTGTGAGTCCATCAAAGCTGATTTTTAGCGTTTCCAGAATATTATCATTTGGAATCTCTTTCAGTCTTGCTAATGCACTCCTCCACTCATGAATATTTTTGTCACATAGAAATGAACCAAGAATTGTAAGTGCTAATGGAAGCCCACCGGCATAAGAGACCACCTCTTTTGAAAGCTGCTCATAATTTTCCATGGGTGTGTGATCTCGGTGTGCATGCTTGCAAAATAGCTTAATAGCCTCATCACTGTTTAACAATCTAATACTGTGTGTCACATTTACTCTGTGTGCATTTAATATATGCTCATCTCTAGTTGTCATTATTACTCGGCTTCCTTCACCGAACCAACCATGTGATCCAGCTAACGCTTTTAGTTGGTCAAGCTGATCGACATCATCAAGAACAATGAGGACCTTTCTATGGCATAACCTATTTTGTATCATGCGTCTTCCTTCCTCAACTCTCTCTATTCCCTGAACTTCCTTTTGTTTCGAAACACCAGAGAGAATTTTTTTTTGCAAGCTTACCAAACCATTAATCTTGCTTGATTCCTCCCGGATATTTTGTACAAAGCAACAACCATCGAACATGCTAGAGATTTCATCATAAATAGAAGAAGCAAGAGTAGTCTTACCACCACCCCCAACCCCCCATATTCCAACCATTCGTACACCACCTGACTCAATTTGTAACTCTAATTTCAAACGTTGTATGCGAGCCGCCATTCCGATTAGGTCCTCATTTGCACTTGAAGGTACTAACTGCAACCTCTGTGAAATTGTGTCAACAATTTCTTTGATAACCCTTGATTCATGCCTACACATTGGATATGCAAGGATTATTAACACATACTCGAATTGACAAAAAAGTAATTTGTTTCATGCTCCATGAAAGTTCAGATTCAAAATAGGACTTGTAAGGTTAACATCACAAGTATATGTAGTAATATTCTTGGGAAACATTGAATGGTTTCAAACAGCAACAAACAAAGCAAGATGGATTTCTTTGTTGTAGCTTGAAGCAGGCGTTAAATAAGAAATCAGAATTAGAAGTCAATGAAAACCATCATAACTTAAATTAAGCCTATACATAACTGATCAATTGATCTATACGGTCATCAACATCATCAAGAATAATTATATTTGTATAAAAAAACTAACAAGGTACAAGTGTAAATGAGTTGTAGAGCATGCATATTCTAGGCATAAAAAGTGCAAAAACAAAAAAGAACATTACCCGTTGGCAACGTGTTTGGGTTCCCATCCAGAAATGTTACTTGCATCCACAAGTGCTTTTCTCCAAGATTCAACCTTGGCCTTGTGCTCCAACTCATGTTTGGCAAAGGCTTCTTGGTATTTCCGGATTTGTTCTCGAGGTGCAGAGAGCAATCCCCAAGGGTCCTCCACAACTGCGTGTCCCCAAGATTTAGTTTTCTTCTTGTTCTCCAACTCATGCTTGGCAAATGCTTCTCCATATTTTTGTTTTTGTTTTCGTACTTCAGAGGGATCTACACCATAGAATATGGGCATAACGATTGTGCCTTTAATATCCTTGCATTTCATAATACATGCAAGTTCATCTAAGCACCATGAAGAGTCTGCATAGTTCTCTGAGAATATGATGACAGCAATCTGAGATTCTTCTATAGCTTTCATAAGGGCTGGGCCGATCGATTCGCCCCGAGAAAGTGTTTCATCGTCCTTGTAGGTGTAGATCCCTTGTTGTTCAAGAGCCGAGTAGAGATGATCAACAAAATTTCTGCGAGTATCTTCTCCTCTAAAGCTAAGAAAAACATGGTACTTCCAGGATTGAGAAGGAAAGGCCGGAAGAGAGGGAGATGATGAAGAAGATGCCATCGATGTGTCGATTTGTTGAGATAGATTGCAAGTGGTATTAGCACTTCAGTGAAAAGAACTTTATACAAAGAGATTTGAGTTTCCAATAAAACCTGTTATTATGTAGGAAAACCATGCACAACTCATAACCGATATAATAGGTTACCATGTAAAAACTCCTTTGAAAGCATAATACAAGCAAGTCGCAATTCTAAAGATAGGCATAAATTGATTTAGGTAATGTGAGTTAGTTTTTCCACAATTACATTATACAAACTAATAATGTTTCACTCTATGTTCTACATTGAGATTTTTCTTAAAAGACGTGGAAGCTCATACTTCAATTTCCACAGGGTTTGATCCACCGCTTGACTTTTTTCTCTCAATTCACTAGATCGGTTAACCACAGAGTGAAAATCATGAATGGAAAAGGCAGGTTTTTGGAGGTTTCCTTAAAATTAATTCTCTAAGTTTAGAGATTATTTTCCATTGCTATCCTAATTTTGGCAGGATTAGGAGGTGATCTTGAAGGCTGATTTGAGAATCTCATGGTGTATCTGTATCGAGAATTTCAAGTTGGATTGCCCGGTGATTCCTTTTGGGTGGTGACGACTCACGACTGTATCTCAGAAGGAGCGTTGTTGCTGTTTTACTTTGTTTTTTTTAATTTTCGGGTTAACTTTTGATCCAAATACTAAGCCGTTGGCCATCATTATTCACTTCACAAATTGCTTAATTTGATCTTCTACGACACTAATTCAAAAACTTCACAACTTTGATTAGATTAAGTCAAAATACGTTTCTCACATTCTGGATCTGACATTTCTTAAAATAACTTATATAAAACTTCATTAATTAGCACTTTCGTTTCTTTCTTGGTAACTTATATATAATTCATCAGTTTAACAGTTAGAGGAACGTACCACAGATTCCCAGAGCAACACCAAACTCAAGCGCGCCCTTTAAATGACGAAGAAGAAATTAACGGATGCGACGGATGCATAAATTTGCTGAGAGTTGAGACAAAATGTATGTGGTTGGAGCACCAAAATGAAATGAACTATATACAGAGAAAAAGATATATCATTTCCAAGAAATTTCGTATCACGTGATATTTTCTATAATATAAATTGAGTTGTTTTTTCATTGAAAGTGTTGAGATAGAGTATATGTGGTCTGCGCACCTCCTTAGGAGTTTCTTATCAATTAATTTTTTCAATACAACTTGAGTTGTTTTCCCACTGTTGATGTCATCATCATAATCAATGACTTTTCAGGGCAGATTGATTTAATCAATGATGTGGTACAAGTTGTTGCCATTTGAATTTTCATTATCCACATCATCTGTCATGTGTACAAAACCGATGATGTGGAATTTCTAATATTCAAATAATTTTAAATTACTTATTATTACTATTATTAATATCAATACAAAAGCTAAATACTTATTTATCAAAGAGCTTCTCACCTTTTTTCATGATTTAGGCAATACTGTTGGTTTTTATACAAAACATTTGTAACAAAGTTTCAGGTTAGGACCAAAACATGCAATACGACCTTCTAACAAGTTGCTTTTTATTTTTTGTCTCGGAAATGGTTACATGGACAATCTACTAATACTTGTATAAAAAATATCTAGATGACTTCTGTGTGTGGGAAGAGAGTCCAATAGACTTGTACCACATGCAATAGCAGATTGTACCCCCTGCAAATTTTTGAATTGGTGGTGGTGTGGTTCATCTTAAGGCTCATGAAATCGTCTCTTATTGTCGACCCACCATTGTTCTTCAGATGAAGAGTTTTCTAAACCATATGATTGTTGGTATATAAAACTAGCCTTGTTCATCCAGACATATTTTTGCAATCTGAACTCACCTGCCAAAACACCCATTTACTATTACTCCGCCATTGTTGTTAATGTTAAGATGTACCCAAAATCGTAACAGTGACACCGATATAGAAACCCAACAACCTGCCTAACTGAAACCAAAATCTTAACCCCAAATTTAATCCAAAAACTTGACTCAATCAAAACAAAACCTGAATCATTTGTCTACTTAAAAAAAAAACCGGATACCTTCACTTGAATGCTAACAATGATACGAACTTGATTCTGCATTAGGTTGAACTGAATCCGGAAGGCACTGAACCTTTGTGTTGGATTGTCGATTAGGTCAACTCCAGGGTTTTCATTGTGCGGTTGCCGCAGAGGACAGCGAAGAGGTATGCCAATTTCCTCTTTTTATTAGTGATTGTTAACGGAGTAGTCTTTATAATGCTTCCACAAGGACCACAACGAACCACTAACCGTCACTATCTTCGTTGATTCATCTGCGCTGAGCCCTACTCATCTTTTTTTTAACCTTTTTGGTCGAAAGCAAATAAATAAATAAATAAATAAAAATCGAGTTGTAGCAGAAAAACCCCATCTTGATTTGGGAAGGAGACTGAGAAGGGTCGTCGGGAGCAGGCAAAAACGACTCGGGAGTGGAGTCGGCCGTTGGAGCTGAGGGGAAAGGTCAGGTGGGGTCTCCGATTGGACCCTATCCATTTAACGTCCATCTACGTCAATAGAGTTGCGACACTCTAGCACATTGGCATGTAAGTATTTAAATGCTATATTATTTTTTTCATTTTAGCACCACACAAGAGTTAAGAGTGGTAATATTCTTAGCATTCAACTTTTTGTATTTTTTTTATAATTTAATTTAATTACTATATTTTAATAAATATATTTTTTATAATTTAATTTAATTATTATTTTTTAATAAAAAAATATTTTTTATTTAATATTAAATAATATATACAATAACTTAAAACACGATTTAATACTACTTAAGACCTAAATATGATTTAATACATAAAAAAATACACTTCATTATTAAAACTCACTTCAGAAAAAAAAAAAAAAAAACAAAAAAAAAAAAACACTAAAGCAACGAGTCTTCCTCCGAATATTGGTCTTCCCATTCGTCTTCCGGTGACATATTTAGATCAAGATTTTCCATCATCCAAAGATGATCGGTCAAATGGCGGCGAAGATCGGTATGGATTACTGCACTCTGAATTATCCTCAATCTTTACATCCATTCTTGACCACCATATTCTAGTGGCTGTGTATCCGGAATGACTTCATTCTCATTGTACACACATATCGCGTTTCCTTCACATTCTAGTATCATATTATGCAATATGATACATGTATACATCACCTCTGTCATATTAGAAATATCACGAAACATGGATGGTTTTGCAACTATCTGCCAACACTTTTTTAATGCTCCAAACGCTCGTTCAATATCTTTTCTTGCTTTTTCTTGGACTCTCTTAAATTTGGCCCTCTAAGGGTCATTCGAACATGACAAACTTTTAACGAAAATAGAAATGTTAGGATAGATCCCATCCACAAGATAGTACCCAAATTTGTATTCTGTTCCTCGGAGTACAAATGACGAATCTGGGGCAGTACCATCATATACCTTGTTGAATATGTTAATTATTGAAAATATTAATGTCATTAAGCGAACCGGCACTACCGAAAAAGGCATGCCAGATCCACAAATCCTGTGACGCTACAGCTTCAAGTACGACCGTGGGATAATTATAATTGCTCTTTGTGTATTGTCCTTGATATGCGTTAGGACACGCATTCCATCTCCGGTGCATGCAATCTAAACTTCCTAACATCTCAGGCAAACCATGCACATTTCCAAGATGAGCATACAATTGTTGTATGTCATCAGCAGTAGGCCGACGCAAATATCATGGACCATACAAAGACATGACAATTATGCAAAATTCATGAAGACTTTCTCGGGCAGTACGTGCAGACATTCTAAAACTCTCTTCTAGTGCATCAAGGGGGGGCATATGCTAACATACGAAATACAGCAGTACATTTTTTAATTGGATCAAAGCCTAATGTACCTCTTGCGTCTGCGCGTTGTTGTATATAATCAGACACTGAAGTCACACCTTCTACAATACGCATAAACAAATCTTTATGCATCCGAAACCGTCTGCGGAAATAATATCCTTCAAAGAGAGCATTCTCGTCAAAATAATCTTGCATGAGACGTTGGTGGGCCGCTTCACGCTGTCTTTGAATATAGAGCATTCTCGTCAAAATAATCTTGCATGAGACGTTGGTGGGCCGCTTCTACAATACGCATAAACAAATCTTTATGCATCCGAAACCGTCTGTGGAAATAATATCCTTCAAAGAGAGCATTCTCGTCAAAATAATCTTGCATGAGACGTTGGTGGGCCGCTTCACGCTGTCTTTGAATATATCTTCTTCGTTTACGTTGATCGTTGCTTGATTCAATGTTGTTAAGACGTTGTTGTAGCATATTACGTACGGAGACGACCGACTGCACTACACTATCAAGAACATCGTCCGATGAAGATGACGAAGACGACATTGAAGTAATAGTTTTTCTTTGATACAGCTTGATTCAATGTTTGAATAGTTTTGATTTGCAGCTATTTGATTCATGAGTGAAGTGACTTGATTCCTTATTTGATTCCCTGCAAAAAAATATTCTCTGCCAAAAAATATGAAGACAAAATTGCATAGATTCCATGCATTGCAGCCAAAGTTGAATAAAAAAGGGTGGCATCACGTGATTACATAGATTCCATGCATTTAACTTTATATATATATATATATATATATATATATATATATATATATATATATATATACACACACACACACACACATACACACACAATTCCATATAATATGATTATATATTTATATTTAACTTTATATATATATATATATATGTATATATATATATATATTAAATAAAGGAGGTTATAAAAACTGAAAATTTAAATAAAAAAGATTACATTAATAGTAGACGAAACACACGACTTAAAAAAACTACGACTTAATAATAATAGACGAAACACACTATGTAAAAAAACTACGACTTAATAATAGTAGACGAAGCACACGACTTAAAAAAAACAACGATTTAATAATAGACGAAACACACGACTAAAAAAACTACGACTTAATAATAGACGAAACACACGACTTAAAAAAACTACAATTAATCCCAGTTGTAATCTTTAGCGAGATCCCGCTTGACGTTCATAATAACTCGACGTTCCTCCTTGGACAATTGATCTCCCATGGGCTTTAAGTAAAGTTCTAACGCACGGTTCTTTTCCTTTCTAGCAGGGTTCATTTCTTTGAACTTTCCCACTTTCAAAAAAACCCTCAAGCTTATCGTATAACCCTTTGATTGAGTTTCTTATCTCCTCTGCTTCAGTCGACGAACTTTGTGCTTCTTTCAACTTTCCTTTTGCTTTGTCTCGTCCCATAGGACAAGTTCGAACTTCATAAGGACAGTCGTTGTTGATGTCAATTCCTTTTTTTTGTACGTGTGGTTCCACTTCGGGCTCTTGAAAGGATTCTTGAACTGGATCTTCAACGGGGCCTTCATCAGAAGAATCGGATGACTTGTCGAGTAGGCGACGTGGTTGAGATTGAAAGTTAGTTTGCGGTTGGGGCTGAGAAAAGAATTGAGTTTCTTGAACCGTTTCAAACGGATCAAGATCCATATCCGACCGAGGTGTTGGTTGAGATTGGTTGTGGTAAAATCTCATTGGTTGAGAAGAGAAATGATTAAATGGAAACATTTGTGGAGCCATTGTGGGAAAGTATAAGTTAGCGGGAGAGTGAATTGGTTGATCAAATGATGGTCGATAACATGGTGGTGATGGAAGGTTTGGGGATTGAGTGTTTGGAGGTGGAAGGTGTAGTGATGGAAGGTTTGAAGATTTTTTTTTGTTGGTTCTTGGGGTTTTTTTTTGTTTGAGATGAAGACATTTTTTGTGTTGGAGAATTGAGATAGTGATATTTTGTGTGTGTGTGAAATGTTAAGAATGTGGTTTGATTTATAGTAGTTGAATGGTAGATGAAATTTTTAATTTTTATTTGTTAAAAAAATGTTTTTTTACTGCTGAATGTAATTGTGCAATTGAATTTTGTGGAATGTAAATGAAAATTGAATTGTAGCGGATAGAAATTTAATGGTAAATTAAATAAAGTGGCTGGAAAAGTAATCAAACTATTTGCATGCAAATATCATTCAATTCTTCTGCACCAATCAAACTCTTCCATTGTCTTCTCTCTCTACACGCCATACAATTGACGATCATCTCTTGGTGAGTCCCTTAGCGAGAGCTAGGGGGCGTTTTCTTGTTTATAATGAGCCTTGGCGACCTGGTGGCGAACCCCACTCCATTCAGCCTTAGGAATAAATAACAATAACAACAATATAATAATCTCTTCTCTTTGCCTAATAAAACACTCTCCTAAAGGCCACATGTCCATTTTTAACACTATATAATGCCACGTGTCATTCCTCCATGATTCTCCAATCTTCTTTTCCCGCCCATAATATCACAGCAACCATTCACATTCAAATTCCTAAATAAAAGCATAAAAATTGGTTGAGTTAATATGCATAGAAATAGGAATAATATATCTAGAAATTAAATATGCATAATTCGTTATGTTATCTTATTTATATCCTAAAATATATCTTAAATATCCTAAACATCCAAAATTAGTTGAATTTATCCATTCAAATTATTTCTCTGCATATAATCAATCAATATTGATATCAATATCAATTCAATATCAATATCAATATCAATCAATACTCCCCCCGTCCCAAAATTATAGTTCATCTTTCCTTTTTGGTTTGTCCCAAAATAATAGTCCACTTCTAAAAATAAATAATATTTTTACCAAAATACCCCTGATTATTACTTAACCAGCTAAGCATTTAATTGAAAATTAAATGCAAAGTAAGGACAAAACTGTCATTTTATTAAATAAAGTTAGTGGTAATTAATGTTTTTCTTAATCTGTGTGTTTTTTGTCCGTGGACAATAATGTTGGGACGGAGGGAGTATAAAACTAAATTTGATACTGATTCCTAATTTATAGGCTAAATTTCATACGTTTATATCATCAAATATCATCATCTTAATATTAACCCTTTCCACAGAATTTGACAACCTTTCACTTTCATTCACAGAATACAAAAATCATCAGGTTAGTGTATCATCATCAGTTAACAATTTTCATTTTGTTTTTTAATTTTATTTCTTTCTTCTTCTCCTTCTTTTACAATCTAATTCTTACATGTATGAATCGAACTCATCAGTTAACTGATTATACTTTGTTGATTTTGTATTTCAAAAACAAAAGAAAAACGGATGAACAATTTGAAGCATCATCAGTTAACAGTTTTCATTCTGTTTTTTGTAATTTTATTTCTTTCTTCTTCTCCTTCTACAATCTGATTCTTACATGTATGAATAGAATAGAACCCATCAGTTGACTTTTTATACTTTGTGGATTTTGTATTTCAAAAACAAAAGAAAAAAGGATGAAGAATTTGAAGATCATCAGTTAAAAGTTTTCATTTTTTTTATTTCTTTCTTCTTCTCCTTCTTTTGCAATCCGATTCTTACATGTATGAATAGAACCCTACAGTTGAATTTTTATACTTTGTTAATATTTTATATCAAAAACAAAAAAAATGGATAAACAACTTTAATCATCACCGGTTAACGGTTTTCATTTTGTTTTTTTATTTTATTTCTTTCTTCTTCTACTTTTTATACAATCCGGTTCTTACAATATTTATGTTACAGGGACCATTTTATGCTATATTTTTCCACATAAATTTTACTTTTTCCATTTAACAACCATAAA